>NC_081177.1:12965499-13311332 GCF_012432095.1 Onychostoma macrolepis
CAGATAGATAGATAGATAGATAGATAGATAGATAGATAGATAGATAGATAGATAGATAGATAGACAGACAGATAGATAGATAGATAGATAGATATGATTTATACAGACAGTCAAATAGACAGATAGACGGATAGACGGACAGACAGACAGACAGACAGATGGATAGATAGACAGATAGATAAAAAGATAGATAAACATAGATAGATAGATAGACAGACAGACGGATGGACAGACAGACGGCAGATAGGCAGAGACAGATAGACAGACAGATAGATATATCTTATACAGACAGACGAATGGACAAACAGATGGACAGATACACAGAAACAGACAGACAAAAATTCCACTTTCTCCACATTGTGCTCTTCCGGATAGGTTTCTAGCACAGCAGACGGCAGTGCACCTGCCTTGTGAGCTCAGATCAGACTAAAGAGTGACAGCGAGAGCCAAATTCAAAGAC
Organism: Onychostoma macrolepis; assembly: GCF_012432095.1. Classification (NCBI taxonomy): domain Eukaryota; kingdom Metazoa; phylum Chordata; class Actinopteri; order Cypriniformes; family Cyprinidae; genus Onychostoma; species Onychostoma macrolepis. The sequence goes on from NC_081177.1 coordinate 12,965,960, forward strand.
GATCCACAGCAGAGGAAAGGTAAAGGGAGGTTAGAGTTCACAGAAGGGTGGAACAAGCCATTAAAGTGACATTGTGAGGCGAGACTCGTCTCCTCAGAGCTTTGTGAGAGTGCTGGGTTGTCAAAGTTAAAGAGCTTCTAATAGGATGGGGATGCTGTCATGTTTACCCTGCCTCCCCCCTCTACACGCCCACTGCATTGTGGAGGTGGCCCGGCTTTGAGCCCCCACAATGGCTGGAGAGGAGGGACAGATGGGGGTCCCTATGGAAGGAGGCACAAAAAGAAAGCAAGGTAGGAGGGCCCGACTGTGTGAGAGAGAGCCTGCAGTTAGCTCACACTGATTGCCATGCAAAGTAATGGAGAGTAAAAGAGAAACGGATGGGAAAAGTAAGAAAGCGATGGAAAAGAGGAGGGGAAAGGTCACAAAGAGATTTGAGAGATGTGTAATCATCTCTCTCTATATATATATAATCTACAGTATAAACCTGATGTACTGGTGCCCTTCATAAGTCTAAAGTGGAGAAAACTCAGAGGATAATGGAGGTTTCAAACAGGATCATTTATGGAAAAGTCTTAAAGTGCTATGTGTTCACTTTATGACTTTACTAAGTTGACAATACACAAAACAAGTCAACAAATATTATTCTGCACATCAAAAATAATAATTTGTATTGACAAACTGTTCAGCATAAATTAAATGGTTACTGATGAAGAAAATATTATAGAAATTACAGGAAATGTGTGATAAATGTGTGAAAATAGAAAATGTGTATGTATTTATGTATGTATATATATATATATATGTTTGCGTGTGTATATATACTTATATATGTGTATTATTTTGTTATTTGTGTGTCTGTTATTTGCTTTTGTGATATGTTATTAATATGTCTAAGAATGTGGGTAACCAAATAGTTTCTGGTCCCCATTGACATTCAGTTTTATCCCCCATACTTACTATAATATTTTCTTCATAAGAACCTTTTGGTTACCCATATTCCTCAGAAAATCTTTTATGTTCAACAGAAGAAAGAAAATACAAGTTTCGAACAACTTGAGGGTGAGAAATGTTATGACAATTTTCATTTTTGGGTGAACCATCACATCAATACAAAATTATATTAATAATAATAAATATTTAAATAAATAATATTAATTTAATGCGTAATATTTCTAGATTTTATAATGTATTAATTTTAATGAATAATTCTAAAACAGAGTTATTACCATTACATATATGCATCTTCTGGATATAATAACAGAGTTTGGATGCACATGACATTAATAACAAGAGACGTTACTTAGCCTATATATAACATTTTTTGGTAATTATCATTTGAATTTCTGCCACATTACATATTGGTTAAATTATTCTAAAAATTTAATTATTTAAAAAAAAAAATAAAAAAAAAAATAAAAAAAAAGTTAAACAGTCTGTCTGTTCCAAACATTGGTAGAATAGGTCTTTGTCTGGTTTGTTTGGCCCCTGCATGAGATAATCTACGCTCTTCAGGTGAGTCCCTCAGCATTAATTTGGCTCAGTGTGCCATAAAGGCTGAATGGGGTGGGAGTTGAATTATGTGTGAAAGGAGGGGATGCTGAGCGGAGGTGAGGCAGGGGTGTGTGGCAGAGCCTCTTCTGGTGTAAGATGAGGAGAGCCGAGGGGGAGGACCCGTGCACAGCAACAGATGGGCCCCAATGGCGCTCTCAGGTTGTAAACTTTCTGTTGGGAACATCTGTCAGTTTGTCCATATGCCACATTTTGAGAGGAGAAGCCCCAGTCAGTGTGGAGTGTGGACACCTGTCATTCCCTGTGATCAGACAGGAAGTGATGGACTGTGCACCAGTAAGTCATATTTGTATGCTGCTCATGTAATGTAGGCATGAAAACTACTACAGCTAAAAGGCAGAAAACTAATTGTTAATGCTAATTGAATTATTAACAGACTTAACATATCCAAAATGCCTGTAGCACCCGCGAACGCATGCATATAGCCAGGAGCAGGGAGCTGCTGGACAATGCAACATTTAGTGAAGTTGTGAAAAAGAAACTTCCACATGATGATGCAACTACACGAAATCAAAACCGTGACTTCAGACCATCATTATTTTGAGAATTTAAGGGGGTCTCCTCTGAGCTCCTCCTCTAGATGAGTGTTACATCATCTTTTTTTTTTTTTGAAAATGTCTTATTTTTCTATTTGCTCTGTTGCGAGCGGATAAAGGAGAATTAAGCAGTTGATCGGGGCTCAGTGTCCAGAGTGTTGCATTAGACAGTAATCCAGGGCATAGGAAGGGGGAGATGGGATAGCATCTCTAATCCCTCGCCTACCCCATCCCAAACACACAAACTAAAGCTGTTTATACAGTTATCACTAAAGAACGCCTCACATTTGATTTCAAAGTACAGCACAGCATTCATCTAACAACAACAACACCACAAAATTTCCTAACGGACATTGTTTCTTTCCTATCTGCACCTCAAAACACTGGCAATCCTCAGTACCAGAGCCCACGGATCCCTCCAGTGGTAGACTTGGTTTTTACCCACAGTTCTCCCCAACTCCACTACCATCTACACAGTGACAGATGTCATGGGGCAACAGTTGGTATTGAGAGGGTGGGGCTTAGGGCCATCTGCCTAGGGTCAAGTTTGGATGGAAGAAGGTCTCACAAAAGAAAAAAAAAAAAAGTGGCAAGTTGAGCTACATAGCTAGAATAGTGTCGAATACTTATGGATGTTCTGTTAAACCACTAAAACCTGTCATCATTTACAGATACTGTAGGTGGAGCGAAAGAAGGTACATGTTTCCCAATTCACACATTGCCACCACATTGTCTAAATAAACAGCTTCAAGAGTCCAAAGCTGCAGGCATCAGAAAAAAAAAAAAAAAAAAAGTACATCTATGGAACGTAAAAACACTTAATTTATTGGTGCAAGTTCACAAACAGTGCACAATTAAAATAATTTAGCATCACCAGATATCAAATAAGAGCTCTCAGATTTTTGCTAGTGGTCTCCACCTCATCACGAAAGAAGGCTATCTTCCTGTGACCCATCTTCTTCTAAGGAGGAAATCAGTTAAACAGATTAATACATACATTTTATTAAATAGTACCAACAAATTATTTTATATTCACATACATACACCACGAACGCATTCACACTTACAATGTAGATGCGAAGCCGCTCCTGTTCCAGCTGAAAGTACTCAATGGCTGTGAGCTTGTCAAATGTCTTTTTCATATGAAGAAAGGCACAGTTGGGGGAGCGCTTGGCATGTTCAGACCTTAATGTAAGGACAGTCAATAAAAACTCATGCCCTTTTCCACCCAGTCAATTGTTACAATCTCAGGTTTACATCAGCATAAAGAAATAATGTGCTCAGAAAAACAATGGCCATAGATTATAAAGGTGTGCTGCTGCAGCTCACCAGGGGTTGTCTTCTGGCTCCCAGCCCTCCAGCTCTCTGAGACAGTAGAAACAGCAGGCTACGTCTGGCTCATTCTCACTAGGGCAATGCACAAAACCTGCCTTGGCCATCTGAAGAGAGGATTCAGAGGATCTTCATTACTCCGTTTAATTAAAGCAGCAGTGGATTGTAAAAGTGCATATCAAAACAATGTTGTCAATTTGACTTCCATTTATTATTAGTCAATTTCTCTCGCTCTCTCATTAGCTTTGTTTCGACACACTCACCAACTCTGGTGTGCACTGGCAATCTTCTCGAAAAGGCCACTCGGAAAAAGTCTGTAGTCGCTTTTCATAACTATACATCTGATTAAACGTCAAAAGTCGGGAAGCAATGACTTCTGCGTTAGACATTTCTGAAGCACCACCAGACTGCAACTCAACTCCACACAATAAACCTGGCGGAAAGCGGATGTTTAATTGGTAGGGTGTTTTTGATTATTGATTGATGAATCGCTGACAGCTGTCAGGGGATAAAAGAAAAACATCGCTGTAAAACGAGATATTAAAATTTGTGATGTTACGCATGTAAGACGTATCAACGTGTATTGCATTGTAATATTTAAATAGACATTTCGCACAAAAATTACGTTCACTGATACTAGTAAATTTTATCTCACACTTTTGAATAAATAGTGTGATGTCTCCCTCTGCTGGACGAACGTAAACACGCACAAATTGAAATTCACTGACTGAAAAGGTTTCGTGTTTTAAAACCTTAATGAGTATGACACTTAGAAATGTCCAACATGAGGCAAGAGAAAATAATCTTTTACAAATTATTTGATAAACGTTTTGATTTAATTGACTCAAAAATGTCAATTAATGTGAATAGCTATCAAGAAAGTGGATGTTGAAGTGTATAAAATGTATATTATAGGCTATAGAAATATTATATCATGCCGTTTTTCAGGACTAAAAACTAAAAATATGTTCATCATGGAAGTTTATGCACATCGTATTCGCTTGTCCCAACCCCAACACACACACACCCCCATGTTGGATTTCCACGTTTTATGGGGACAAGATGCTTTTTATACTACAAACTGTCTTAGATTTTCTAATCCTACCCCAAACCTACACCTCACAGAAAACTTTCTGCTATTTTACATTTTCAAAAATATAATTCTGTATGATTTATAGGCTTGTTTCCTCATGGGGACCAAAAAAAAAAAAAAGTCCCAAAAAGGTCAGAATTTACTGGTGTTACTTTACTATCCTTGTGGGGACATTTGGTCCCCAAAACAGGGAATACCGGGACCACACACACACACACACACACACACACACACACACACACACACACATAATATTAAAATAATTATTAAATAATGAATGTGTGTAAATTTATGTAATTATATATTTAATTTATATTTTTACTTATATGATGCTATTTCTAGATCTAAATCTTCGAGTTTTTAAGTATTTTTGAATAAATTATTTTGTGAGTTCCATGCCATTGACTTCAACTCAATCACAAAATTGTATTTTATAATATGCTATAAAAACCACACAATAAATGGATTGGAATGGAGACCTCATGGCAAGCATAATCCTTAACAAGCCTTGTAAAGATTCCTGTGTTATGTAGTTAACCGCTACAGGCTGCACAGATAGTTCCGCAGTACAAATAGTAGATTCCCACAGGCTATACATCATCAGCCATTTACTAGACACAAACTGCAGTCTAGAGGTCTCAGCAAGCTGTGTCCCTTCTTACTTGGACACAACCAATTACCGTAAGCCAATACATACACCATAAAGTGAGATCATAGTGAGTGGCAGACAACATTAATGGTTTGCGGTGTGCATGTTTGGAAGCTGTTTATGACTGGTGGGCATAGGGAGAGGCCCTGATGCTGTCACCATGTTCTGTAACTGTATCTTACTGCGCCTGGCTGCTGGCTGAAATGTGCTTACTGCTTCGAAAAAGTGGCCCCTCCACCCCTCTCTGCCCTTTATCTGACAGGAACTTCCCCGTGACTGTTGGCTTGTGTGTCACAAACAAATTCTGCTGTTAATATGTTAATCTGTCTAAAAAAGCAAATGTGAGATAACTCAACTGGGATGGTCATATTAAGTCTAAAGGAGGTTTTTCCGTGAAATGATTTATGAGATTCTGAGATTCTGAGAAGATCCGTGGCTGCTTGTTCTCTCTTTTGTGGTGATACTTTGTCACCTAATATTCAGGCTAGAGTTTCACATTAGACATGACATTTGCCGTATTGGTTTCAGGCGAGACCCCACACCGGACTCATCCTAGAAGTTAAGTGGGAATACCTCACCGTCAGCTGTTGTACGGCCTCCATCTTGTGTGTGGCTCGGCCAAAGCCACAAAGTAAATACTTCACCCAAGCCACACTCTAGATGGAACTGACTGGAATTACTTTGCATGGCAGAAATGCTTATTTTATTAATTGGATTTTCCCTTTACTGCACAGGACACTGAAGAACTGAAAGGAAAGTGGAGGGAGAGGAATCGGGACATGACTAAAATCAGCTCCCTATATGTCATGTGCCACAGCTTCAACATGACTGGAATTTTCCTGATATACTTCTCCAGTTGCAAGACTTCCAAACTTCAGAAGTAAAAGGCAGAAGATTGTGATTCCTTATTTATTTATTTGTTTGTTTGCTTGCTTGTTTGTCTGTTGGAAGATAAATAAATAAAAAATTAATAAAACAATATTTGATAATGAGAATTCTAATAATTATTATATTTATTTATCGCAATATAAATAGTAATAATAACAATTATTGTTGTTGTTTTATTCAAAGATAAATAATAAATAATAAATAAATAATATTTAAAAGTAACGATAATAATACTTTGTTATTTATCACCATATCATTAGTAAAAAGAATGACTGTTGTTGTTTTGTTATTTTTATTAAAAGATAAACAAATATTACCTAAATATCACACATTAAGCAATATTTACATTTTCATTTTTATTTTCATTTTTATAGCTTAATTATTGGCATGACAAAATTAAATGCTTTTGTACAATATTCTCTCAAGAGATAGATGTGGCAAAATTGTACGTGTGCATATTTAAAAGTTCATATGTACAACCTCAAATGAATGGAACTGATTGGAAATAATTTGCATGGCTGGAATATTCAGATTTTTCACTGGCTTTTTCTTTTACTGCAGAATTTTCCTGATATCCTTCTCCAGTTGCAAGATTCCTAAACTTGAGTGGTACCATTGACATAGAAAGCAAAATGTAATGGCTCCATTTATCACTTTTGGTGCTCATTTGTTATGCAATGACAGAGTTATCTATATTATAAAATAAGACCTGGATGTTCCAGTTGCATTTTATCACACCTCTCCTGGGAAGGATTAAAGCTGGTTACATCTTCCCAGCTATCAGGTGTGTGTCTCACATTGCCCAGCCTATACCCCTCTCCCTCTTCATCCCAATCCATGCTTCATTGACACTTGACTCTTCACTCTCTCACTTTCTCTCACCCACTCCCTCCTTCTCCTCTTCGTTCTCCTCCTCTCCCCTTCCTCACACGGTTGTCCTTACTTATTAAGGTCCTGGTGTGATTATCTGCTGGAATCTCTTGCACTTGTCCTGTATTCTCAGTGTGGTGAGATTGAGAGTGGGATGGGCTAAAAGAGGGAAATGCGTGTCTCTGTGTGACTGCATGATACTTTGTGCAGGAGACGCTCCCGTAAGTTCATCAGGACTATTTTGGCTCCAAATATTCCTGGAGCGTCAAAAACCTGGGTCCGGACGCTCCGTTGTTCATGCCAGCAAAGGTTTCTACGGGGAGTTTGTGGTGTCAGGGTGCCAGTGGAAAGACCCTCGGAGGCAGAAAAAGGAGACGAGAGGACGGGAAACAGTCAGAGGAAGAGGGTTTAATGTGGGGTACAGGTAAGAACATCCACTAATATCTATTTCTGTTTGCAGTCTCAAGTGAACACATCCGAGTGCAAACTTTTTCCCTGGAGATCCTTTTTGCTGCATAGTGTGTACTCATATGTTCATAACACACTAAGAACACTGAAGCTTATTTATATTTTCAGGGTTGAAAATATTCATGTACTATGGCATTTACGATATACATAGCATGTAAGACATAGATGAATAGCTTAGGAGATGTGATACATCTCATGGAGTGACCAGCATCTAGTCTTCCTAATTTAGTCATGTCAATGTTGTCATTAAAAAGATTGTATTTCATGAAGAAGTGCACACTTCTCCTGGACATTTGAACTGGCATTCGCTGTAGATGTATGCTTCCTCTTTTCTCTTCATCAGCAATAAGAATGCCAAAGTTCAACAGTTTTGTCACAGCGTTCATTATTCTCACCAGTAAAGCTAAAATGAGTTTGATTTAAGATGTACAAGCCACTAAAAAGCCAAGCAATAGATGTATTGTGTGTGTGTGTGTGCACATGCCTGTAGGCTTTGTGTTATGTGTGTTAGATTGAGTGTGCTAACAATTTCAGAAGAAATATTACCCACAGCCATTAATGAACTATATTCTGTCAAAAATAGGCCTGGAGTGACCTTTGAAATGTACCTTTGCTCATTTGATTTTACTTTTTACCAATGTGAAGGACATAGAAAGGAACAAACTCTTTTGATTTTTTTTTTGGATGTAAAATAAACGGGAGCTTTGAAGGTCAGCCTATTTCTTTAGGACTGAGGCAATGTCCTTTCTTTGTGTATCTGAACTTTGCAGGAAAGGTTTTAACAAATTGAAATCCTGCAAAGTATATATATATTAGTAATTCATTTTTAATGTATTTTATTATTATTTGGCATATGTTTCCAGTTGTTAGACTGACTTGACAAAATGAGTCACTTTCATATGATCATCCAACAATCTTCTACTCAACGTATTTGACACAGCTTTGTCATGAATCAGATTACTGTGAATCTTTCGAGATGAATGTGTGCACATATAAGTGTGTATACGTGTAAGCTTCTATATGTACAAGTCTGGATATTTGCTGAGATAGATGAGTGTAGACATGGTATTAGCAGGCTCTCTGTCTTCTGCCAAAGGTGTGAAATTAGCATCTCTGTGTGAGAGAGAGTGACAGTCAACTTCAAGATTCCCCTCATACGCAGAGCTGGAAAAGCACACAGGCTATCCAGTTGGAAATGTCTCATCCCTCCAACAGCTTTCGAGAAATCTTTCCTTCTTGTTGCACAGGAACCTAACTGGTATGGATCCACTCTTGATCAATATAGTCTAATTTTAGTGTGATCATCCACTGTCATGCAAACGGATACTCATATGCCGGCTGCTGGCTCGGTGCTTTTCAAGGGCACTAAAGCGGAACCGTGAAGGTCTTAGGCATATTTAATGAATATCAAAATAAAACCCTTTAACCTTGCGCTAGGCATGCAGTATTTTTCCATTTTTCAAACCAAATTAGATTTGATATATGTAGGAGACAATGCTGACTACATCAAAAAAGGTGACATGAATCGACACAATGTGATAAACAATAAATGTCAGATCAGCACTTTTATTAATATACTTTTTATTTCCTACTCGCATAGCTGACATTTTTCCCTTTTGCACTTTATGTCTAGGTTATTTTTTATGTGGTGGGCTGGACCCTGGACGTCCCTTTGACCTTTCAGCGCAGTCTCTAAATTCACCACCCGTCCGCCAGCACACACTGCTGTTGATATATACAGTATGTTCTCAGAGCACATGGCACATACACTGCAGCTCCCTCAATATATAAAGTCATGATCATTTTAACAGGAAGAAAAGAGAGGAAGGAAAATCTTAGAGATAGGCTGTGAAATACACTCCCTATCCAGCCATCCCAGAAGTGGCCTACAGTGTGAAGTCTGCAGGAGCGAGACAGAATGATGACTGTAGTGCAGGTTGGTGCAGATTTGAGTCATTTAATACTTTAGAATGGTGATTTAAAGAATACACAGAATGCTTGTTATGATACTGAAAGGCAGATTACTTAGAAATTGTAGTCCGTTACTGATTCCAAATTACACTATAAAAATTGTATCTAGTAACAAAATCCATTACATTACACATAATGTAATCAGACTACTTTATAGATGACTTTTGACCTAAGTTGTTTATCACATTGGTTTAATAATCTGATACATGATATAAAAAACAAAGAGTAAGAAAATATATTTCATTCGTTGTAATTAATAACAGGAAGTGCAGTAAACATTATGTTACTTCAAGGTTTCCCAAACTGGAGTTTGTAAATCAACTGCAGGGGCTTCATGAGTTTAATCAAAAGCTCATTATTAACTAAATCATAAAAATGGTAAATTAAAATAAGTCATTTTAGAATAACATCTATCAAAATTAAACACTACAAAAATAAAATATTTAATTTGATTACCTGGATGTCATGTGACCATTAACCAACATGCAAATGTACTGTAATATATTAAAATGTCAAATATTTATTTTAAAATCTCAGGGTACTTCAAGTAAATATATTAGGAGAAAGATGGTCAGATGACAAAAACGTTTGGGAATAAGAAATAACTGTGTATAATTCCACAAAACTGGAAGACTTTATGAATGCTTATTCATTCAAGTGGTAGGCTATTTTAGAAAGGAACAGATGAAAAAAAGATGAAAACGATGATTAAAATGATTAAAAGATGAAAAAGAGGAATTTATTGCTATTAAATGAATAATATGTAATCAATAAAAATAATAAAACTGTAGTCTGATCAAGAGAATTTTAAATGTAATTTAATCTAATTAGTACTTAATTTTTGGAATCTGATTATGCAATCCAGATTAAATATAATCAGTTACTACCCAACTCTTTTTATATTTGTCCCTTTCCCCTCCAGAATGTTTGTTTGGTCTGTTCTTAGTAGCATATTAAGAACTGATTATGATGGAAGATCTGTTAGTACACAGATTTTTACAACTGGGCTTCACCCTATCCCTAGATATACTGTATCTATGTCTGCTGAACTAGCCAACTCAGAGTCCAGATTTAATTTCTTGTGCTCTGGTCTCTCATTAAACACATTAAAAATAGAACCTCAATATTCCAATATATCCATGGGCCTCCAGCCAGACAGGGAAGCCTTCACAGAGTCCCTAAAATGTTTTTGGCCCGGTCCCCCTAACACATGGATCCTTTCCCTGCAGCTGAGCAGTAATCTCAACACGGGAAGCTCTATTTCTCTCTCTGGCTCTTGATGTCTCTGCATCTTTGATCTGGCCTTGAGTACGGTGTTTCATTTTGCATGCTAGTTCCAGGTTTGTTTGTGTCCCAGGTTTATGTCCCTGCTTTGCCCTGCGGGAGGTGGCTTGGTGCTTGCGTAGTTTGCAAGGCTTGGTTTGCAGTCTGGAGGCAGTCCAGGCTGCTGCGTTACAGAAGCGTGTATGTTTGGGGATGTGACTCCCCAAGGCTCTATGTAAAAATAGCTCTCTAAATAAATCATAATTCTGTGTAATCGGTACTTTTAAGAGGGAGGATGAAATATGACATAGCAGGTATGCTGAAATCCTCAAGGATGATTGATTTCCTACTGTATATTCAACTATCAGAGTTACATAAGCATCATATATGACTTTATATATAATGAAAATATGGTACATGTATGACATATGATGGACTGAGAGTACATCTACCATATTTTCAATCAGAATAAAGTGATGGAAGACACATTATTTAAATGATTAATATGTAAATCTGTCATTGTTATGCTGGTTTATTTTGTGTTTATGGATTCTTGAGAGTAATAGCAGTTCTCAACCTGCAGAGGGCAGCAAAGCGCTTTTGCCTCTGCTGTAAGGGTTACACAATGAGGATCTTTATAACAATGAAATGGACTGTAGAGCAGGAGTCAAGGCCCTGTCCTTTGAGTCTGAGTGTGTCGCAGTGCAGGTTTATTCTGGCAGTGGGCTTTTATGGTTGACTGGTGGCAAGCGGAGGTGTTCCAGCGTCTCTCTCACACACTCTCGTACTCTGTGTCCTCCATATGGTTGAAGGGATATAGACAGATTATAGGGTTCAAAGAGCCTCACTTGACTTACACTCTGACTCTTAGCCTAGCATGGCCTCATATGGGCTTGTCTTAAGCTGACCAGATTTTGAAAACATTTTGACAACATTTCTAGCTCACTATGGATCATTAAAATTCCCAGTGTTACAATCTGTGAATTAAAAGAGGTGAATTACAGTTTAGTGCATTTTGACCATGGTAAATATTGGGACACTTTTTCAGAGTCTAATATTTTATAGTACACTGATTTATTATTGACTATTTCTGCAGTTTACATCATTACGCCTGTAGGGAGTGACAAGTGACTTTTTGTGTATTAGCTTATGAAGGAGAAATTTATTCAATCGTTCAAAATTCGTTCAAACACATTTCATTCTGGAGTGAAAATCTGACTATCTGGAAAAGCATACCACTGTACTACTCCTACTACTCTTCTGCCATGTCTTTATATGACAGAAACACTAGCATGCTAGAAGCACGCTATTCTGAATCGATTCGACCTAATCATTGAATCATTCACTTACTCAACCGATTCAATTCAATTCAAATGAGCTTTGCATGACTGTGGAATAGCACAATATTGCCCAAGAAATAAACAGCGAACAAGTTATACAGGCATAGATAGTAAAAAATAAAATAAAATATTCATGGCCATTGTACCGAATCATACAGCGATGTTCTGTCTTCGCTTGGAGTTATTTTCGTTTGTGGAGCAAAAACAGACATCTCAGCTGAAATACTTAGACTATATGCAAGGTACTCATATGAACTTATTGTTTTTTGAAGTGACAAATAAAAATTAGGGTTATGTCACCTGCTGTTACGGTCTGGTGTGCAAAACAAAGCGCACGACGAAAAAGTACAATCAAAGAGTTCTTTTAATAATCCACAGACTGAGATGGGCACAACCAAATATAAATTAAACGATAGCAGACAAAGTAATAATGATGAACACAGACTATAAATACTGAACGCAATCAGGGAGGAACAGAAAACAGGTGTGGAATGAATTAATCAAAAACCATGGAAACAAACTAGGCAGGAAGACGGAGACATATAAATTAAGCTAAAACAGATCATACATGTAACACCTGCAGTTGTTATTTGGTCAAAATATCAGAACAGACTGCTGTTGATTCAGGATTGCTGGTTTTAATGAGGACATGTGAGCTTGCTTCTACTCTTTGGCCGTGAGGCATTCATGTACTGTCATCCCATGTAATGCAATATTTAATATGTGAACTTGTCGGTTGTCATAACGATACTGGTTTTAGATGATAGGCCTATGGACCACCCACAGTTCGTTCACTGACCGTCTGATGTATTTTGAACATTAAAATGGCAATGGCAATTCCGTGTCAACTCAACCAGAGGTCCCCGTCTCAAATTTTTGATTTTGCTAATATTTTTTCTGAAGAAAGATAAACATGTATAGTGATGAAAGCCAAAATATTAAATGTCATGGATGAATATTTACTGAGTAATCCACTATTTTGTAGAGTGGGGTCAAAATGGCAATTTTCACCTGAGATTCAGAGCCAAATTACAGGGGGGTTAAAAATGACTTCAGAAAGATGGCAGCATCATTATGTTTCTTTTACACAGAGACTGGTAGGTCTATTAGTTAACATGTTGACTTTAGCTGTCTTTGTTGCATTATGTGCCAGTGGTGACCATTCAAAAATGGGGAAAGAGCACTTTTCAAGTTTTTTTCTCCAAAGTTTGCAGGCCTGTAACTCAAAAATATTAAAGATATCTTAATGCCCTTTTAGATATTGGTCTTAACAAACTTTCTTTTTGGCATCTTAATTTTTAAGGCCCTATATTGTTCGGTTCCAGAGATATTGGAATTTCAATATGGCTCCAGAAGTAACTCATTAAATTGTACACATTTTCAGTGGTCAAAAACCAAATGTGGGTCACTTAAAAAAAAAAAAAAAAAAAAAAGACACTTATTTTCTTTTAAAGAGAAATGTCTGGAGAACAAATAATGTTTAAACTAGAAATGTATCTTGTTTCCTTCTGTCAGAACAACTGCATTGAACATACCTCTCTGAGTGCCATATATATTCTTTTTCCAAAGTTTGCCTGCCTGTAACTCAATAAGTCTTAAAGATATTGCAATATGGTTTTAGATTCTAGTTCTTAAACTTTTCTTTTGGAGTCTTAATTTTCAAGGCCCTACATCGTTCAGTCCCAGAGACATGGGGGTCTCGATGAGGCTCATATATAAATAGTGGCTCATATATAAATAGTGGATTAATATTTTGACTTTCATCACTATACATGTTTATCTTTCTTTAGAAAAAATATTAGCAAATTCTAAAATTTGAGCTGGGGACCTCTGGTTGAGTTGACACAGAATGACCCAAGGAGTCTTTTTACTGTCAACTTCCGGTAGTAAGGCCACACAGGGTTTTTCATCAGTCCAAAATTGTTAAAAGGAGTTGTTGAGGAAAGTTGAGAAGTTAGTTGAAAGTTTTGCTTGCGGCGGTTGAGCCTGTGAAGTAGCCCATACTTTTTACTTTTGGAACTTATTCTTATTGCTTTATGATTGTGAAATTTTGAAATAATCGTGATTAATTTGTGATTTTATATATTAAATACCAATATTATATTTTCAGAAAAAAAGCTGTTTGTTTTAAGTTTCAAACATGCTTATGATGGTCATATTTTTCCTCTCTCTCCTTTTATGTCTTATAGTGTCATTAATGACTCCTAGGTAGTCAAGATGTGATTCTGTTGTGTCAGAGCTGTCAAACGCAGAAAGAGATAATTGACTTAATTAAGTAACAATTTTGGGATGCTGTAGTTACTGTAGGGTTGCTTGTCATCTTCAGCTCTTTTTCTTGATGCTCTCATCTATCCATCCATCTCTTCACACCTGTTCTTTGATAGCCATTCTCCTCACGCTGTGTCTATACCCATCCTAGACTTCACACACACACACACACACGGAGCCAGGGGGTGCAAAAGGATCCCCATTCTTGGATTTCACCCTCTCATCATGACATCCATTAAAGTCCTGCTGGGTCCCAGTCCCTAGCGGGTAGACAGCACATTAGCGCTTGGACCATTGAGCTCAACAAGGCCCTGCTCTGAATTATTGATCCCAACACAACTAATGAGGAAACCCTATCCCCTCTTTTGATGAGACACACACACATGGTCACACTACTGTTTGAGCTCTGCATTGCCGTCCACACCGGCACGCTGTCCACCCAGCTGTCACTCACTTTGCCAGGACTGGGCTGGCCCATTTAATCAACCTGTTTATCAGTGCTTTGACGTTCACAGGCTCAGATGGCCTCATTGAAAAGACCTGGGCTGTGTTTCCCAATATAATCGTAAGCATATGTAGATCGTAGAAACCATTGCCACTAATGGTCTCCACGATCAACTTTGGCTCAAAATGCTTTTGGGAAATGCAGCCCATTAGAGGAGTATGAATATTTATGCTGGTCCAAACTGGTTTATTGACCACAGGGGCGTGTTTAATGTTTTGGGGGTCCTCAGCAAGTGTTCCCGGAGGGGCCCCCCTCGGTGGATTTGATTCTGGGGTAGGTATGGGTATCGTTTACATTTTATCGATACTGATACGATACTTAGCAATACAGTTATCCATACTACTCTCTATAATTTGGTGCAAAAATAAATGATGTAAAAAGATGTAGAAAGTTTCAAGTTATTTTATTACTGCAGTTTACAAATGCATCCAAGCAAACAGAAAAAGGCACATAAAACACATTTTTAAAATAAAAAGGCTCTTCAAAGAGAGAGAGAGAGAGAGAGAGAGAGAGAGATTTCCTCAACATACCATAGCACAACATATTCGAACGTCATGTGCATAGGAGCACAACAAAATGTAATAGAGAATTCTGGCATCTCTAGCTATTTTTATTAAAGAAAATTAAAATATTGACTTTCTCAGGGAGCAGGCGTGATTTCTCCTAACAGAGAGTGTACCTCTATGTTTTAGAGGGACATTTTTATCTACATGATAAAAAAAAAAGGCTTCTTTTTAACATGTAGACTTATTTATAGTGATACTCCAATCAGTATTTTTACAGACATTCATTCAGGTCCCGAGTTTCATTTTTGAAAATGGGGTGAATTCCCCTCTTAGATGACTCTTGTGGGAGGGAGGATTTATTTATTTTTTGAGTGGTGGAGGGGGGAATTTTTAGACTTTTTATTTATTTTTATTTTTTTCAAAAATATGTAATTAAATGTTTGATCATGCTGTGTATTTTTGTTTTTACAATGGCGCAATTGTTGAGAGTGCACACTGGAGAGCGCACGAGTGCTGAATAGTTGAAATACTGAACAAACTTAAAAAAGAAATGCAAATTATAAACTTTAGTGATGATGCATGTAAACTGTGACAATTCCTGTGTCAATCGTGCAGTGTGCAGCTCGTTTATAGAGCAGACGCGATGTGGTGATATGAAGCCATTTGCTCATTTTGAGAGGGAGAGACGGAGAGCTCGCGGAGAACTCATGCTGTTTGTAAAATTACGCCTCACAGAAAGTTTTCAAATTAGTTATTTTATAAAGAAATGTCACCTTCAGCATTATAATTATTTTACCCGCGCCGGACAGAGATTGAGACGGTGCCGCTGCATGGCGTGCCAAACCTCTGACGGCAGACAGCTTGAGATCGGTTTATGAGAACAGCTTCTAATTCGCCATTAACACAGAAGCACGGAGATCAAACGACGCACGTATCGATAACAGTATTGCTTGTCCTCAAGCTTATCGGTAGTCCGGTATTGACCCAATTACGCACCGGTGCAAAAAAAATGGCGTTTCTAGATTCCCATCGGAAGAAATTGCTTTCCGCGGGGGCCCCACGCAATTGGTGGCGCCATGGTTTGGTGCCATCATTATGTTGTTCACTAGCAAAAAAAGCTGGTTGACCAACAAATGCTTGCTGATTAAGTAGTTAAGAAGCCTGGTTCAGAATTGAGTTTAATTCCATTGCAATTTGAATTTAAGGTAGAATTAGAATAAATTGCAATTCAAAGAAATTATTATAATCCCAATTAATATGGTCTTTCTTTGGAAAAGGAAAGTTTGTCAGAACAAATGTTGAACAAAAATGAACAAAAAAAAAAGTGTATAGGTCTTATAAATACTTCATTTCCTGGAATGCCTTTCCAAAAAATAAATTCCACATCCTGTCATACTGATTTAAAGTTCATTCGACTTCTTTTGGGGTGTTGCCAATTCAATCCAAATTCACATTTGTAATTTAAAAAGGTTGCCAATTCTTAAATTCAAAATTTGCCTAACCCTAATAGGGACTCCAGCATACCAGCATCCAAAGCCTGTCATATCCTCAACAGAAGAGTGGGTTGCGTTCATTTTGTCACCATTTGCATCCACAGTTGACGAACTGGGATTTAAGACCTTTCTCTTGACCTTTGCAAAGTGAATGATTAAGCAAAGCTCCAATAATGAGCAGTTAATCAGTAAAGATCACTATAAAGACCTCACCTGTATCAGTGTGTTTACCCATTGGTGTATCAGGGCACACACACGAGTCCATACTCATTATGAGCTGTTTGCTCAGGTGCTGGTCTAATAGTGTGTATGAGTGCCCTCTGGGATCAGATGACAGCGTGTGTGCGAATGTGCATGTAATGCACCTGTAGTCTTATAATAATGGAACATATACGTCCAATTTCCCTCACCCTCCTTTATTTTCTGTCTCTGTCTCTGTGCAGTGCACTATCAAGAGTGTCAGCCAGCCTCCTTAGTATTCACATCCCCACTCACCGACTTACTGCACAAGCCAGAGACAACAGAGGAGAGCGAGAGAGAGAGAGAGAGGAGGAGGGAAAAGGAACAAACAGGAAGACAAAATAAAAGATTGCAATTTTTCTAGCCCCTGGCTCAAGCGTGCATAGTGTGTGCTAGTTTATGGCTTTAGAGAATTCATTTTTGACGCCTCCTTTCTTCTCTAGCGTTTTTTAAATGCTCGATTCACCCCTGCAGCATGGCTTTCCTCCTTTGGAAAGGCTGCCATAAGCTCCGCTGTTTGTAGCGAGCCGAATCACTTACATACTGAAGATGTTCAATTTTGAATTCTTTATGAGGTGCATTTCAACCCGACAATGACACGTTTTGAAATTGGCCCAGTTGTGCTTAATAAGACTGCGGCTTGTGTCGGTCTCTCTCTGTCTTTGTTAGTTTCTCTGTCTCTCTTATTCTTCCTTCCAGTCTTTTCTCTGTGTCACTCCATGTCTCCTCATCCCTCTGTCAGGTTGAATTTAGTTTAATCTCCCCTCCTCCTCCTGATTCCTTCGCTCTGTCGCTCTCTGTTTCATCTCTTCCGAATGCTCCGGCTCTTGTCTCATATCTCCCCAAACTATTGAGAAAAGCTTTCAGTAACGAATATTTCCTGCAACAGAGAGACTAAAGGAGAGCCTCAGGGGGGTGCGGAGAGGACGTTAATCCCCTTACAAGTTCACCGTCACAGGGTTGCAAAGGGGGCAAGAAGAGGAGTGAGAGATGGAGAAGTGACCACCACCATCACGACTGCGTAAACAGACCGATTATGAGAGTGAAAGAGATGGAGGGAAAAATTGAGAGAGAGAGTGTGTGTGGCAATGCTTCCATGCTTTCCACTCTGCAGGATGACAAGCGGCTGCTGCCTCTCCAATTGGTTGGGACTGCCACCAATCAGAGCGCAGACAGGGAAGGTGCCTTTAGGTTATACCCAACCCCAAAAACAAGAAGCGGGGAGAGAGGGAGATAGAGAGAGAAAAGAGAGAGAGATAGAGCACAGCGCAGACACCGGCTTGACTGTGCTACTGAGGCATTTCTTCATGGTATCTGAGAAATGTTCCTGTTGAAGGGAAACTGTTCATCTTCTGTCTGCTGTAGAGAAGCACGGTGCATCCCAGTGCACCTACAGAGATTTCGGCTCATTCACTGACCAGGGCTCTGGCATTTCTGACCCCCCCAACCCCTGTCTCGGGACCCTCCCCCACGTTGCCCTCTGACTCACCTGAGAGAAGACAGCAGAAGACCTGCAGATCCCTC
Source organism: Onychostoma macrolepis (assembly GCF_012432095.1). Lineage (NCBI taxonomy): Eukaryota > Metazoa > Chordata > Actinopteri > Cypriniformes > Cyprinidae > Onychostoma > Onychostoma macrolepis. The sequence goes on from NC_081177.1 coordinate 12,984,475, forward strand.
CCCTCAGAATACTGCTCATTCACCTGGAGAGAGAGGACATACCAGATACAGGATGGACAACAGCTATGCTCCCTCTCACGCTGCGCTGGCTGCTTGACTCACTTCTGGTTCGGAAGAGAGACGCAGAGAGGAGCGTTGAGAAGAACTTGTGCTCCCCTGGATTAGAATTCGAGGAGAGCTGGTCCTGATCGCAGGAGCGAGGCTTTTAGGATGATCTTGGGTAAGTTCTCCTCTGGTTCTTCTCCAAAGCTTTGTGTTAAGTGCTGCGGCACCATGGAAATGGGATTTGGGAAACATCAACTCTTTGATTGAGCTCCTAACTTCCTTAATGCCATTCTTTTCAACTTGTGTAGACCTGATGTGCAATTATTGAATCATAGTGGTTTCTTCAATATGAATTCGGGCTGATGCTGAAGGTCACAGTTGTAGCAGCGGGTGTTCAGCAGTACAAGCTGTTTCACCGTTGGTCAGACTCCCGCTGTCCATTCTCAGAGAGATTTTGACACTCAAATATGAAAACAGAAAGGTTTAAGATCTAAAGGAACAAAACAAACCACTTCCTAAGTTGAACTTCCTTAGGTGTACTTTATGGCAGGTTATGACAGGATACGACCAGGCGTATCTTGTTTTTTTTTTTTTTTTTTTTGTGTTAATTTGTTGGTTTGCCGTTGCATTCTGTGCGCAAATCGTTGCTTATTATTAACATGATTGCAATTGGGATGCACCGCTATAAAAATTCTGGCCAATACCGATATGTTGATAATTATTTTAATGTTATGGCCTATAACAATAAATGACTGATATTATTATTATTATTATTTTGTATATTTGATTAAATAATATAAAAAACAAAAAAATTAAATTAAATAAAACATTTTACAAGTTAATTTGCTGCAAATCAATTTACGCATCACAACTTCACATTATTTTGTAAATTTACTGAAACTTACAATACATTTAACAGTGTTGTTTATTGTTGTTTTTAAAGGTTAACATCAAATGTGTGTTAGATGATTGCAAAAGTAATATAAATGTAAAGAGAAAATGAGCTTGCATAATTAAATATCCAAAATCAGAGAATAAAAAGAATCTCTAATATTGGCAGAAACCCGATATGGTACCGATATCTTGTGCATTTATGAATTTGCAAGCCTTAAATCTTCTTCAGGAATTTATAATCGTATATATCATGAGCTCAGTTCTGGAATTAAACCTATAAACAACCTCAAGCGTTTATTAATGTTGAGCATGGGAAATTTTTACAGTCTTTTGGGTGCTTCTGGAGAGTTCCCCCATTGCTCAAGGCGGTAGGTTTGTGTGTGTGTGTGTGTGTGTGTGTGTGTATGGTGACTAGAGGCTGCAGCATCTGAGCCAGCTCATATTCCTGCAGGGGTTGTGTGAATATAGCCTCTGCACTCTATTGCAACAACACAGTTGTGTCAGACAGTTGTAGTGTGGCTCAGCTCTAGGTATTTTAGATCAAGATAATGGGTCTCTTGTAGTGTACCTGTAACATATTTGTGTGTTGCTGTGCTATAAAAGTGTTGCTTTGTGTGTTTGTTTGTGTAATGCTCTTTGAGGGAACACCAGTTGAGGCCACATTGTTTAACGCATGCCTGGGCTAATTTAACAGCCGAGCTGCTACACTTCTCGCCGGCATTTTCCTCAGGGCATGTTTTCCAGGGAGCCAAGCATAATGATTATAGGGCTTGTAATGTGTGATCTGTCTGCTATATATATGTGTGTGTGTGTGCATATGCCATTATTACTACAGACAGTAAGGATTTATAGTTGTAGTGTATGGTTATGCACCACAATCACTCTCACATTTGCTGTCTTTATCTAACATGCAGAATGGGCTGACTTGTGAAATATCCTCAGAATTAGAGGCTTTATATATGTCCTACATGTTCTGTTAAAATTAAACAAGATAATTTACCAAAAAAGTGTGTATTCTCGCCTCTTATAGACTCTTGTTTCATAGATTTTTCTTAATTTAAAGGATAGTTCACCTAAAAGTGAAAATATTGTCATCACTTACTCATCTTCATGTTGCTCCAAACCTGTTTGATAGAAATTTAGCTAAATGGATGGAGGCCAGGCAGTCATGGTCACCATTTACTTTCATTGTGGGGAAACGGGCAGCTTGGACATTCTGCTAAACTTCTCCTTGTGTCTTGCACGTAAACAAGAAAGTCATTTTTGTCAAGTCATGTTTGGAATGACATGGGTGAACAAATAATTTGTATTATTTCATCAAATTATTATTTTATTTGAATTGACAAATTGAATCATAAACTTGAGAATTTTAATTCTAAACCCCTTTTCAAGTTGTGTGTTCTCCACCAAAAGAAAACACTTTTTTTTTTAAATTTATTTTGCTTGCTTGAATTTGGTCTCAATGAACAAACAGACAAGCACAGACGTGCTGTTCCGTTCCCATCAAAAGAGGCAGGAATGATGTTTGTGACTGGAGAGATGGGCTAATGGCTTCATTAACCCATTTGATTACAGCTGCGTCTATCCAATCCAATCAGTCACGTCTGACAACGAATGTTTTCAAGTAGGCTACTTCGTCTGACAGAGAAATGTTTTCAACCATTCCGTCAGCATCTGTGTTCATTACCACATTTCCATTTATATGCCTTCTTAAAAAAAATACGATTCAGACTATTAATAAATGAATACTTGATTTTTGTTTTTGCATAAGTGTGCTTGGTGCTGCTATGACCTCATGTTTAAGGACACATCTGCATATGATATAAAAAATTGCATTGCCGCATTTAAAGATAAATGATACATTCTGCTATAATGCAGACTTGTATCTTAATTTTTTACTCATTTATTTGTTGATGTTTTAATGTAGGTTGGTGGTATTTTGAACAAAGTCTTTTGTCATTGTGGTGACCTTTAGAATGCAGATGTACTCAGGACGCCACGTCTCTGCACTATTTTACACTCCAGTAAACAAAAACGATGCCACACACTTCGGCGGACAACACACTACATTATACGAGCTGTAGTGTGATGCAAAACAATCCTTTTATGAACTTCCTTTATCGAGCAGAGTGTGTGTGATGACTCATTTACAGTCCTTATCTAAATATACTCTGAATGACCTTGACCAGATCCCCTTCCTCCTTTTTAACCTGCTTTTAGCCCTTTAAAAGCCTATTCACATCAAAAACGATAACTGTATTAGCATCCACACCAATGCATGTTAACGTTCTGTTTATAATAAGCGAACACTGCAGTTATGTCATCTGCCACTTTAAATTCTCAAGCTCTTTACAGTCGGATGGATTCTGATTGGCTGTAAGTGTTTTTATTGTAAATGAGTTTGAACTTCTCAATCCTCTTACATCTTTTCGTGTGAAATGTGAGCAGGTTGTGACATTAGTTCACAGTGGTGTGAAGACACAGTTGACTGTGATAATAGGACATAAATGTTCTGCAGTGTATACAGTGGAGATCCGCTGAGCCCCACAAGACAGACCATACACTGCCATAAATGCACACATGCAGACATCACATCGACTCTCGTGAGCCGTGGCATGCCGTCTGGTCCCCAGTGTTTTCATCGGCAGGACTGAGACAAAGAGTGGGGTTGGCTGCTGAAGGAGAGGTGAGTAACCCGAGCAGCAGCACCGCGATGTGCATTCACTGCCGCCTGCCCAGTGTGGAGTTTCTATTGTGACCAGTCGGTCAGAACGTCCCCCCCTTTCCTCCATGCACACCTGCACACCTGTCTGAGCTCACACACAGATAAGTAAAGCTCTCATAGCCAATTCGTTTAAAGGAATAGTGCCCAAAAATGAAAGTTTGCTCATTATTTACTCACCCTCATGTAATTCATGAGTGTTCCCATGTCACTTCTGATCTATTTTTATATGAAGCTGTACAGTAGCTTTATTTACATTTAGGCATTTGGCAGATGCTTTTATCCAAAGCATTCAAGGTATGCATTTTCAGTTCTTACATTTCCTGGAAATCGAACCCATGACTTTGGGGTTGCATTATTTTTTTGTTTGCTCAACTTTCATTGACACAATCAGTTCACATTTAGTATTTAGCACCATTTGCTGGGTTGCATCCACATATGTTTATGTGAATTTTGCACAAAAAACAAAAAACCAAACAATATCATGTGAATGCAGTTTCCAAAATTCTAGTAAAAATGTAAAACTTCCATTTCTGGTTTGCACCAGTTTTTGGTCTCTTGAATTTGGAAATGTTTTATTTGCAAATAATTGTTTTTGTGATTTATTCTGATCATTTTTACAATTTATTCAGTTTTTTTTTGTATATAAATGGATGGAGATAGGATCTACTAATATATATGCAAAAGTAAATGAGATTTGAGAGCCAAGCAAAATTTTATTTCTACAAGTAATTTGAGATTTTGGTAGGTTTCTCACAAAAAGTATCATATGACTTCAGTGGACTTGGAATATATTACATAAGGACTGCTTTTCAATGACTTTTTAGTCATTTTTGGAGTTTAACAAGCATTTGATCCCATACATTTTCACAAAATTTGAAGAGCAGAAATTTGAAACGAAATGACTTGAGGGTGAGTAAATGACATTTACATTTTTGGGTGAACTACCCCTTTAACTTCAGTGTTTGAGCTTGGTACAGTCATTGCAGAAGGAAGGACTGAGAATATTTCTCTGTATTTACACACGCCATCCCTTATTTGTTTCCCCTGGAGGGATCCGTTATGTTTTGTGACATTTAGGCACAGTGCCCAGGGTCGTCTGATGTGTTGGCTTGTCGCTCTGTCTGTCTGCATCTCTGACTTTATGTTCATTGCAAGCACATCTGTCTACGGCGTCCTCTCACGCTTCCTGTCTACCTGGTTATCTGTCATACATCCCCTCCCCCCTCACCTTCTGTCTTCCTGCTCTCTCTCCTCCTCTCTTTTGCTGCGGTCAACCTTAACACTCACCTGTCCCTTGAGATTGTGAAACAAAAAATATGTTTGTTTGAGAAGCTCAGCATTTTTTCTTTTTTTTCCCCATCTCCTCTGCATGGCTAGAAGAGAATGACACAGCAATTATGAGATCTGTCCCCTAAAGCCCAGTCCGAATGCTGCATATTATAGCCTAAATTAATCTAGACTCTTGCCCTTCATCTTTAAGTGTGTACTTTACGTAAGTATGATGTACTACACTGTAGAAAAGACTAGCATAATTGGTTATTGTGTTTTGAGCGACATGCCTTCTAGCTAAAATGTTTAGCTGGTTAATAGCGTATTTTTATAGATCAATCTGCAAGACCAATCTGGTGTAGGGTGGTCTTTTCAGCCAGGTGTTCAGAGGATGGCTGGTTTGATTTTCAGTGAGTTTGCAGCTGCTGGCTAATTATGTAACTACATCATTATGTTTCTCCACTGATGGCCCATCAAAAGTACTTGTTTAATCATATATATATATATATATATATATATTCAATATATAAATTGCAAAGGTTCTAATGCATTGTAATAAATGTTTCATCAGTCACCAGTTTTAGTTTTTTTGTACGGCACTTTGCAGAGTTTTTCCCCTGACATCACAGTTCTCTACCCCTTTAGAGAACTCAACGGCCATATTTGTAATGACAAAAGTTATGATCCGGTAACCTTTTAATTGTAAGTTGAGACTATTTATTTTTATGATTTCTCCCAGTCATGTATATATACGAGTAGACTGTTTCTGCTTTATTGTGCAGTGTTACTTTAGTATTGTTTATGTAGTATTATAGTTTTTATTCATATTTTAAATTAACTTTAATTTTTGTTTTCAATTTTAATTCTAGTTTGGTTTAGTCATTTTATGTTATTGGCATTTTTATTAGTTTTTATGTTTCTATATAATTTTTTTTTTTTTTAATATTACTAGTTTTAATTATACTGTTACTAGTACTCCAACTTATTTCAGTTAGTTGCCAAGGCAGAATTTATCATTTTCAAGATGTTTATGTTTGCATTTTTCATCCAATATTTAATTTTTATTTCATTCTAACTTTATTTCAGTTACTGAAAATTAAGGTTTTAGTTAACAGTAGTAACTGATATTTTCTTTGCTGTGTGCATTCTTGCAGTGCCATCAGCTAACCTGTATTGTCACAGCATAACTTTTCTACCATTGTTTCCCTTCCATAATTTCATATAATATCTGGGTTGTGTTTTTTGGGGCTGAATGTGCCTACCAAGAACTGCCATGGAATTGAATGGGAACGCTAACAGATAGCTTTCTCCCATCTTTACTTAAAGTACTATGATAATTTCTCATGTGTTTAGACTAAAAGGATGTTCTGCTAAGAGATTTTGTGCAGAAAATCTTTAATTTATCACTTCCACAGCCTTCTGCAGCAGTTGCGGTACTTGTTAAACACTACAGCATAAGTGTTAATGCTAAACGTGCAGTTTAGTTTGTCACACCTATGTTGTTCAATTTGGAGAAACTCAAACTGTTCTTTCCATGCTGTTTTTCCAATCCTCACTCTTCAGTTTGATTTTATGTGCAGTTTCACACCCATTAAAGCTAAACACCTGCTAGTGGTTTGGCTGAGCAACTGCTGGTTAGCCACTGCACATTCACTTCCCGTTTTATAAGCTAATCAAACCTTATGTTAGCGTTCTCCGCAAATGGTTTTGTTTTTGTCTCAGCTGGCGAGATTTCACCCCACAAAACCATCAAGAAAATCCGATATCTGACAGAATGAGCCAGGAAACGTTTGAAGAAATGGGGGAACGATGCAATAAATTAGCCATGAGGAGGGAAATCATTACTCAGTAAAACAGCATGTGTGTGTTTTTCTCCCAGACAGGTCAGCTGCGTGCATCGTAGGAGGTCAGTTAATTTTTTCGCCAAATGGCAGGTTAACTGCACTTGAGCTTCACACTATGTGAGAGCTTACATCTCCGTCCTCCTCCCCCCTCTCCCCATCAAACGCAGCCATCACTCTTAGCCGGACATACAGACTGGCTGGGTGCTAGAAGACTGTCAATAGTGGGTGTAACAGACACTAATGAATTGCCTATAACAGGAGCTCTGGGAGGCGGAAATGCATTACTGGCTGTGTGAGGCCCAGCAGACTGAATGAAATGGTCCCAACTGTATCTTCATCCACACGCACTACACCTCATTCCTGGCCCGAATACATTCTCTAATGGTTTAAGCATAGTGTGTATTAGTGCCAGGTGTCCAATAGAGCTGCTCTTTAAAGTACACGGCCAGCCCTCTGTGGGCTCCTGTAACACGGTGTGTTTTCTAACAAAACGCGCTCCTGGTATCTGTGTTTGCTGTGATGCACATGGTCGACTGGATCCTGGCTTTGTTACAGAGCCTCCTTGTTTGCTTTACGGTTTATTTTTTTGTATAGACAGGACTCAGAGAGCAAACAAATCATAAAAGCCTGACTATACAATACCAGCGATGGGGTCATCCTTTGAATAAGGCAGTTTATGAAATACGCCAACCAGAGCGGATGATAAATACATACATCCGTCCACAAACAGCACACATTTATCAATAGTTTGAGCACAAATCCCTGACAAATTGGAAGGCTGGATGAATTATGAAGCTTATATCTCTGGGTTTTTGAGGGAGGGAAATGTGTGTGTGAGGAGAGAAAATGCAGTGTTTGCCATTCAAGGATAGAAGGTCTGTAGATGTTTATAACTGATATTGCTGTACATTGTTTCCCACTGTTGTTAACGTTTCGAAAAAGAGGAACAAAATCAATTCTCCTTGAAATTCTGGAAGGTCGATGCTTGGGAGCGTGGAGGGGTAAATGAGGGAGGGCTGGAGATGTGATAGCTTGCAGCAGAGAGGGAGAAATCTCTCCTACAAACCCACTGACAAGACTATTGAGTCTCTTAATACCCTTTCTGGATGGGTTCATGCATAGAAACTGAAGCACTTTTTGTTAAGTCACTCTGGATAAATGTGTCGCGCTATATGCCTTAAGGACAGTTCACCCAAAAATGACAATCCCGTCAGCCTTTATTTACTCTCATTTCAATTGATACATGTGTGATGTGAGGGTTTTTTCTTCTTTTCCCCATGGAGCATGAAAGAAGCAGACTGTCCAGGAAAATCGTGCTCTTCATGCTATGGAAATGTTTATAATTTTACCAAAATAAATAAAGAAATAAAATTTAAAATGCTACATTAAAAACATATTTAATGGCTAATTGCCAGTAATCTTGCTATATTTTGTGAAAAAAGAAGGTTTTACTGTAATATATTGTAAATATATATAAAAATGGAGAAAATACATATAGTAGTATATAACAAGGCTGTGTACTTAAAGTATATGTTAAATTTATAAATCAATTAAATGTATAAAGTTATATATATATATATATATATATATATATATATAAAGATTAAAAATAAGAACCACTTATAATTTATTAGGAAAGTGCAAAATTACCATAATTTTCTTTTCTTTGTTTTAAAGATTTTTTTGTTTCAATTTTATTTTATTAAAATTCCTTTCCTTCTTTATTTACAATTTTATTTTATTTACTGTTTATTTAAATTTTTTGTTATTTTTTCTTATTTATGTTATCACTTCTTGAAGTTGCATTGTATGTTGTTTAGAAATGTTCAAGGCATTTATTTAGTGTGACCTGTTGGTGTTTTTGTGTTTATGTGGATCTTTGTTATTGATATGGTCACAGACCAATTTTGATTCACTTCAGTTCATTATGACATGTTGCCATAATGTTGCCTTCTGTTGTACCACTTTTTACAGTGAAATATATATATATAAAGATTTAACATTTTAGGATTTTATGGCATAAAGTTTCATTGGACTGGGAAAATAAGGTTTATGTACACCTATAATGCTTCCTTTCCAAAAAGGAAAGTTGTTTCAGAGGCACAATAAAACTTGTGTTAAGGAAGTAAATATGATTATTAACTTTAAATGTAAATGCATTGTAGCTTATGTCTAAAAAAGTATTGTGCTCTCTCATAGACACATCCTGGGGGAAGGTTCAGTTAAAAGTTAAAATCATGCACATCTTTTTTTATTTGACTATAAGGTGTTGAGCAGTCTGACAGCTTGTGGGAACAAACTGTTATAGTGTGATTGTTTTGGCCTGGAGACTAGCTTGACCCTCTGTCGTCTAGAGTTGTGTACCCGAAATGTCACCTTATGTTCATTCAGGCTCCAAATTACTGAATGTTTATTGTAAATCCATCATTAAAAAGAGGCTGAAGAGTTTTAATGGGCCTTGGAGGCAATTCCAGCTATGCAGGTTGGGCTCAGACCTGCCTGAGCACTGTGTGTGTGTGTATGTGTTAGAAGGAGATAAAGGGAGAACATGTGTCTGTGTGTGAATGTGGATCTTGCAGCAGTGTTTGGATGAGTGCCATAGAGTCATTGGCTAGCAGGTAGCTTCCTTGGTGAAAAGAAAAGTGATGCACCAGTCAGGAGCTTGTGGTATGCACACCTGCACCTCCTCTCCGCTTCCCCTCCTCCTTCATTTTGCGATCTGAGAAAGGGCAGAGGATATGGAGGGACTGCGCTCAGACCTGCCCCTGCCCAGGAGGTAAACGCGCTGGCGTGTGTGTGTGCACATGCCTCTGTGGAGATTAGGCAAGGTGCACCAGGCCCACATGGCTAGCCAGGTCCAGCGATGAGTAAGGAAACCTTTCCAACGTAGCTACACTTTTTGGCGGTGACAGACATGCCTGAGCACATTGGCTGATATTTCAGCTTCCTTGCGGAGGTGTATACATGAATTATGGACACTTTAGTCTCCCTTTGGTCTCAAGCTCTTAATGAAAAATGCCTTTTTTCTTGAGTAGAACTACCATCATTAGTGGTAGGAATGACTTTTATTCAGTGCTTTCTTGTTTGATAGCTTTTTTAAATAGGTAGATCCACATATGAATCACAAAAAGAACATGGTCCGTACATAAATAATATCAGTCCCATTAGACACATTGATGCAGGCAGAGTGATAAACCTGTTTCTTCTTTATTACATAGAAAATGCAATTTTTTTGAGAGCTGAGCATCATATTCTTTTTTTCTTTTCTTTTCTGCACTAAATGACTTGATTCTTTTGAATCCGTTTACCAAAAGATTTGTTTAGATTCATTCACTGATTATTGCACTGGCTTTTGTTTTATTACACTATTATGTGGTGTGTTTTTGTGTGTTAAGAGTGAGTCAGTCATGAAATCTGAAAATTATTTTTTCAGAACTGAAAAAGAGAGAGATTTGTTCACTTAAATGATTCGGTCACATGAAGGTTTTGATAAAAAAAAACATTGATTTGTTCAAAAATTAACTATATTATTTGGGTGCTTTTTTTTCTTTGTTATTCATCTCAGTGACTTAAATCTTTTGAATCAATTCACCAAAAAAAAAAGAAAAATTCAGATTCGCTCACTGATTCATTTTCTGGCCTTTTCATTGCATCAGTATGTTATGTGGCTACAAGTGAGTGTGGTTTTGTATGTTAAAAGTGAGCCACTGAACCATTTATGCAACTGATTCATCAAAATGGTTGAAAACTGAAACAAACAAAAAAGTTCATCAACAAATTTATTTGTTCCTCAAATGATTCAGTCACATAAATATTTTAAGAATTGTGATTTAAGAATCATTTATATTATTTGGGTGTGGACCATCAGATTTTTAATTTTTTGATTAACCCAGTGATTTGATTCTTGATTCTTTTGAATCAGTTCACAAAAAAAAAAAGATTCCATTATACCAGCATGTGGCGAGAAGTGAGTGTGTGTTTGTCATTGAACATTGAACCAAGGCACTTTGTCGATAAGTGAAAAGTTATTTGTTCAAATAAATTTGAAATGATTCATTCACTTGAATGATTTGTTCTCAAAAAATTGTTCACAAAAACACTATTAAATGAAAGTTGAAGTGTTTACGGAGAAACAGGTTATACTATTGTCTTGAAAAGTACATAAGATCTGGGCTTCTCGGCTTCTCTCCAAAGTCCTCCATCACTGGTCCATTTACAGCTCAAACTGTGCTCTCTTGCGTCGTCTTATTGAGATGCGGCCAGTGGCTTAAACGTGTTGTGAGAACTCTGTGATGAAAAACAGCAAAGCGGCTTGTGGAAAAAGACGTGGGCCATTTCCATAAAATTAGCTTAGCAAATGGAATGAAGCAGCAGCCCCTGCAGAGCGAAGACAACAGCAAGATCCGCTGGAGAATACACAATCCTCACTCTGCAAAATGCCTAGCGCTGATCTCATATACGTGGCCTTTCATGGAATTAAGCACAAAATATCTTTACACTGGCACCGGATTGGATTAAAGAGCATATTATACAGTGCCGCATCGGTAAAGAGGCACTAAATAAGGTCCTAGCCGCCATGTTCCTGTGTTTATGTTGTCTATCTCCACATAAGTGTTGCTATATTGGGCGATGGGAGTGATTCGGCTTTGTGGCACCCCAATAATCACAGCACATACACCGCTACATATCTTCATTAGCAGATTAGCTGTGGAAAAAGGGTCCCGCTTTGTTTCTCCTCCACCCAAGCCTCATTCCCTGTTTTTTCTTCTTCTGTCATTTCTACTTAGGCTTTGGACACACAAACGCACACACGTCAGCTTGCTAGGATTCTAGCTTCTGTTACGCTCTTCTTTTGTTCCCTGAAGGTGCATCAGCCGCCCAGTGGGTGTACTGACTCGAGACAGAACAAATTAAGGTCACAGCAGGCAGTGGACAGCAGAGAGAACCTGTGCTAGACCAACCTTCCCTGTCCACCTTCAACACATCACAGAACGCAGTCGAGGCCCGCCGCTAGCTTACTCTAAGGAGTCATAATCATTTAATCAAGACCCTTCACGCCCATCCGTCCTCCCGCTCTCCCCGGAGGCCCACATCGCCTATTGTTCGTATATAGAGAAATGATGAAAGGTGATGAGTGTCTTTGAACTTGAGTAGGAAGAGAAAATGGGGATTGTGAAGTACATGTGAAATGTGCTGCTGCAGCTCTGAGGGTGTTTTTTGATACGGGCCGGAGCAGAAAGAGAGAGAGAGAGACCGTATTACTCGTGAATGGGGTTGGCATGAGTCATACTGCTCTCTGGTGCTTGATGGTGGAGTTCTCCCACAATGCATCTATTTCGGGCTTACTTTTCTGTCACTCTCTATGTACTTAGAAGCGTAACTTCAGAACACTTACATAAGGACCTCCGTGCTGTGCAAAATAAAACACAATAAAGTCAATTCACTCTCCCAAAATCAGAGCAGCTGACTACTATAATAAGAAACGGCGTTATAGAAAATGCAGCGTCTTCATGGGTCAGTGAGTCAATGCTCATATTTTTTTGCTCTAATAAAATCTAAATCAAAATTTTGATCTTTGTTTTGATTTGTGCAGTTTGAAAAATGTCATGGTGCAAGTCCCCAAAACTGTTTACAAAATAAAAATGTAATTATATTTTTTTGTTTATAGACACAAAATGTTATTTATTTTTATATATTTGTATTATTTTTTAGTTGTTGTATACTGGCAATCATGAGTGATTAAATATATATTAATACTGTCAAATTGATTAATCATGATTAATCGCTTCCAAAATAAAAATAAATCCAAAATAAAATACATGCATATTTTTAAGAAATATTTATATGTATACACATATATATTATGTAGTATGTATGTATATATATGTATATATTAGTGCTGTCAAAAATAAAAAGTTCCATATATATATATATATATATATATATATATCCTTAACAAAGACATTTAAAACACTTTGTTTAATGACTTTTTACATTTTTGTATTAAGATCTATAGTCACATTTATTTTAGGTGTAAGCACGCAAGCTATTATATTTAAACCTTTCTTCACATGGGATGAAATTTTTCAAAGCCAGCATAATTACAAAGAGTCTTTTCTAAAAACTTTTCTTTCCTTTTATGATTGATAGTTTACTTTTAAATTGATTTTATTGTAGAAACTTATATAACATCATTGACCCTCATATGTCATATGCTCTATAATCTTGGGTGAACCCCAATGCCTTGCCAACATTAACACCTTGGTGGAGGTGGACGGCGTTGAGCAGACCTCCCCTCAAGGACAGTATCCAATTCTGCTTGTGTGTGCGCGCCTGTGTAATCCATAGCTGCAGGGAGGATGACCTTCACAGCGTGGAGCCTCAAAGGCTAATGCGACAGGGAGAGAGACAGAGGAAGGAAAGGGAAAGCGGGGTACGAAATGACATATTTAGACATTTGCCTTGCTGACGATCACTCAAGGGCGAAGTCGCGCCACTTTTGTGTGACGAGTTTCAGCACAAAAACCTACGTCTTGCTCCTTAACCCTTTAGAGGATGTTATATAAACTCTAAACCTGCTCCACTTTCATCCCGTTTCATTCATTTTCCAACTCACCAGATTCAGACCCTATTATCTAAAGGTGGGAGGTTTGGCCAGTATATGATCTTGGTTAAAAGAGTACTGGCTTATCAAATATTAATTGATCTTTGATGGAGCAGATGAAGAGGAAGTGCTGTGTGATGCTGATTCAGCATTTGGCAGGTGCAGTGAACCCACGGTGGCGTTTTATCAGATATCAAACATGCCAGCACACTCAGGTGCCACTTATCCATGTCACTCTGCAGGAAATCTGTGAAATTCGTGGATTTTCTCCTACAGATCATTTGCTTTAACCTGGAAATGCTTCAAATGTTATTTAATAAATATAGAAAAATATAAAATACAATAAAAATAAAAGATATTATTTAATAATAATAAAGATGGTAGTAATAATAATAATAATAATAATATTTCATTTTCATATTTACAGTATTTATTTAATATATGTATTTTTTATTTATTCACAAATTTCACATTATTTAATGGTAATTATCCTACCTATACATTTTGACCCCACAAAATATTTAAAAATTTGTTAGAACTCAGAGATTTGTTTTTCTTAATAAACAGGTCTATTTAGAAATATGATTGAATATTACAAATTCTTAATATATTATATATAAATGCATAGATTTAAAAAATAAATATTAGGTTCTATTTAGTAGGAAACTATTAAACTAAACTATGAAAACCATGTACCAATGTCATCATTATTTGCTTCAACCTGTAAAGTATTAAATATTAAAATTAAATTACTATGAAAATATTATTATTATTATAAATATTATTAAAAATACAATGATATTATTTGTAAAAATAAAAATACAATAAATATAAAATATTGAATTTGTACTATTGTGTGTATGTACATACAAATTAAATGATATATATTGTGAATATTACAAATAAATTTATATCTTATATATTACTAGTAATTTATTTAATATTTGTTTTATTTGGATATCCAACTGTTAAACTAAACTAGTATAAAACTAAACTGAACTTTCCCATTTATCAGTTGCACAAAAGAGCAATGAAGTTGTTTAAAAGTATTTATTTTTCCTTTAGTCATGTCTTATTTTGCCTAGGCCACCAAGTGAGCCAGGTTTGGAAAAATGGGTGCGTGATGTCCTGGTCGCCACCTGCAGCTCCAAACCAGTGACCTCTAAAACTGCTTCTTTTCAAATCCCCTCTCCCTGCTATTGATGTGCCATTCATTCTCTTTTTCGCCATCCAATTTCTCTCTCTTTTTAATTTCTTTTACCATCTATCTTTTCTCAGTCACCCCCTCTATTTTTGTCAGAAACAATCAGTGGATTTTCCAGTTGACTGCCCTGCATTGCCGCAGTCACAGACATGGAGGCAAGTATGAAGGGAGGGGGAAAAACAGACAGAGAGGGGGTGAAACGCACATAAGAAGCGGGGACAAAAGAGAAGGCTGAGGGCTCTCAGGATTCGAAATCCGTTTTGAAGAAGCGTAATATCGGTCCCTCCTGGTGCCCCACAGTGAGCAGACAGCACTGCGGAGTTGCATTCCATTACATGCAGCCGTTCTCCCGTCTGTCTCTCTCCCCCTCTTTCCCAGCCGACTCAACGGGCTGCTCCGAGCTCCGCCACCATTTCTCCCCTCCTCACCCGGCTCTTCACTCGCACTCCAGAGGAAAATGCGCATCTCACATTCTGACACCATGCACCACAGTCCAGCCAGCAAGCCGGGGAGACCTCCAAGGTGCTTTCAATTATATGTGCATGTCCTTTGCTACCGAGAGACAGGATGTAGATTTAAATAGCAGCAGTGGGAGACAGGCTGAGGAGGAGACAGATAAAGAGAAACCAAAATCAACAGAGAGGACTGAGATAAAAGAGACGAGAATGGGGAAAAAAGAATAGAGAAATATTTATGGGTCAGTGACAAATAAGGATGTCTGAAAAAATGAACAGAAGAAGCATTTTCAAAATCTTGTTTAAAACACGTGGAAAACTGGTTGGCTTCATTATTTTTTTAAAACATTTTTATTCAATGACCAAAAACATCAAATGGTGTAACATCAAGTAAAAAGTAAAAATATTTCTCTTACACCTTGAATACATTATTATATTACATACATACTACTATTACATTTATATAACTATAACATATTATTATACATACTACTATTTAAGAGGTTAGTAAGTTTATTTATTTATTTTAATTAATACTAAATTCAGTGTTAAACTTGCTACAAAAAATATATATAAATTTAAAAAATATATATGATCACTGTAAAAAATATCACTGTTCCCACAAAAATATGAAGCAGCACAGCTGTTTTCAAGTTTGATAATAATACAAAATGTTTCTTGAGCACCAAATTAGCACCAAACATAATTTCTGAAGGATCAAAACCGGAGTAATGACACAAGAATAAATGACTTTTTAAACTATATTCAAATAGAAATTTAAGTTTTTAAAAAATTGTAATATCATTTCACAATATTACTGTTTTACGTAAATAAATGCACATGCATTTCCTTTCAAAAGCATAAAAAGATATATGGGGAAATTAATTTGGCCTGAATCATATAATGTCCTGTTGAAATATTTTTCTTTTCACATGATTTTGTTTAAAAAAAAAAGTGATAATCAAATGTGATAAAATAAAAAGTAATAATAAAATATGATAAAATAGAAAGTGATAATAAAATAATAATCGGGTGAAATTCAATAGTTCACCCAAAAATGAAAATTCTGTCATTAATTACTCACCCTCATGTCATTCCAAAACCCATAAGACCTTCGTTCATCTGTGGAAAATCAAAGTTTTAATTATTAAGATATTTTTTATGAAATCCGAGAGCTTTCTGACCTTGCATAGACAGCAACGCAACCTGCGCCATGATACTGTCGTGAACACGCGTTGAAGACTGACACAGAAGAGAAGAAATTGTTGAATGAAGTCGTTATTTTTGTTTTCTCGTAGCTTCGTAATATTACCGTTGAACCACTGATGTCAAATGGACTATTTTAATGATATCCTTACAACCTTTCAGGGCCTTGAACGTGTCAGTTGCACTGCTGTCTATGCAGGTTCAGAAAGTGAATTTCATCAAAAATATCTTAATTTGTGTTCCAAAAGAGAGTTCTTACAGGTTTTGAACGACATGAGGGTGAGTAATTAATAGCAGAATTTTGAAAAGGGTGAACTATCCCTTTAAGTCAATTAATTTTTTCATTCGTTTTCAAGTTATTTTATACTGTATCCGGCACAAAAAGAAACCAGTGCCTTATCATTGATCCTTATGCAGAATGAGCAAGACCAGGATAATTAGAGGAGGGCATTGATTGGGCGAGAGAGCACTCCTTTTGTTTACCGCTCCTGTGCCTAGTTGTTCACAACATGGATGAAGCGTGGCATTATTCTGGATCAGCGGCCATGTTACACATATATGTCAGTGGTGGCCAGAGGTACACATCAATATTCATTGAATCAGAAACTCTGACTTCTTCAGTTTGTTCCACCCTGGCTGAGAAGGGAATTACTTCAAGGATATTTGTAGCAGATAAACTGGCTCTTTAGACAGGTCAGTTGATTGGGATGGAGGCGATCTCTAAGCAACTGTAACAGTGATAGATCTAAATGCTTAATACAAACACACGGGGATTTAAAAGAGAGGACTGATCTTTTCATTTGTGGTGGGAAGCCATTATGGCGAGAATTACCGGGGACTTGATGGACTCCGTTGTCTGTTGTGTCGGACCCACGCAAGACTGATCACACATACAGATCAATTTAATGGTCCGCGTGATCGAATCGACATTACTGCACAGCACACAAGCGTGAGATTTCAACGAATGACTTTGTCCTCAGTGTCCTTCATGGTGCAGGTGGAACGCACACCAGATCAAGATCTGTGTAAAATTGAGTTGATATAAGTGATGCCATCTTCTCACTGCTGTAAGTTTGGAGTGCTGGTTAATATCCTCTCCTCAATTAAAAACATGTGGCGGCTTCCTCTTAATCCACATGAGTTATACAGAGTCGTTGATTTCATGGCTATCTGAGTGTGGGCAGAGGGGAGAGAGAGGAGAACAGGAGAAACAGTGAACATGGTTTTCTTTGCTCTGTATGTTTGACAAGACTAGAAGAGCTCTTAAAGAGATAGTTCACCCCAAAATGGGTGTCATCATTTTTTGTCATTATTTACTCACCCTCGTTTTATTTCAAACTTGTATGACTTTCTATTTGTTATTGAAGTTATTTCGGAACCCACTGACTTCATTTTAAATGTAAATGATGGCAGAATGAATGAATGAATTATTTATTTATTTATTTATGTTTATGTTTGTCTTTGTTTTTTATTTTTATGTTTATTTATTTGAATTTTTTGTTTTTATTTCTGTATGTATTACATTTTTTTTGTTTATGTATTTTTAAAAAAAAAGTATTTATTTCATGTTTTTATTTGTATTATTTTTATGACTTTATTTGTCTTTATTTTTGGAGAGGAGGAGAGCTCTTAAAGGAATAGTTCATCAAAAAAAAAAAAAACATAATTTACGCACCCTCATTTTATTTTTCGAACTTGTACAACGTTCTATTTGTCTTTTGTTGTTGTTTTTATTTTGTAACCCATTGACTTTTGTTTTAAATGTAAATGATGGCAGAATGAATGACCAAACGATTGAATGAATGAATGAATGAATGAATGAATTTATCTATTTATGTTTGTTGTTTTTGTTTATTTTTTATGTATTTATTTATTTTTGTGTTTATTTTATTTTTTGTTTACTTTTTACATATGTTTGTATTTAAATATTTATTTCATGTTTTTATTTTTATTTTTGTGTTTGTGTTTGTGTTTGTGTTTTTATTTGTACTTATTTATTTTGATGAACACAAAAGAAGAAAGTCATACAGGTTGGGTGCATTATCCATTTAATAATCACCTTTTAATCTCACATTAAGGAATAGTAGTCAGTCAACGAATAAGATGGAGCAAATAAATACAGACATATATTAAGATTATAGCAATTGTGACCACAGCAACATGAATTATTCATCCGAGACGGAAAAAGAGTATGCACGTAGCAGTTGCAAGCTTATCTAAATGCGTCATCTTAATGCCTGATGAGCTATGCAAAACCTTTCATCTGTAAACAGCTTTCCCCCCCAATGAAACAGAGACTAACTCCTCCAGCAATAACACCAGATGACATATGAGACATTAGGCGACTTTCAGTCCCAGAGTCCCCTTCAAACCTCCACAGAAGACATTTACAGCAGTAGTGAAGTGACAGCTCAGATGCCATATGTCTTTCGTAGTGGAGTGGGATTGTAACAACACTGCAGTCCTTCTGTTTCATTCAGTGTTTCCTCTTTTGCTCCTCCTCTCCCTGCCTTCAACGCAGCTTCCGGGCTATGAGGAGAAATGTCAAAGTCACAGAAGCGTTGAAAATGTACCTACAGGTGCACATGGATCCTCAGAGGCAGCCCATCATTGGACATTTTCCACGCGGCTCCCTTTCTTTCTCCATCTCTCATTCTCTCATCCATCTCTCCTGGGTAAGCTGGAGATTGGGGTTAATGTATACACTGTGTCACATGCTGCACGCTGTCAATGTCTGCCAGTTTATCTCCAAAGCCACGGAAGGAAAAAAGGAAGGAGGTTATAGAGGAACGAGTGAAGAAAACACAGAGAGGAGGAGAGAGGTGGTTGATTTGGGATGCGTGGCACGTGAAGGCCAGATAACCATCTTTCTGCAGCCCTCCTCCTGTGTGCTGTTTGCTCAATCATCATTTACTGCAGAGAGAGAGAGAGAGAGAGAGAGAGGAGGGGTGTTCAGTGATGCAGGAAGGAGGAAGTAAAGGAGTTTGAAGGAAAAGAGTGAAGGGGGAAGAATCATTCTAGATACAAAAGCAGGCAGTGAACGGTGCTGCAGAGATGATGCACCAACCCGGTTGTGTGTGTGAATGTGAGGTGCATGTAACACAGCTCTGAGCTTAACGACATTGTTCAGTAGTGTGACAGTAGCTCGGATGTTCTGTATTCAAAATAGTTTAGCTCTTCTCAGTAACTAGCTAATTTTCCAGCAATTAGTGCTATAGTGTTACAAAGTTTTCTCAGTAACTTGCAAATTTTCCAGCAATTAGTGCTATAGTGTTACAAAGTTCTACATTGCAATTTACAGCTGAATAAACTAATGCAACCAAACACACTTATGTGTGCACACAATGGAAAGCATGATAATTTTAGTGAACTGGTTTGATTCATTTAACTGAACTGATTCAAAAAATGATTCACTGATTCATTCAGTTATTGTGCAGACAGCTGTGCAACATTTTCTTTTTTTTTTAATTATATATAAAACAATACAGTTATTTTACAACATTATGTATAATTTTTTTTTAAAGAAATGTATATTCGAATTCAGCAAGGACAAATTAAAAAGTGACAGTATAGACTCCTACATTGTTAAAAAGAACCTATTTCAAATTAATTCTGTTCTTTTGAACTTTCTATTAAAAAGAATATAATAAACATTAAGGATTCTTTCTGATAAAAAGAATCCTTAATGTTCATGATCATGATCATGTGACATTAAAGACTGGAGTAATGATGCTGAAAATTCAGCTTTGCCATCACAAGAATAAATTACATTTTAAAACATATAACAGAAGAAAATATTTATTTTGAATTATAATAATATTTTACGATATTACTGTTTTTACTGTATGTTGGATTAAATACTGTAAATGCAGCTTGATGTTTTTGTTACAAAAAATATAAAAAATTATTATTGACCTCAAACGTTTAAATAGTAGCATATTTATAATTATCATATACAACATATGTAATTTATATAATTAAATTTGAAAATTTATTGTCATTCCCTAAAAGAGCTTTAGTATAGTTTGCTGCTTTTAGTTTTTTTTTAGTGCTTTTTTTGTTGTTTCTTTTTCAATACTGTTGTTGATCTTTAAAGCTTGTCATGCTTCAAGCTCCTCCAACTTTAAGGTAGCTTCACAAACTCTTGTACGTTGTGCTCTGTTGAGTTTAGTGTCTGCAGTTACTTTCCTCCTCTTCTGGCTCACACCACATGTAACCTTTCTGCTGTCCGCTTAGCCTTTCCATTCTGCCGCCCACCTGAGTGTATGTGTGTGTGCGCGCGTGCAGAGGATTCTTGCGCAGTGTTGTGTAATAGTCTAAAACACAGTCTAACAGTGCACAAAACACAGCTCTCATCCCAGAAGACTCTTACTGGTGGAGACGATTGAAGAGAAGATCCACCGCCCCCTCCATACTCACTCTCACCAGCTGCAGAAAATTCCAAATCTCTCATCCCCTGCTCCCTCTGTGAGCTCCTCCAAACTGTGAGTGAGTGTGTCTCCAGTGCAATTACTCAGATGATATCAGCTGTCAGTCAGCAGCTCAAAGATGAAGCCGGGCTCTTTTACATGATAATGGGATGCCACATTCAATCAGGCCTTTGTGTGGCAGAGAGGGGGCAGTTGACTCATTAAAAAATGCAGCACAATAACAATGAAAGAAGCGGCATCAGCAAACTTTACACTTTTGCACCTCCATGGATCTTTCTGTCACACTCACCTTTGCTTTTGCAAACAAGGTAGTGGAAGAGAGGAGGAAACAATAAAAGGGGAGGAAAGTTAATGACAGTGAAGGAGCGGAAGACAAATCTGAAAAGGGGGAATGGGGAAAAACAGTAAAAATGAGGGGACGAGAAGTATGAACAGAAGTATTAGATGAGTAAAAGATAAGACAGTAAAGGAGAGAAGAAAAAAGAGGAAATTCAGTAAGGACAGTTAAAATGATTCACTGAGTCATTCAGTGAATCAAAAACAGTAAAGGACAGCAATGAAGGAAACAAAATGTACAAAGGAGAGAAGGAAACAAAACCACAAAAGAGGAAAGAGGAAGAAAAAACTGTAAAAAAGGAGAAAAGAGGAGGAACCAAAACTGTACAAAAGAGAGGAAAGGAAGAAAAACTAAAAGGAGAGAAAAGCAGGAAACAAAACTGTTAAAAAGAAGAAAAAAGGAGGAAACAAAACTGTACAAATGAGAGGAGAGGAAGAAAAAAATGTAAAAAGGAGAGAAGAGGAGAAAACAAAATGGTAAAGAGAAGAAAATGGAACAAAACTGTAAAAAGGAGAGAAGATGAGGATACTAAACTAAAAGAGAGAGGAAGAAAAAACTGTAAAACTGAGAGAAGAGGAGGAAACAAAACTGTAAAAAGGAGAGAAGTGGAGGAAACAAAACTAAAGAGAAGGGAAGGAAACAAAACGGTAAACTTTTACAAAACTTTACAAAGGAGAGAAGGAAACCAAACTAAAAGGAGAGGAGGACACAATACTAAAAAAGGCAATAGAGGAGGAACCAAAACTGTACAAAAGAGAGGAGAGGAAGAAAATACTAAAAAGAAGAGAAAAGGAGGGGGGAAAACGGTCAAGAAAAGAGAATGGAACAAATCTGTAAAAAGGAAAGAAGTGGAGGAAATAAAACTGTAAAAAGGAGAGAAGTGGAGGAAACAAAACTAAAGAGAAGGGGAGGAAACAAAACGGTAAACTTTTACAAAACTGTAAAAAGGAGAGAAGTGGAGGAAACAAAACTAAAGAGAAGGGGAGGAAACAAAACGGTAAACTTTTACAAAACTTTACAAAGGAGAGAAGGAAACCAAACTAAAAGGAGAGGAGGACACAATACTAAAAAAGGCAATAGAGGAGGAGCCAAAACTGTACAAAAGAGAGGAGAGGAAGAAAATGCTAAAAAGAAGAGAAAAGGAGGGGGGAAACTGTCGAGAGAAAAGGAAGAAACAAAACTGTCAAGAGAAGAGAATGGAACTAAACTGTAAAAAGGAGAGAAGTGGAGGAAACAAAAAGGAGACTGTAAAAAGAGGAAGAGAGGATGAAACAAAACTAAACTAAAAAGAAGAGGAGAGGAGGAACCAACAATACTGTAAAAAGGAGAGAAGGAAACAAAACTAAAAGGAGAGGAGGACATAAGACTAAAAAGGGAAATAAGAGTAGGAAACAATACCGTAAAAAGAACAGAAGAGGAGGAAACAATACCGTAAAAAGGAGAGAAGGAAACAAAACTAAAAAAAAGAAAGGAAACAAAAATGTAAAAAGCAGATGTGAGGAAACAAAACAGTAAAAAGGGGAAGAGAGTGGGACACAAAACTAAAAAGGAGACATGAGGAAGAAACTACTAAAAAGGAGAAAAAAGGACTCAAAACTGTAAAAGGAGAAACAACTGCAACATAGAGGAGGACTGGAAACAAAATAGTGAAAAAGAGGAGAGGAAAAAACAACTGTAAATAGGAGGAAAGGAGGAAACAAAACTTTAAAATGGGAGAGAAGGAAACAACAAAGTGGAAGAGATTAGAAGAGAGGACGCAATATGGTGCTACGTCAGTAGCCAGCCTTTGCTTCTCTTACCTTATGCCCAGTTCTCCCTCCTCCTCTCACATTCAGCTGGACTGCAAGGTCAGCCGTAGTCTTTATATAAGAAGACTGCCAGTACACATTTGTTGGATGTAAGCATGTGTTACAGTGTGTGATTCTGTTCGTATATGTGTGTGTGAGTGTCTGAAAGAAGGAGATATGAAAATCCATACAGTACATCAAGGTTAAATGGGAATTAGACCCTCCTGGAGCTGTGGATGTATTTTCTAGATGAAGACAAGTAGCCTAAGGATGACTTATTAATAGCTGTTTCTCACTGTTCAGTCAGCGCTAGATGAATGTTAAATGAACACACTTCCTTCTGAGAATTGAACTATTCTGCAGTCAGTTATATTAGGTGACAGTATTCAGGGAGAGTGGCGTTGAAGTGTGAGATTCATAGAAGCAGGTCAGGATTCCCCTCTCTCTGTCTTCTTCTGCCTTTTCTTTCACATGCCGCCTTTGGGACCTTTACGTTCAAAGAGAATATGTTTTCAGACTAACCCAGTTCCCTGCTTGTTTTTTCTCTCGCTCTCTTTCACTCTCATCTCTGTATTTCTCAGTGTCTGCTTCTCGGTTTTAAAGGATTAGTTCACCAAAAGATGAAACCATTTACTCACCTTCATGTTGTTATAACCTGTGTGTCTTTATTTCTTCTGCGGATCAGAAATTCTGAATAATATACAGGACCTGGTCACTCTTTTGGAGATAATAAGCTTTAAAAATGACCCAAAAGAACCATAAAAGTATAAAAATAGTCCAAGTGCTATATTCTGAATAAACTTTTTCTTTAGTTTAGTGAGCTTTTAAACACTTCAGGTTGTGAGTTGAATGACAACCTGATCTGTCTGCCATTCGTTTGTGAATGAATAATTTAGACTGGTTTTATGGACCAGATCAAACAATACCTTAAAAAGACTTTATTTACAATCAGATATTGCTAGTATCTATAACTCTCATGAGAAGATTTTTAGTGCCTAAATTGGCCAGTTTCTCACACAAAGCTATTGTTTGGTTTCAGAAGAATGTACAACTATTTTATGGGTCTTTTATGGTGCTTTGTGGTCATTTTGGAATTTTCAGCCCCAGTTCTCGTTTACTTTTTACCATTCAAAAGTTTAGAGACGTTGAGTTTTTTTTTTTTAAAGAAACTAATACTTTTATTTTTTACTCAAATTAAATAATTTTTAAAAAAGTTAATAACTAAAAAGATAATGACTAAAATTAAATAAAATAAATATATTTTAAATTAAAATAATTACATTCCAGGATTAGAGAAGTTTTAGGAGTTTTTATATTCTTTAGGGTTCCCACAATTGTTTTTACCCATTAATTTACAGTATTTGATTCTTCCCGTTGTTTGTAATTTACTGGATAAGGATTTATTCATAAATTTTACTCACAGTTTCTACCTGATAACATTTTTGAGAGCTTGGCATAACTAGTAAAATACATATTTATTTTAGAATTTTATTCATTTACATGACTTGTCAGGTCTAGAAATCACACTTTTAAAATTAGGCTTATTCAATACAGTATATCCAGGTTTTCCAGACAATAGGAACTCTGGTTTTAAAAGAAAATAAACAGTTGTTTTAACTTACTTTAATGCTTGTTTTGTCTTATTGTAAATCATATTAATTCACCCTACAGCCCCCTTGGAAGTTTGCTGAGGCCCCCTAGTGGGCCCTGGCCCCCTGCTTGAGAATCACTGTTCTAATGTTACAAATGATTCCTCAAACATTTTGAAAAATTGCTGTTCATCTGAACTTTCTATGCATCAAAAGAAAAAAAAAAAGTAACAAAGGTAAACATTTGAATTCAATTCAGCTTTTTATAATATTAAAGGAATATATTGTAATGTAGGAAAACTATTTTCAGTTGTAATAGCTTTTGACAATATTACTGTTTTTACTGTATTTTTGATCAAATAAATGAAGCCTTAGTGAGAATAAGGTGCTACTTGCCAAAAAGTAAAACCCCCCCCCCCAAAAAACCCAATCTTACTTCTTAGCAGTATGTAAGCAACTTGAAGATTACTAAGAAAAAGTGTGTAAATATTTTTGTCAGTTATTGAATAAGTGGGTGATAAGGAAAAAGGACTCTTTTGAATTGGAGCAGTAAACAAGCACCTAGCAGTACCCTAGAAGTTGTTGTTGACAATGTTAAGGACAATCAGCCTCCTGTGAACATACACCAATAACGTCACGTTCGAAGAGCTAAGAGCACTTAAAGTGATTGGACTGATGGCGCTAATGGTACGTGGATAGAGCGGAAGATACACTCGTTTATCATGCCACTAAAAACACACAAGCACTCCACAGATATGAACCTTTCCTTTGCTGAGCAAACCCTCCTCCATTATTCATGTCCTGTGACTTACCAAGACCCGTTCTGCAGTTTTTTTCCTTTTTAAAGAAACAGTGGCCTCCAGGAACTGCTAATAAAACGGGCAGCAGCGGATCATCTTACCCTTGTTCCTCCCTGTTATCTGTGCAGGAATCTCCCAGCCCTCTTTCTCCTCTCCCTCTGCAGATGAATTTGGCCTAATCCAGCCATTTGTGTTGAGTGATAGGATTTCATACCTGAGGGCAGGAGGCTTTGAGAATGTGGGTAAGATAGACAGGACGGCCATTGTTTTTCCTGGGCGTGCACCCCAGACCTTTAATGGGGAAGGGGGGGAAGTGGGTTGAGGAAGGTTATAGATAGATTGCGAGAGGATAGATGGGAAACTGCCGCAGGGGAAGTGAATAAAACAAGGGAGTGGTCACATTCCACAGCACCGGTCAAAGATGCAGTGCTTCTTTTGTGGTGGAGGACACAACTAAGACGGCTATTGCACTTTCAGGGCACAGGGCTAGTTTAAAGATAACTGCATTATTCAGAGGGTCAGGGTAAAGATGCTTGAGACTGATTAAGGATCAAATGCTTGAACTCTGAAGTAACAGGGCAGCGTTTCGTTATGCTGGTATTGCCAATGAGGATATGGATAAAAGGCAAATTAGATCATTAGCTGCCCCCCCTCCCCCTCTTTCTCTCTTTCTAGGGTACATCCCCTTTTTTTCCAATTCACCCTGAGCACTTCACGCCATCCTACCATCCATCAAAGACTCCGGTGTGCCCTACAGCCAGGAACATTCACATAGATTACGGACGGATAAGAACGGATCATCTTACCAGTCAAGCTGGCCCTCAGCCAAACATGGGCGATTTATAACAATGGGAAGAAAATGATAGAAACTTGAGGAAGAATAGCTCAGGGAGGATAAAAGGAGGTGGAGAGGTAGAGGAATGGGGTGAGAGATTAATGAACGCTAATGTAAAGTGAATCAGCGGTGTCCTTATAGGATATCTGTCAGTTGACAGCGCTTTAACATTATGTAGTAAGAGGAATGCATTCGAGTGCATTATTTGTTATATTTTTGCATTATGCCGCAGCATGTCTGTGATTTTTTTCATATAAGAGGATACATTCTTGTTTGGCTGGTCTCTCGGTGCTCTGGTCTGTTTGTCTCTTCGTTCTCCTGTAGTAATAAGCGGGTTTTGTTTGTACTGTCGGCACTGACCTCAATACATCTATTTGTTTTCTCTGTAAAGCTAAGCAATCATTCCCTTGATGAAAACATCTTTTAACAGACCAAATGAGTTACACTAGAGTAGTATAATAATACGCTGTAATAGCCACTTTGAATGTGTTTGGTGAATGACTCATCATGAGCCAGATGAATTCAAGGTGCTAGGGTAATTTTAAAATTAGCACCGTCAATTATTGTTAATTTAGAATATTAAAAAAATTATGTTTTTTAGATTTTAAATGTCATTAAATATTAGAACTTCATAATAATCTAATTTTGTAGTTTTAGTGGGGGAAAAACCCTGTTTTTCTGATATGGTAATTTTAAATGTTAACATTTATTATTGTTGTTAATCTTAAATTTAAAAATTTAAATTTAAAGCGAGTAATCTCATCATTTTCATAGTACCTTTATAAAATAATAAGTGTAGATTTGTGTAAATGACACATTTAATGTGTTGGGAAAATGTTAAACTTTTAATTTATCTTATACTTATTTTATTCTCATATTAAGCATAAAATAATAAATATATACTTATTATTTTTAATATTTACATTTTTTGTAACATTTTTAAAATAAATATTTTCTAGATTAGATCCTTATACAGACAAATGGCATCAAACTTTTGTTTTAAACTCTGCCAGATCAAACATGCCACTTGCAAAAAAAATAAAATCTCTGATTCTCTTATCTCTTATGAGTTTTTTGATGGTTAATGGCTTATATTGTAGCCAGCATTAAGCGGCCCCTGTCTGGACTTGAAGTAGAAGTGTGTCTGAGTGTACAGAGCCCTTCTCCCATGAGCCATCCTGCTTCTCATTGATTCCCATTGTAAGGAAGAACCACCATCGGGCCCCACGGTGGAGCCAAGGCCAGATTTATCAGAGGATTAGGGTGTGAATCTGCTTCTGCGTCTGGAACACGTGCACGGAGCCCTGGGCTGTATAACACTGGGGCCGCAGATGGGGGAGATGAAGACAGAAAGTACCTGTGAACTTCTCTCCAACTTTAATCAGTTTCAGTGCGGAGCAAAGGTACTTTCAGCATGACTGCATCTGGCCTGTAACTCTACAGACAGACTCAGCACTTTTCTGTAAGAGACAGACGGGTAATTAAACCCTTGCAGCCTTGATTCACCAGCTTATAAGATCAAAGCACGGTCCGTTCTGGGGCTTTTCGTCTTGGGCCGTCTATTATCTCAACGGGGTGTCATTACACACGTGTTGCCTGTCATTACTTCACCCGCATTTAGCCATTGGAAACCTTTCTGTCTGAAAACAGGCCATGTGTATGGTTATATCTGTTTGTGTGAGTCAGATTACCTGTTAGTAATGGATACAGCAATAACTAACTAAAATAGTGATGGTAATAACACAACTACATTTTGACATACAGCTCAGATTTATTCAGATTAGTGCAGTTTTTAGTCATAAACTGAATAGCAGTGTGATGATATTGCTGTTTTGTTTGTTGCATTGTGTTGAGGCAATAATCAAACACACTTTCCTAGAATGTCCTTCTCATCTTCATAATATTGATAAGTAGTGTTGTGAAGTTTTAGTAAATCAGTTAATGCGGATAGATCATGTGAAGTAACCTATTTATTATTTTATCAAAAATCAGTAATATTATTACAATTTTAAATAACTCTTTTGTATTTGAATATATTTTATATTATGCCATGGTCTGTCTGAATACTCGATTCTGATTGGCTGGCAGGTGTTGATTAAATTCGTTGAACTGCACAGGTAGTTCCAGGTCAGTTTAATCACGTTCTATATTAATGCGCTTCCTATAAACATTGGTAACCATAGAAACATACAGTTACAGTTGAATAGTAATACAGACGAATATTACTCAATATAATATCAAATATTGCAGCGCAAATATTATTAACATCTTTAATATGTGAATGCTGGCAAATGACCATGGCATAAATGGGATAATCAACGGCTAGCTGTGCATTAAACGATTTGAATGCTCCGCTGCGCGTCGGGTGGTTCTTCGCCTCCATGTCGTGCATTCAAATCGTTTAATGCACAGCTAGCCGTTGATTATCCCTTACATGTACTGAATTTTCAGCTGGGATTACTCCAGTCTTCAGAGTCACATGATCCTTCAGAAATCATTTCTGATTTGCTGCTCAAGAATCATTTCTTATTTTTATCATATTATATATTATACTTAAAGAGATAGTTCACCCAAAAATGAAAGTTACCCCATGATTTACCCACCCTCAAGCCATTCTGGGTGAATATGACTTTCTTCTTTCAGACAAACACAAACGGAGTTGCGCTACACCTCCGTCATCCGCTGGACTCTCTCGTGAACGTGCGTACAACAGTAAGCAGAAGCTAGAGATTACGGTTTAGAAAGTTTTATATATGGATATTTTTCTTATACAAATGCATCGATTCACTTCAGAAGGCCTTTATTATACAGTGTGGACAACTTTTTATGATGGATGGATGTACTTTTTTGGGCTTCAAAATCTCAGCACCCATTCACTGCCATTATAAAGCCAGGACATTTTTTATAGCAAACTTGTATTTTTAATGCAAACTTGTATTTCAAATAATGCTGTTCTTTTGAACATTCTATTCCATCAAATAATCTTGAAAAAAAGTGTCGCCGGTTCTACACACGTGTTAAAGGGATAGTTCATCCAAAAATGAAATTTACCAAATGATTTACTCACCCTCAAGCCATCATATGATTTTCCTCTTTCAGACAAATCCAATCAGAGTTATATTGTTACATAGAAGTTGAAAAGTAAAAAAAAAAAAAAACTTCCTGACGCCAATCTTTTGAACAGTAGTGTACCATTATACACTATTTTATAAGAAAGTGATATGAACAAATGAATATAAATTAATGTGTTCTTGTTTTTATAGTTATACAACTATGAACTAAGTAAACTGTATTATCTAGTACCTATTTTTAAATGTACTTAGCTGCTCTTTGTTAGAAGCTAGTAGTATAACACAATATAGTTCTGAAAACTGGTTAGCTAAATTGAAACTAGCTTTTCAAGCTACAAAGAAACTAGTACAAGTAGTCTGTTTACATTTAAAGTAGCTTTTGTTGACATTGGGATGTGGACAGTGTTCTTCTACAATGACCGTTCATGCAAACTTGACTCTGTTTTGAGAGGTGAGGGGCCGTGTGGCTTACTTTGCAAGTCTAGTTTGTCTGTGTCCATTTACAGAAGTGCTTAAATCAGACTGATCCCTATTCAACACAAGCTCATTTAACACCCGCTTTGATTCAGTCTAATTTAGAGTCCGTGGTTGCATTTGAACTGATATGGTGACCTCCTAAATATGTGCGCACACAACAACCCCATCTATAATTCAGGTTGAAGTAAATCAACATAAAATACTGAAATTATAGCCCCCGTAAATATCATTTGGGCCATTATGATGGTGCATCTCCCACAGGCGTATAATTTGTGGTGACATTTTAAATCACAGGTCTGATAGGACACACATTCTTTATCTGTTTTCTTCTCTTTTACTGTCGCTCTATCTCATACACATACAAACACAAATCGTTTAGCTGATTCACACTTTTCCTCGTAACCTTTTTTCTGTCTCTCTTAGTATTCAGCCAAGACAGAGCACAGCGCAGTGGAAGTGTGCAGCCGTGAATATGTGTTTATGTATGTTTGTGTAGGAATGACGTGTGGGATTAATGTCAGACATGCCGGGGCTCATACTGGCCTCCTGCTGTAGCGTCTTGGAAGCTTATCACAGTCAATCATCTCTTTGTTCACCTCACTCTCCGCACGCACACACACGGACCGCAGACATGGCTCATGTAGCAAGGCATGATGGCCAGGTTGCGCTTGAAAGTGCTGAGCACATGCAGTTGGGGAGAAGTTTTTATCTCCCTGGAAAACTTCTACTTAACATCAGAAGCGCTTTGGGAGGGGTTGATACTGCAGGGCCTAAAGATAGAGAGGGGGAGACTAATTGATTAAGAGCTGTGAAAAAAGGATAAAAGGGATTTATATCCTGTTTGATATCTGCGGAAGGGTCAGCAAGCAAGGTCACAGTAGCACCTCCTTGTGGCCAAATATAGCATGTGATGCAGCCAGACCGTTCCAGAGACAGCAGAGATGTGCTGCTTGAATCAGTTCTGCTTTTAACATGGGTCATTTAAAGGGCTGACACAGTCATATCGCCTTCTATACTTCTATAAGCTATGTTTGGAATACTGTAGCATGCTAGCATACTGTTCATGCTATTTCTGTAGTATGCAGCATGTACATTGTGCACAGTATGTGAATTTTTTTTAATATACATTACCATTCAAATGTGTGGGAGAAAGTTTTTTATTTATTTTTTAATTAAAGAAATTAATTATTTTATTTAGCAAGGCTGTGTTGCATTAATAAACTGTAACTAAAGAAATGTATAAAGGTACAAAGGACTTCTATTTCAGATTAATGCAGTTCTTTGGACCTTTTTTTCCTTTTTTTGGGGCGGGGAGGGGGGCGCATGCTTTTCAGTGATAAGATTGTGTTTGTGTGTGTGTATTTTTATCATGACTTCGGTTTTGATGGCAGCACTGTAAAAAGTGATAAGTTGACTTAACTAAAAAAATTGAGGAAACCCGTTGCCTTAAAATTATTAAGTAAATAATAATAAAAAAAAAAAAAAAAAGAAAAGTTAAGCGAACTTGACTTAACTTCTTTTTTTAATTATCACTTACTTAAACATTTTAAGGCAACAGGTTTCCTCAATTTTTTTAAGTTAAGTCAACTTATCACTTTTTACAGTGAGATTGTAATATTTCACAAACAAATTTACTGTATTTTTGATCAAATAAATACAGCCTTAGTTAACAAAAGAGACTGCTTTTTAACATCTTATTCTCAATTGGTTAATTCCCCAAAAATCTGAAGGAAAAATTCCCCAAAAATTTGATTGCAAAGTAACCATTTATTTATTATTTTCTACCTTTTTGACATGCAAAATAATGAAGTCACATAACAACAGAGTATCATAATACGGATAAAAAATATAGAGGGTTTTTTTTATGTTATGGTTAATTTTTAATGTTTCACACAATATGTAGTAAGCAGTATGCTAATATTCTATTCTAGACACAGCCAATAATCTTGTAGTCTTGTCATGCTCATTATTTGTCCTTGTTCCTTTGCTTATACTTTATACGTTGGACTGAACTTATAAAACACGTACTGTTGCATACTGTAGTCTACACTGTCTTATATTCTGCACGGTATGCAGTAAAATAGCTTATTCCATTCCAAACATAGCCAATGTTCTTGTATATCCTTTTGGACTGTATATCCTTGTATATCACTGGACTGTATACTTTAGAAATGCAATGTTTGTACAGTATACTGTTTCATATAGTATTTTTAACAAATACCAAAATATATTTTACAGTTTGCAGTAAACTAACATTCCATTCTAAATGCAGTCAATGATCTTATAAAGTCTTGTCTCATTCCTTTTCTTGTGCTTTATACAAGGATAGCATACAGTACATAAAACATTAAACACTGTGCTGCATACTGTTTCACATATTATTTTAAGCAAATAGTAGGCAGTATACAGTATGTTCCATTCCAGAAATTGCCTGTCATTAATTTCTTATTCTTTTGCCATTGGACTGTGAAACTGCAGTATTTTTGGTAAACTGAGTTTTATGCATATGTTTTGTTTCTCTCATTTTTGTTGATGCACTTGAGTTTAGGCTGAAGGAAGCCAGGCGAAGTGCAGAAGCGTGGAGAAGTGTGTTCATTCTAATTAAATGAGAATCTTAATGAGTAGCTCTCTCGACAGACCTCGAGCCACTTTCATGTGCTCAGCCTGAGTGACAAAATCCAGCGAGTGGCTTAAAGAGGCGGCTGGTGACCAGACACTCACTGGATTGAGGCGAATAAAATGTTTAAGAGTAAAAAAAAAATAATAGTTCCAGCTTTAAAATCTGACTGAATGCACCACTTTGTTAAAAGAGCCAGTACAGACAATGAAACCAAGCAACCGGCAGAATGTTTTTCTGTTTGTCAGATGCATGTTGTGTCTTTTATCGTATTGCTGTTGCCACTTCTTTATGCAGTAAAAGCAATAAGCTACTCGTGGCTGTGTGTTTCAGGGATAAGATCGTGTTTGTGAGTGCGAGTGTGTGTTTTTTTTATCCTGAGGTTGGTTTTGATGGCGGATTGCGTTGGCGGTCAGGTGAGGGGCAGGCTGTCTCTCCCCACCGTTCTGAGACGGGACTGGAATAGCGAGCAGTGCTATGCTGCCGTCACAGTAATTGGACCTAAATTGGTTAAATGAATGAGCCATTTCTGCTGCCTTGGTCACAGCTGAGGACAGAACGGTCATAGGCTCAGGTCCCCGAACGGACGGGTCTGTCAGCATACAGATGAATGAAAAGAAAGAAATTAATTTACTGGAGACAGCATGTGATTTTATTTCCCCCCCCCATCAGCAAAAGTGATGAGTTCTGATGAATTTTGGTTGGAAAGCTGATTTGATTGTTTTTCTTCTAATTTACAACTGTAGACAGTTGAAGACAAACCTTGACCTTATCACCAGACTGTCTTGTCTGGCCTTCTTAGATTTCAGCTAATTAAATCTCTCCCCAGCACAAAAAAAATGCACAGGCGTCAGCAGTCAGTGCACGACAAAACTGTCACTGGCAATATGAAAAAAAATCGGTGCATATACCTAGCCTACTTTATTCTCAGCAAATGTGGTATTAACAAATGTAAATGTAACATAAAAGCTGTTGCGACACATAATCATGAATTGCAAACACAGTGTGCTGCGGCGTCGCCGCATACTTTAATAATTAAAACATCCGAGGAGTTGCACATTCAAGAGTTTTTGTCCCATGCTGAGTGCTTCCTCTAATATACACCAACTGTTCCTGCTTATAGCTTTCGTTTGATGGTTGAAGGAGATGACACCTGTCTGCTGTAATACAAGCAATAATTACACAGCACTTTGTGTTCTGGAATATGCAGTGCAGGTGGCTTTTAGAGGAAAGATCTGGGCTTTTTGTGTAATCTGACTTTTTACAATGTTTATACATAACAATAAATTTACATTTTGCACCTGACTTCCATTGAATCTGAAGCTATTTCTGCATCACTAGTGGCACCAAATGGAATTGCGATTGAATAATGGACAAATTCCAAATGCCATTTTTGTGCCCTTGAATGGGACGTTATTCATAACTTCAAACGTTTTTTTTTTTTTAGTGTCTAGTTGCTCCCCAGCAGTGAATGGCACTAATCTAAAGCTCATCAGGATGGCCATGATTAAAGAACACAGAGCTAGTGAGAGACAGACAGACAGAGAGCGGTGGATTCAGAGGGGACTAAACATCTATCTGCATCTCTCATCTCATTAATCTACATTTGCTCCAATCTCACTCTCCTCTGGATCATCTGCACGACAGGTGCTCAGTGAGGGGCTCTCGGGGACCCTGGCTCTCTCTCTTTCACTCTCTCCAATTTGTTCAGGGCCACTGCTGCTTGCCAGGGGACATCTGTGTTCATCCAAAGCCAGCCATCCTCTTCTTTATTTGAACCTTTCTCTCATTTCTTCCTATTGTTACCATTGCACCCCTTATTCTTCACTCGTATTCCATTTGTTTTTACTGCATGAATGATGTACATGACACTTTCCACAAACAGGATACAAAACAGGATATTTTAATCCTGTTAATCATTCGTCATTTTTCCTTGTTTTGTTTTCTATTAAGTTGCGGTTTGATTTTTTGAGCCCTCTTCCCAAATGCAGGAAATGTCTTAAAACAATTGAATTTAAAATGTATAAAATAATAATAATAATAACCCTTTACCAGTTTAATAATGAATTCAAATAATAATAATAATTATTATTAATAATAAAGATAATAATAATAATTTTCCCAACAGTGTCACGATTATTAATAATGCCATTTTTTTGTAACGGGAAAATTAAAAAATAAAAATAAATACAAATAAATCATTAAAATAAATCATTTAAAGTAGCATTTACTACCGTGAATTGAATTCAGCAAAAATCTAAGCAAAATAATGGGTCCAATTTGTACACTATATGTACTGTATGTTGCCCAGAGGAGCAGCCTGAGGCCAGAAACGCTGTGCTGTTCCCTTGGGTGCCTCTCCGCACCTGAAGAAACCAAGTCACCCATTTCTCTTCTACTGCAACCAATTAAACTACTGACCTCCCAGTTTGAAGGTGACCGGCCAACTAATGAGATACAGCTCAGTGCCTTTTATGCATGTTTTAACAGCAACATCCTTTTATTTTCCAGCCATCGCCAAAAATCTTCCCTCCTTTCCTTCCGTAGCTGTGTCAGCCTCGACCTCATCATGATTATTCCTTATCTCCAAACCATTTCATCCTTATCTCCCCCCCGCGCTCCTCACAATTACGCCAGCCCTCAGAAAATGGCAAATGCACGGCCTAAGAAATAGGATTGCCAAGCTTCAGTATTAGAGAGCGGCAAGCACGCCTGAGATTCCATTTATCAGGCCCAAACAGGCTCCGAATTATTTGAGTTTGTTGAATCGCTTCCCCTCGCCTTTGATCTTCCCGTGCCCTTCTCTCTATTTATAAACCCCTCCTCCCCCACTCTTTCTCCCGCACTTCTCCCATATCCACACACAGCCCTGGATCACTCTCTCCCAAATCCTCTTCCCAAAGATTCCTTTCACACCAGCTCCTTTATCCCCGTGCGCGTCTGTCTCTCCGCAGGATCTTTAAACGTGGTGATTACGGGCCCGGCGTATGTTGCAGGATTCCTAGCATGTCACTCCAGTCCTCCGCCCCCTCCTCCAGCCCGATCAGGTTCCCGCAGCTTGTTAGGAGAATCAGACTCAGATACAGTGGCAGAACAACATTTCCCCCTGCGCCACATGGGCTTGATGAGGCTGTTAAGACCGCCGGTATCATCAAGGCACTTTGTTTGTCAGCGGAGGATCTCAGTGTCCAATCAACGTGCTAGTTTGAAGCCAGTCGTCATTGTGCTGGTCTTTATTGGTTTATTTTTCATGGAAGACGCGTTAAAGCGCCATACGTTATCTGAGCAGTAAGTATGAGATCTTACTCCCGTTTTTATAAACGCATGACACACGTGCACTCGCATGCACTTACCCTGTCACAGTGATTTACAGTGTGAGCCGGGCCCTGAAAGTGTTCTTTAATTTAATGAGGTAATTATACACTAGGGGCAGGAAGCAGACTGGACCTGATTTATGCATGCTGGCCGTGGTGTTTTGTCACACACACTTTGACTCTGCTGCAAGGACAACTGTCCCCCACACGCTTTGAGTGCACTCGTGTTCTGCTCCCCTCTGTGTTTCTCTCTACATCTTTCCCTAGTTGTCAACAAATCTGTGCCGTTTCTCTGCTGGCATGTGGACAGACTAAACGGGCTTGGGTCTTCTCTCGTTGGATCAGACACACATGTCCTGAATTATGTCAGCACTGTATTGCAGTGACAAGCACACAGAGTGGCGGTCTACATTAGAGCTTAGTCTTCTGTCTTGTTTATGTGGTTGAAGGGCATAGTGCCATTCAGACAAACTCTTTCCTCTTAGCCAGTTAAAAAGATGAGAGTTATATCATTATTATAATTAATTTGTCTTTTAATTACCTTACTTGCAATTCATAGTGACAATGGTTTTCAAATGTTTAAAAACATTCAAATGTAAAAGTTGTTATTCATTAACATTCTTTAATGAATCTAGCATCACATTCATAGTAATCAAACATAGCGTATATACAAGGAATTCACATCATCATGTACTTTCAACCCTGTTACAAAATTTTGGATGTGTTAAAAGAGTTTAAAACTCTGATTATATGTTTTTGTGATTATTTTTAATAGCAATATATATTAAATAAACATCAAAATAAAATAGACAGAATGTTTAAAATATTTTGTTTATTTTTATGGGCTAGCTAGTTCAAGACTAAATGTTGGTTTGTGGTTACTAATAAACAAATGCCACCATTCAAAAGTTTGGGGTTGGTAAGTCTTTTAATGTTTTTTTATCCAAATATTATGAAATTTTACTACAATTTAAAATGAAATATTTTAATGAAATAGTTCCTGTGAGTAAAGATGAATTTTCAGCAGCCATTACAGTCTTCAGTGTCACATGATCCTTCAGAAATCATTCTAATAATAAAAAAAAAGTATACTGTGACGATTAAGGACAGTAAATAATGGCTTAAATGTCAGTCTTTATGGCATCAGAAGGCTTGAAATACAGTGAATGAGTCATGAGGATCACTTTCTTGATATCTTATTGTGCTTTTATGGTGTTTTATGGTGTCTTTTTTTGGAGCTTGA
This sequence comes from Onychostoma macrolepis, assembly GCF_012432095.1. NCBI lineage: Eukaryota > Metazoa > Chordata > Actinopteri > Cypriniformes > Cyprinidae > Onychostoma > Onychostoma macrolepis. The sequence continues at coordinate 13,021,221 of NC_081177.1, forward strand.
AAGCCCCTGATAACTATATATTAGGGGTGGCCAGGTACACGGATGTCACAGTTCGGTACGTACCTCGGTTCGGGGGTCATGGTTCAATACGATTTCGGTACAACGGGGAAAAAAACAAATCTACTATGCTCGGTTTCTTTTCATTTATTTTGAACAGACAGTAGTACAAATTACTATTTTTTCCACCTAGATGTGAATTTACTAAATATTATTACATAATGTTATATAGATATAAAATCTGCAGTACATATATATACATACAAGGAATAAATTCTTGAAATATATTTGATTTAGTTTACAGATAAACAAGGGGAAAAAAACAGTGCGACACATAACCTATATGCTGAGTTTCAGTTCATTTTTGTGACAGGCTTAATTTGTTCACAGAAAGGAAACTCAAATGGCAGAAAGCGACATCCTATTTGTTTTCTTTTTTTGTTTTCATTGTGAGTGTACACAAATAACAGCAGACATTTATACAGTGATGCATTATTAATAAGACAATAAGTGTTTAAAGTTGATTCTGCTGGAAACAGTTGAAGTGATCGCGTCGGAGCACGCGCACACACTCACACACAAAAAACACATCAGTTCCAGCATTGCTAAATTGACAGCACAGTTGGTACTTTATCAAAATAAAATACAGTGAACCAAACATCAGCGCGCCCTCCTCTGTCACCGTTGGAACGCGACTGAAGTACAAAGCCTATCATTTATATAATAAATAATAGTTTCGCATTCAGATACGTTACATCGCAAATATGGAAATATTACGGAATATCTGGATTTATGCCGAATGAGAGAGGTAGGATACACGAGCACAAAGCTCCATCTCGCAAACAACTGAGTTGAGTGCACAAGCCTTTAAAGTATACTCCCATGTCAGTGAGAGATGCGTTCAGAATCAACACATGGTCACTGTCTAGTGGGCTTTGTTTTCAAGTGCGCAACTCGGCATTCGCTGTTCTTCTGCTGGCGGTTATCAAACAGCGTTGCATTACTTTTTGGATTGTTGCAAGGCTGAGGATAAGTAAGTACTTATCTGAGGATAAGTAAATTACACATTTTCCATTTTTATGTGAACTATCTCTTTAAGACACACTGCGGCACATTTGAAGAGAACCATTTGCAGCAAAAGGGAGTATTTAGAGTGTGAGTCATGTGACTTTTGTTGAGCACTGCATCAGGGACCAGCAGTGCCCACAAGCGACCACTGGCACTGGCACTTTCTCTCTCTCTCTCTCTCTCTCTCTCTCACACACCAGCAATCTTGCAACCAGTCTGCCTCCTTATTCTTGCTGTTCTCCTTCTCTCCCTCGTTCTTTATCTCCCTGTGTGCTGTGCAGCCAGTGAGGAGTCTTGCATGCCTAATTTGAGTTAATGATGCCAGGACTCGTCCAGGCCTGAGGCTCCAGCAGGAGAGCAGGAGGAACAGCTGTGGCCAAGCTGAGACAGCATATCTCTCCATCTCTATTTCTCCTTCATTCTTTCTCCCTGCGCATCCTGACATGTGTGCCCACAGCAGTACAGCCTAATGACGTCTCCTACATGAGGAAACCATCTCAACTGAGCTAAGAAATCAGGAGAGAGTAGTCTTGACGAGCAATCTTGAAATAGAAGCGGAGAAAGGCGAAAAATCATCCAAGATTAAGAAGGAGACAGGCAGCGAGGGGGAAGAGGGAGAGAGATAGAAGGGAACAGATTTAAGACTGCAGGGAATTTGAGGCGAGGAAAATCCAGCAGCAGAAATTAAGCAGCTTAAAGTAACTGCTCGCTAAAGCTTAATTCTGACGAGAGGGTCCTCACACGGTCTCATGCAAGAGGTTGCACGGGCTGTAAAGGATAAGAGAAGACAGGCTGACAGGGAACAGAGACTCTGTGACGTGGATTGGGAGACAGAAAGAGAGAGAGAGAGATAGAGGGGGCTGTTTCATAACCAAAGGTTGACATTTCTGATGAGTTTTGTGCTGACAAAAAAAATGTGTCCGCACAGCCACCTCTGAGCCTCCGTGTTTCACCTCTGTACGGCATGAAAGTCAGAATTTGAGCAAAGGGGCTTTATTCAGGCTTGATGTAACAAATTTAATTCTAAGCTCATTCGGAAAGTTTAAAGAAAGAATTAGTGCGTTTGGCTTCTTTAACTTCTTTCTTCTTGTCTCTGCAGGAAGCATCAACCGAACAGGGGCTGTCCCTACATTTCTGCGGACCCCCACAGTCATCCAGCCTCATCTGGATATGAAGCCCTTCCTACAGTTTCCGATGGAGACTCCTCCTCCACACAGCATTGGGCTCTTCCACAACTTCAACGCGGTGAGATTAGGCCTCTGAAAATCTCTGTCGAGACAGTGTTGCAGTATTGCATTACACCTAAAAAACAACAAATATGCTATATTGTTACTTTTCATGGGGAGTGTTGTCAGGGCACCTCATGCCGCTTGCTGTTATATTAGAAACAGTTTCTATAAAGGTTGTTGCCTACAGTATGTCACAACATTATTGGACAGTTTTTCAATTGTATTAGTTAAAAAACTGATAAATAATAATAATAAATTGCTTTTGAAAAAGATGTATATTATGGTAATTGCATTAAGGTAGTGATTCTCAATTTTTTATGTGTGTTACTTTCAGTTGAATACAAAAAAGCAATGAAAACTACTAAAAATTTAGCTTTGCCATCACAGGAATAAATGACATTTTAAAATATATTAAAATAGAAAATATAATAATTCACAGTATTTTTGGTTGATTAAACATACATTTGCTGAGCAGAAGAGACTTATTTAAAAAACATTTTAAAAACATTTTCTGACCCCAAGCTTTTAAACAGTGCATAACAAAGGAAATGGCTTTTAAATATTCAGAAATAAATGAATAAATAAAAAGTGATGCTGCTTTTCGGGAGCAATATTAAAAGAATGCAAAAATGAACACTCATGCATGTAATTCCAGACATTATTATTATAACACGAGTGGGGGACAGTGAGGAAACATAATATCATAAAGTTTTCTAAAGCCAGACATTAAAGGGATAGTTTGGTGAAAATTTGGTAATTTCTAGTCACTTTGATGACCTTGATTTTGGTCACCATTCCAAACCTACATGACTTATTTTCTTCTGTGGAACATAAATTGAGATATTTTGAGAAATGTAACAGTTTTGTCCATACAATGTAAGTCAATGGTCACCAAAACAGGTTGGTTACCAACATTCTCCAAAATATCATCCACAGAAAAAAAAAGTTATACAGGTTTTGAATGACATGACGGTGAGTAAATTATGAAACAATTTTCATTGTTATGTTCCCTTCCACTATTCAGATCTGGTGTATTAATGTCATAATATGTTAATGTGTCCTTGTTGTTATGAAATAGGGATCAGATTACATAAAAGATGACCTTAAATATTATACCAGGCTTGTTTGTGTATTTGAATTTGCCTGACTGCTGTCCGTTGGATGGTGTAATGCTGTGAGTTCTCTCATGTCATCGTGACTTATAGCTAATCATTTTGATTAGCATGCAGCTCGTTTCACTCTCTCAGCACTTTTACTCTGAGTCTGTTCTGCACATTTCCCAGATTGCATTCTGTTATGTAAATGAGGATGCTGGTCAGCAAATTGAATGGGAAAGGTTAGTCGTGGGATCCAGCCATGCCTGAGATGCCCGTCGTTTGTATTCTGTCTCCTAAATTCCCTGTATTTGCCTGCACTTGTTGCCAGTGTGAAAGATGGCCTGCCCTTTGGCACACTCTGGTAACACGGAGAAGGAAAAAACACTCTCCCCATGCCAGCTCAATAAATCCACATCACACAATGCCTTCCAATTCTGCCACATTAGTATCTTTTTAGTAAAAGCCAAGAGATGTTTAAATATTTTGAAATATGCATGAGCTCGTGAAAGAGTCAGCATCTAAGAGCTTAGCTACTGTCTCTTGTACTTACACCATTTATTTTACATTCATTCACTGAGCTGTAATCTTTAGATTGAGGCAGTTTTAGCATTGCAGCAGGCTATTAATCACTACGGTTAAAGGCTCAATGTGAGAGTGACCAGATGTCTGAAGGGGAAATTCTCCTGATGTCCAATAGGGGGCGATGTTGGAGAGGCTGGAAGGACAGGCTGACCTCTCTCTAGGACACTGCTGAAAGCACACTGCAGTGTTTACGCCATTGCCTAATGGAATACTGACATTTACAAGAATTCACTCACACAGACTGTGATATATAGGCTTCTATTGAGGTATTATACTAACAGCTGTCATCAGTTGTGTGGTTTAATTAAATGTCTTTTGACATTTGAATATGATTTGATTTAAAATGAGCATGGACAGAACTGAACCCTAGCTTCACTTATTATTCGTTTTATAATATATATTTTTTATGTGTTATATAATGTCTGCCAAATACATAAATTCATTAAAAAAAACATAAAAAATGTATTACTATTTATTAATTTAGCAGAATTGTCATAAATTAGAACTTAAAATCAAATGAGCACAATGTAATAATAATCAAATGTGCTCATACAGTTTTGTTTGAAAGTCTATGGTGTGTTTGAAAGTATGTTTGAGTCTATTGAATCAGTTCACCCCAAGAAGTTCTCGCTTTCATATGTAGCACTGGAAATTTTGATTCATTCTAGTGAATTTGTTACTGTAAATTGAATAGATCAATTAAATGAAAAGATTCATACAAATGATTCACTTATTCAAGTATATTTTTTTTGTATATTTTGTGCAGCAAATATACAGTTTTGGTTGAATTATAAATTAAATTCTTGGATAGAGAATACTTTTTGAGCACAAAGAAAACGAAAATTATTCTCTTCCTTGTCAGTTTTCGACGCGCGTTCATGCAGGTGTTGCGGTTCTCTCATGAACACGTGTCGAAGACTAACATGGAAATTGTTGAATAAAGTAATTATTTTTGTTTGCACACAAAAAGTATTCTTGTAGATTCATAACATTAAAGGCCAAAGTAATACTTCTATTTTTACGTACAGTCGTTCGCACAGCCTTGCAAAGTATACTTCATTTGACTCGTACGCGTACACAGACGTTGGACGCATGCACTTTGCGCCAAATTGCAATACCTCTCCTGGCCTAACGGGGCCAGTATTTTCGCAATCTCTCATCACGAGTTAAAACCCATATAAATATATTTGTATTCTTTCATGCTACAGTTGTACAAATGAGGATATTTTCTTATATTCTCTTCGCACAATCTCTCGTCTATTTAGGCCTCCATTGTCGCTGTCGCTAACCCGCATTCTGGTTTGTTCTGTTTATACAGTTTTTCTTCGGCTACCTTGTGAATCGATACCCCCACAGCAGGGTTGCCACCTTGCAGATAAACTAATTACTGCAAGAGAGTTAAATGCGCATGTGCGACCTGCAAAAATCCAGCGGTGCGCGTACTATTCTGATGACGAAATTCGCGCCACGCACACTGTATGCTGTCCCTCACGTACGCATAAAAAGTCAAGTATACTTTGGCCTTAAGGTTGCTGTCTATGCAGGGTCAGAAAGCTCTCAGATTTCATCAAAAAATATCTTATCTTGTGTTCCGGTCTTACGGGTTTTTAATGACAGAATTTTCATTTTTGTGTAAACTATCCCTTTAAATGTTCTTATTTATAGTTCCATTTTATTTATAAAAACATATTACTCCTTATGTAACTTTAGAGTAGCAAGTTTTTACAACTTCTTGTTTGTGGTTTGTTATAAATAAGAACTTTTTAAAATCTCATAATTATGATTAGCTTTGCTTGGCAAGCTGCAGCTTCCCCAGCGCTGCTTATAAACATACGATACGTCAGCTGTGCTCAAGTTGTTCCGTCTGGAATCTCATTCACGTTGGAATGCAATGGCCTGATCAAACAGACTTGAAGCTGTAATCTAGTTCAAAGTATTTTTCAAAAATTTGTGGGTTTGGCCAAATAATTATTTTGCTTTGTAAATTTGACCAATATCAGATGCTTTTGATCAGCTGTAGATAGAGCCGGGGTGGACAACAATCTTCCATTCCTCTACAGTCCAGCTGTAATTTGTCTTTAACATGATTTGGCTTCTACCTGCCTGTCTGAGTCAATGTGCCTGCAGGCACTGAGGCACCTGAATAATTTATACCAAGCAGCTGGTTGTGGCGTGGAAGTGCAGAAAACCTCCCTCAGACACTTGCTTATTCTGCAGAATCAGGAATTTCAGAGGCGTTAAATTGGGGGGCTCGTACGCCAACTTGTTGCATCTCACCTGCAGCCTCCTTCGAGTAAAGCCTCACTTTCTTTCACTCGCAAAAGGCGACGTTTATGCGCACAGCTTGCCAATTTTCCTCACTGAGTAATGCAACTCCACGTGGACTTTTGGAGTTGAAACCTTTTGGCTGCGTGCACCTTACCTCTGATGACCCCCTCGAAAACCTGTAATTTTTTACCGTAATAGCTGGAAGATATCAATCACAAGGCATTACGAGTTCAAATATTTTTAGTAGTTTTATTAATTTAGCCCGGCTCGCCACTGTATTGGTTCCACATGTGTTACAGAGGTATGTGGCAAGAGCGAGAGGACCGTCATGACGGGGGAGCTGGAGGAGGGCTGAATTCTGCAGCTTGAGCTTTTGATAGAATGAGGGTGATTTGGGGAGTGAGAAAGGAAAAAAAAACAGAGGGAGTGCATGACATTCTTAGTGCATCTGGGCAAAATAAGCAGTCAGCGAGTGAGCATGTAGAACAGAAAGAGGAAGGAGATCACTGAAAGAGAGCACAGGAAAGGACGACAGAATTTATTATTGGAGTAAAAAAAAACGGGAAGGAAAGGAAAGAAAAGCAAGTAAGAGGCAGAGGAAAATGAAGAGAGAGCATCCAACCAGGAACGTAGTCTTGGCTTGCTGTGAAGTGTCAGGAAGGATGGAGGGAGGAATGGAAGGAAGGTGGATGAGATTAAGCAACGGAGAACGAGAAACCAAACCATAACGGCAAGAGTGACGACCGACTGTGGAAAAGAAGAAGCAAAACTAGGAAGAGAGACAACAATTCATCATATCGTGGACCTGCAAACGCAAGAATCGCTTGCTGACGTCCCCAGAAGGGGGCACAGAAGCATGTGAATGTGGGAGAATCAGGTGGTGTGGTGGGACAACTAGGATCCCTTCTGGATAAGTGACACTCTCACACACACCCTCCCACACACAAACACGAGCTCCCTCACGGAGGATCCAATGCAGCTGCGAGATCCAAGCGCTTCTGAGGATAAGAAGGTGAGTGCCCTCCAGCTATAGCTCAGGCAGAGACGTAACAAAGCGGAGTACTTTTCTCTGTGTAAAGCGCTGGACACCGAACAGCATTTATTAGCTTTGTGGGATGTTTTATCTGGCATTGCACCTTCTTCTGTATTTGAATGCAGTGCATTTTGGGCTTGTGGTGCTCGGCAGGCTGAAACACTGCATGGTTTGTATTAACTGACATGGGATCTTGTATTGAAAGTGAAAAGGGAGACTCTTGTGAATTAAAGTAGACCATTTAAAAAAAAAATCCAAATTACATTATAATTCTGTATGGGCATATTTCCTTTAAAAGGATAGTTCACCCACAATTATTTGTTCACCTTTATGCTGTTTCAAACCTGTATGACTTTGTATGGCAGAACACAAACTATATTTTAACAAATGTTTCATGTGTTTTTGTCCATACACTCTCAGAAAAAAGGGTACAAACACTGTAAATGTGGCAGTGCCTTTTCAAAAGGTGCACATTTATATATTTTAGATACTAATATGTAAACTTTAGGTACTATATGTACCTTTAAGGTACTGATATGGACTTTTCAGGTACAAGTGTGTACCTGTTGAAGAGTCAATGACAGCTTTTGTCCAAAACAACATTGGACCCCACTGACGTTTTACTGTATAGAATTAATGACTACTTTACAGTATGTTTCACAGAAGGAAATAAGTCATAAAGGTTTGGAATGATATAAGGCTGAGTAAATGATGGCAGAATTTAGATTTTTGCATAAACTTTCCCTTTAAGGGGTCATTAAAAGGTCTGTGCTTTTATAATGAGAAGAATCAGTTTGTGGGATGTGGTTTTCCAGAGGGAGCATCAGGAGGTCATATGACAGACACTGTGCTTGCCAAATGGATAAATGTAACATGCACTGTTAATTGCTCGCTTTGATAATTAGTATAGATGCAGTGTCTGCCAATACCATAAAAACGGCATGTTAGAGAGGCTTTGATCAAACCAGCAATGTTTCACATACTGGCCTTTAAAGGGATAGTTCAAAAATAATCTCAATTGTTCAAAAAAGTGGGTGAAGTCCGGTGTTGTCTTAAACCCAACTGACTTACATTGTATATCCTTCAGAATATCTTTTGTTCTGCAGAAGAAAGAAAGTCATGTAGGTTTGGAACGACATGAGGGTGAATAGACGATGACCAAATTTTCGGGTGAGCTATGCCTTTAAGCATCTTTCAGCTGTGGCTTCTTTAGTTAGATTATTGAAGCATCCTCATAAGCTGTATCATAACATAATTTGCGTTGAAGGAAATTGGTTGGGATAGTCATGAGACAAGATGTCTCTCTTTTCCGAGAAAGTTGGAGGAGTAAATCATCACCACCAGCAGAAGACCACTTCAATGCAGTGCTATTTTTTACTTCAAAACGTGAAGCATGATGGACCAACACCCAGGATTTTGGTCTATAGATGCATGTTAACTTCTGTATGTTATTAAATCTTGATTAGAAGGGCGTTTTGTGTTGAAACACAGCCAGTAGACTTTAAAAAAAGACATGAGCCTTTAAAAGTAATCTTTTTCTTATGAGAGGCCTTTGATTTTTTCCCGTGGAGCCCGTCGGAGCCCCTCCCTCGTCCGTTTCCTCGCCGAGGCTGTTAGTACTGACAGTTGTATCTATTGATGTGTTCTAGCTGGAGGTGTTCTGATTACCCAGCTAACTGCCAGCTTCACTTAATCCTCTGGAGATTCATGAAGGCAAAGCTATAGAACAACATCATTGTGGCTAATCCAGTGCCTGTCTGACTGATGTAGTGTGGACTTTGCACATGCACAACGGCATCAGGGCCCTCCACGGATATGGCTGCGCAGAAACGAGTTTTCAGGCCTGTGCCAAAAGAGATAAGAGGCAAAAATCTGAGGAAGTCCGGTGCAAGGCCTGCTAACCCACAAATGGTGTGTGCTGTCACCCTGAACCACATCTCGGCTCTCTGTGTTTGCTTCTAGTAGGGGGGGGGTTGCTTGGATACGATCCGTTTGCAGATTTTCAAAATGTTTTTGTTTGACTAAGAGAATATTCATTTCAGCCTCTCCCCGTCTTTCCCAGCCAAGAGAAGATGTTCCAAACTGGCCCGTCTTAGACTATTGTTCTTAGAAGTTGGAATGAAAAACAACCAATATAGATGTTTTGAAAGGTTAAACATTTTCTTTCTGTAACTAGATGTATTGTATCACTTCCCACTTCAGTCAAAATAAAAAAAAAAATAAAAATAAAAGAATAAAATCCAGTTTGCCAGAAAGACAGTGTTGATGAATTTGTTATAAATGTACAGTATGAAGATTAACTGCATCAAATGTCAAGTCAAAATGTTCAAATGAAATTAAACTATATCAGGCAAATATAATGGTAGGAATCATATGACAATAAAGCAATGAATGCAGACCACAAGGCCAAAAGATTTCTGGACTGCAACCATCAGACTTTGTGCATTAAGCTGGTCATAAACAGAGGCTTAGCCATTGGCGCTATTGGTTGCGGTACTTAGGATAACTGATTAAATTTATTTTGAAATCTGACCTCTTGCATGGTGGACACTGATCTAACAGAAACAATTTAAAGAATAATGTGTGTGTGTGTATTATGTACATAAATATTATGTGTGTAAATAACTGTTTAAATAATATATTGAATATATTATACAATATTATTTTAATATAATATTCTTTAAAAAAAAACTAATAAATATACATTATTAAAATCAAAAGTTTTGTTTAATAGACCTGAGCTAACATTTATTAACTAGTATTAAAATACTGTAAACAGACCTTATTGTATTGTGTTACCAATATATTTGTAATATTTAAGTTATATTCAATTAGATTTTAATTATATTTTAAAATTGATTTAGTTATATTCCATGTATTAATTATATATATATCCATATATGTATTATATATTATATACATAAATATGTATTATTTTTGTTATGTACATAAATGTAATGTGTGTGGTTTGAACAATTATTTAAATAATGCATTTAATTAATAATAATATTAAGAACAAATAGTTATTAAATAACAAGTGAATAAAGATGTCATGCTTTTAGGCCTATATCCTGTAGATTCTATTCAGGAATGTTTTCTTATGCAGTTTACATGCTTGTTTAGAAATAATTTAGTGTAGTGTGACCTCTTAAAGGTAAGTGAGTAATTAGGTTGTCTTCATTTATTAGCTAAGCCATTGATATTTTGTAACTGAACACAGGGCCAGACAACATTTGTGCAGGAGATTCGCTGCTCACCCTGACTTGATCTCACAGGTGTCCTGACTCTTTGCACCATATGGCCGCCCTTAGCCATGTTCTGCTGCCACTGTACTGCCACCTAGACCTTTCCATCAACATGATTAACGACCTTGTCTGTCTAATGGGAGTCGGACCAGAGTTCAGTTTCACATGTCCTTTCTCTTTTCCCTTTCCCTCTTTCTCCTGTTCTGTATTCAGATGGATCCTGTTCAGAAGGCAGTGATCAACCACACCTTTGGAGTCCCACTGGTGAAGACCAAACGGCCAATCATTTCCTGTAATGTCTGCCAGATCCGTTTCAACTCGGAGGTAAGGTATCTTCATATTGGACCATTTGACTTCATGCATGTTTGGTGTCTTACTCAAATGGCTTGTTTTATTGAAGACATGAAATGGTATATAGCGTTCTTCGTGTGAGTTTTCTATGTAATATGAGTTATGTTTATATTGCTGAGATATTTTGCACACTCTGCTTTCTAGTCCGGAAATAGCCAACGGCAAATCCTCTTTGAAGTACTGTATCTGCAAAGCACGTCAGAGTGGAAGCTTACAGCATGAAGTGGGTTTTTTTATTTCTTTCGACGATTAACACGAGTTAAGAAAATCTCTCTCAACATAAAGTCTTAATTAAGATATTATTTCCACAAGTAAGAACTTGCTACGAAAACATCTTCCAACTTTTCCATTTAAGACTTGCCACAGCGATAAGATCCGTATCGCACATTTTGACGTTCCAGTATTCCTCATGCATCAATGAAAGCAATTATGTTAGTTGTTTATGCATCAAATTGCTGCTACGCTTGTTGGGGAGAAACTTTAGCCTGAAATATTCTGGGCTGAATTCGGTTGCAGCTGTGGCAGACATTGTGACGTGTGAGATTAGTAACGGAGCAGGACCTGGGAGTGCCCCACTAGCCTGCGCTATTTTTACGGACAAGAACTGTAATCATAGGCAGAAAGTGGCTTTCTTGGTGTGAGCCTGTAATCTCGGCCCTCCAGTCGAGCAGATGTATGGCCTTCTTTAAACCACAGCCACAGACAATGAAAGACAGGGAGAAGATGGAGAGGCCAAGCCTGCTTGTGGCGACCTGCGAAATTAGCTGTTAGCCCAGCTTGCTTTTAATGATTTACGGGGACAGAATTTGAGACAACTCAGCAATTCTGTGAAACAACTGGATTTAAGAGTTGTAGTTAGTTCAAGGGAGGTGAAGATTAGATTGAAGTTTTGGTTCACAGTAAATATCCTAGACGGTTGTTAGTTCAACTATAAATTCCACATCCCAAAGTGCCATCCAAAGATGCCTTTAGTTTACAACCCAGTTCATGACCCTTAAGTCAAACGGGGTTGACACATATACAAGCGTGCTTGTAAATAATAATGCATGTAGTTCAATAAACCTTAAGTGCTTGACTGATGATTAGACATCTCGGACACCTGCAGCTGTCCTGGTTTGTAAAAGACATTCATATTCTTTCAACACCCGTTTTTACAATGTCTCCCTGCTTGCCATCATTGCATTTAACGATACACAAATTTAAGCATGTAGCACTTTCCATGAAAGGGGTAGAATATGGGGGCTGCTTTTTCTTTCTCTTTATTCACTTGTTTGTTTAGTTGAAAATGTTGTCATCATTTACTCATTAGAATCTCATGTCGCTTCAAATATGTAAGATGTACTTTCTTTTGCGGAAAATACAAGAAGATATTTTGAAGAATATTGATTACCAATCTGTTTTGGTTACCATCGACTTCCATTGAAACCAACAAAAACAAAACACAAAGACATTTCTCAAATTATTTTCTGTTTTGTTCGACAGAAGAAAGAAAGTCATGCAGGTTTGAAACAACTTGTGAGTGGGTAAATGATGACAGAATTGACATGTTTTGGGTGAACTATTCCTTAAATGCCCATTTAAAAACCATTAATCTATGGCGTTATTTATGCAATTGTAACTGACCCTTCGCAAAGACCCACCCCCTTTCGTTAATGTTGCTATGTCCGACAAGCCATGCCATTCTTAAGCCACACATCATGTTCTCACGCAGTAAAAAATACATCAAAGAGCAAAAAGGACACTGACAACAAGCCGACAAACAAGACAGAGCAGGTTACTTTAGGTATGAAACAAAGTCTCAGCTTTACAATTTTGTCATTTTTTAGGAAATTGTAACAATAAATACTGTTTTGCGGCTCTTTGTGTTGTGACAGATCACTGTAGCGCCTCAGTTCAAGCAGCATGTGAACCAATCATCTCTTCCTCTTTATCAATCATAGCATGAAATAAACATGAATGAACATGAGAAGGAATCTCGTTTCAACTGCAGAAAGACATCAGTACACACCTTTTTTATGTTAAAGTCCAATGTTAATCTACTCTCCTGTCTGGTTTGTTTGTCGGACAAAAATGGCAGATTCGGCGTAGTCAGGTCAAGTCACCATTATTTATACAGCACTTTTTACAATAAAGACTGTGTCAAAGCAGCTTTACAGTATTAAACTGGGAAATAGTGTGTCGAAATAGTGTTCCATTGTCCTCCGGCCAGACGAAACCAGCAGTTTAATTCTAGGCTGCAACAAAGTCAGATTGTGCAGAGGACTCATCTGGTTCCTATGGTCTTGTCCCGATGGTCGCCTGTCAATAAAACTCCCTTGGTCATTTGCAGTGTAAATCCATTCATGCCACTTCTGAGCTGCAATAAATATATCTAAATATATCTATCTAAATACTATTTTTGTAATGTATGTGTATTTATTACAATGTTTTTAAATTATCTTTTGGGGGTAATTCTGGGGGAACGATTTGATGTGAAATTTGATTCATTTGCATTTAATTAGATTAATCACCACATTGTGTATTAGAATAAAAAATTGTATCGCTTGGCAGCTCTCTCTCTCTCTCTATAGTTCTCACAACATTGAAAAATGTATTTTTTTGATTGTTTTTTTTATGTACTGTATCTGTGGACGGTGCCACATACACATACTCGTTATCCCACACACAAACTCACACATTCTTTTATCATTGTCCTAAGAATTTTAACTCTTGTTTATTTTTAAAGTTGTCAGGCATCAAATGTTCACATCGCCCAATCAGCAGTGAGCAAAAGACAGAGAGATCAAAAGAAAAGACATCAAAGAATTGTGAGTTCTGATGTTGTATTGGACATCTTTCATGCATTGTTGCTCTGGAAACGATTCAACTACATTAAGAGATTAAATCATACAATGCCATCTTTCATTAAATGGTTACACAGAGCAATGAGCCTACATTTTGTTCCCCTACTATATGCTGAATAAAGCAATGCTTTTGTTCCTTGAAAATATCTATTCTATTCGCCTCCTTCCCATCATCATTTCACGCTCCATTATGGATTCATAGATTCCTAACCCCCAGTGCCGATAACTGAGGACATTTGTAGTGGAAAAAGCAGACTATTGGCTGCCAGCGTGTGTTATCTGATACATTCATCAAACTAGGGTCTCAGAGTTATGTTATGCTGTGCTGCCAGTGTCCCTCTGTCCCTTTCACTCTAGCGCAAGATGGAGGCATAACCTTGCCGCGCTGCAGAAGTGATGTCACCATATTGTGTCACTGTTGCTGCAGGACAGGGTTGACTGCGCGTCCCTCCCCCTGCCAGAGTTGCAGAGGCCCACCGCTGTCGCACAATTTCCGTCATTCGCTGACTGGTTTTCCATCACTAGGGCAAATTAACCTTCCATGTGTGTTTTGAGCTTCAGGAATAGCCACAGCTGTCAATCCTCCTTTTGCAGCCCTTTCCCATTTTGTTGTTGCAATTGTATTTTTGTTGGCGTATGTTGCGTTACATACTGTTCACATGTGGTTCGATGAGGCAGAGAAAATCTGTCTCCTAATTTGTCCTTGGAAAAGTTCTTTGTGCTCTCTGTTTTTTTTTCCCTCATTGTGTTTAAAGTTAAAATTGTGCTTTTTTTTTGTGCTCTCAAAACCAACTCATCTGTCAACCCTGTGCCATCTGGAAGAGAACTTTCCTCATTTCCTTATTCTATAGATAGCGCTGCATTCATATGAGCACTTCATTCTCATTGGCACATCATGGATTTGGCTTGGTACTTGATTTGCATTCATATCTAATGGCTTCACTCATAATGTATGCCCTCTCTTGTAAGTCGATTCATTAAGAAAGCATTCACTGAGAATTTCAATGAACGGATTCTGTTTGTGGGTTCAAAGAGTTCAAACGTGAAAGGTTTGTGTTGCTAAAACTGGTCTGCTTATCTTATTGAATTAGAGTTAAGAACTGGCCAAAAGATAGTGTCATTTTATCAGACAGGCTGTCACAAACCTTTTTACTGGAAACAAACGACACTCAATTCCATGAACGCTTCTCAACCTTGAATTCTTCCACCAGTGTTGAAGCACCACTGTACTAAAGAACTGTACTGCTATTCAGTGGTGACACAACAGCATTACTGAATTTACAGCATGAAATAGACTGCATGAACAGTGTAATCCAGTGGTCTCAAACTCGATTCCTGGAGGGCCACAGCTCTGCATAGTTTAGCTCCAACCAGCTCCAAATCACACCTGCTCAGAAGTTAGCTGGATCAGGTGTGTTTGATTAGGGTTGGAGCTAAACTGTGCAGAGCTGTGGCCCTGCAGGAATTGAGTTTGAGACCATTGGTGTGATCTGATTGCTCAATAAACAACTCCTACTTTATGAACCTTTTCTTTGTAGTGAATCAAAAAATATGCTGTGCAACCAGTGAGACTCCTTACAGGTGCAGTAGGAGTAGGACGCATCCTGTCTGCGCGAACCGAGTGCGCAGAGGTATGCAAATACAAATGTTGACAGGCAGGTAGGAAAGTCAATAAAAACGCTCAGAAAGAAAGTTTTGATTGGACGAACATTTCTTGGTCCTACGCCTTCCAAAGAATATAAATACTAGTGCTGTCAATCGATTAAAAATTTAATCGTGTTAATCACAGTTGTGGACTGTGATTAATCATGATTAATCACAAATTTAAAATACTAGGATTTACCTGTAAATGTTTTGAAATAAAGAAATGCATGAAACTAGTTTAAGAAAACAGAACCTTTCAAACTTCCGCCAGGTATGAGACATAATCCTTATTATTCTTTTATCATTATTCTTTTGTTTTTATTCAGCCATTATCAGCCTTTAAACTGGCGATAAAACGTTTACCAAACCACATCGCTTCAATCCCAGTATACATTTACCCAACTATTACCAAAAGTATTTCTAAATAAATACAACAAAACATTTCTTGCGACCTTACGTGAAGTATTATGACAAAATGCATTATGAAGAAGAATTGGACCTGTTCTGCAGGTGCATTAGAGCTAACATTAGCATCATGCTACATAAGACAATTTATGAGATTAATAGTACACTTTTCCTCAGAACTCACTTCAAACCACCATCGAGTGTTTGTAATAACTTCCTTTTGCGATCACATGTGGAATTTGGTCGTTTACTGTTGTTAAAATATGCTATTTATAGCCTTTTATATCACTGCACAAATTAGCATTTCAGATGTACACTTTCATCTCAAGAAGATCACATACAGACCATATCTATCGTAATCGTGTGTTTATTATCTTAGATAATCTATAGTGGCTGTTGTCATGTTTATTTCTGCTGTGTAAAAGCCTTAACATATATGCTCTGCTGAAACTCACGTTGTTTGATGTTACAACCGCCTCTCCGTTCTTAAGTTGTCAGGTATACATTTCAAGTATAATACACATTACACATTAATGCACTTTGGGCAGTCGCCGTACATTATAAAAGTAGCCCAAAAAACCGTAAACCACGGCTCTGTAATTTTCAAAATAGCCCACTTGTGCCGTTGCCCTTTCACGCTGCGATGACGGCAAGTTGGGGTCAAACCTTATCAAACGATTAATCTGCGGTAAAAAAATATTAACGCGTTAAATTTTTTTGATTAATCGCATGCGTTAACGTTGACACCCCTAATAAATACATATAAATACATTTAGACCACTTAACTTAATGATTGCTATCAGGATGTGAAGAGACTTTCAACCAGCATAACAAAAATGTTTCTGAAGACAATCATCTATTGCACCTTTAAACAATGACTATTATGAGCCCATTGTTTTTAGGGAATCAAAAATAGTCAGTGCAACCAATATAGTCTGATTCCAAACAAAACACTAGTATGAGCCGGTACTTCAAAGCAAATCAAAAACCTGCAGTGCAACCACTGTATCTGACTCATGAACAAAGGGTTTGTATTTTTGTATCCTGATTTGTATTTTTTTTTCAATGAATTAAAAAACATACAGCGTATACAGTGTAGACTGATTCCCGGACAAATGATTTTAATGAGAAGTTTCTTTTTTGTCAGTCAAACAAATACAGCTTGTAACTAACTGCAAGACATTTTTCTAAAGATGCACAAGATGAGTTTTGTTAGTAGTGGTTTTAAAAAAAAGTATTTATCAGTGTTTTTTTTTTTATGTTACCACATGTATTGTTTGTTTAGTATTTTTGTGTAATATACAGTACAGGTAAAGTTAATTATTTGATTGCATTTATAACACCTGAGTAAATGCATTTTTCAAGAATTAAAAAAAGAATTGATCTATGCAATGATTTTTTTTTTTTAAAACATATATTTAGCTCTTATAATTACAGTACTGAATCATTAGTGGAACTGGAATCGTTAAGAAGAATTGGAACCAGAACCGAAAGAGTTAAATTCTTTACAATTCTCATTCCTAGTCACAGACCGTTTAAAAAAAATATTTGGAATCTCCAGTATTGACATCTCTGTAACTCATGGTTGTGATTACCGCCCTAGACTGAGTCTGTTCCTTGCACAAGGCAATGGCATGAACTGTGTTTCTCATTTGTTCTTGGATGCGGAAGTGGATTTTTTCTGCATTTTTTTTCTTCACTCTATTTCAAGTCTGATCAGTTTTACATTCCTAAACTCGTATAGGTTGTTTTACATTCATTTTTGTCTGTGTGATCTCTGTCTGCACCTGTGCTTTAGCCCCATATCCACTGAGCTTTCTGCTGGTTTCTGCCAGAGCCACATGGCTATCTTCTCCTCTTTCCTCCTTAATCCTAGAGATCTGTGCTCTTTTAGTGCCTCTTTCCCACATCCTCCTCAGTTTCCTGTGTGCTTTAGACAGGCAGCTCCTTCAAACCCCTGAAGGCTTCGATTACAGACCACCAGCTATATAAGGCTCTGTCATCACCAATTACAGCCCACAACCTGCCACAACAGACAGGAAGGGCCAACCTAATGCCATTCCCTCACTGCAAGTGTACCCTAACTATCTCTGAGGGCCTATCCTAGCTGTCTTAATCTCTTCTGTTCCCATGAGTCTCTGCGGGGGTTCCACGCCTCTTCTAATGTTGTGAGCGTCTGAGCCCTGGATGACACTCTGGTATGAGTCTCTTGGTTCTGCTCCCAGTGTCTGCAGCAACTGTTGTCAACTCATTCTTGATTTCACACAACAGATAATCCTGCCACTTAATAATCATCATGCTTGACTTGATGGGATGCATTCTGAAGCCATCGCTGTTTTGGGAGGCCGCTGCTAGGTGATCTGTTTGAAGCGTGCTGCTGGGAGGCACGTCAGATACGCGTTGTGCTGCGTGGCGGCTCCGCTCCCCTGTAACGAGGATGCAGACTACAGGCGACAGCTCCTGTGTCAACGTTTCTGGAAATATCTCTTAATGTGTTCCTGCTAGAGGTCAAGTCTGCGTGATCGATGAGTGGACAGATTGTGCCACATAAGAGATGTGGAATTGTTTATGGAGATTAGAGCTTTCACAATAGTCAAGTGTTTTGTGTTTCCTTTGGTTTTGTGCTGTTTATGCACTGACCACTAAGACGGCTAAATATATCCTTTCGCTTAACAGTGGTTGCATTTTCAGTTGCGTCTCTTCATCTTGACTCATTCAAACACAATGCTAATAGTAAAATCATAGAAGCAGACTACATGTTTATTGTCATATCTAATGATATAACTGATTTTGCCATTTTAAATATACATTATTATTATTAGCATTATTGTTATATATAAAATATAATAATAATAGTAATGAGTATTAAAATAACTTAGTAATGTAAAATTATAACTCAACTTAAAGTTATGATATAATTGATGTAAATTGATATAAATGATTATTAATATTTTATATTCTTCTTAGTATTATCTTTATTAAATTAAATCAGAATACATATTACTTGTCATGGGTAACGGTATAAATGCTTATATAAATACTAATTATTTGTTTGCTTTTGAAACACCTGTGTAAGTGCATTTTCAAGAATTTTTTACTTTAACATTTTAAATTACTTTTTATTTAAATAAATATTTAAATAAAACATTTCAAAATGAAATCAATTTTTAAAAATATATATATTAAAATAACTTAAAATTATAAATAAAAGTTAAGTTTTATTATCTTTTAAAATGATGTTTGTCATGAATAATGGTTATATGTTATATGTAATCTTTTGAATAATAACAAAATTATACATTATTATTATTATTATTATTATGTATAATGACAATAAATTTGTATTCAAATATAAAAATATTGTAAATAATTATTGTTGATTTTATTATTTAATTATTGTTATAATATATTATATAGAATGGTTTCATGATCAATTTGAACTGCAGTGCTGAAATGACCTCATCTATATTATCTCAACTATTTTATATACAAATTAAATAATACTTATTTGAAGTTTATTTGTTTGTTGTTTTGGAGGCTTTACTTTATTAGACACATCTAAAAACAGACACATAAACAGTGTCAGTCACAGGAAATGGATTCCATGTGGCATCAGTATCCAGGGACAAGCATGTAGGTTATGCCTCCTGGACAGGACATCAAGTACCAGATGTCAAATATGGCCTGTGTCCTGAGCTTTAAAAACTTTGTAACTCTATCTGTTTTGTTTGAGTGCAGCCTCTTGTGGATTTTGAAAGTTGCGTTTATAGAATGTTTAAGCATCACTGTCTGTGTTTGTTTCAGAGTCAGGCAGAAGCCCACTACAAGGGGAACCGTCATGCTAGGAGAGTCAAAGGCATTGAAACCTCCAAGAGCCGCCCACAAGAGAGTGACAAACCTCCTCCTGGGCCCGTCTCATCCCCCTCACCAACGGGACCCTTACCGGCCATCTCAGATACTGACCCCAGCAAAACAGGTAAGAGCTTGAGAATAATGTTATTGTAAAATATGCACATCCGGTCGTCTCTGCTCACTCACACAGAACACTTGGGAAGAAAATGTGTTTCCACAGAAAAGACATTAAGCTGAAGAATATGAAGCTTTCAATCATAATACAAGGGGGTCTCTTCTGCTTCAAAACTCTCAAAAGATATGACTGGAAAGCTAGGACACTTAACTCACCCTATGAGACAAAGACGCCACAAATATTTAATCTTCTCCAAGTGTGTGGTCCGACCTCACTCTTTAAGAAGCAGCCAACTGAACATTCCCAACACTGAAGATCTGGGGTCTGTCACAGGGCAATTACAGCCCCAACTGTACAATAACAGAAAGAGACAAAAACAACATCCCTCCGTCCCAGGCCAAGATTTAAAATAGCCAATCTATGGTGCATTCCTTGTTTGTCTTCTTGAAACATCTTGAAGAAATCTGGATGAAGGTCTCAAACATGGACCACCTCATTTAGAGGCTAATTTTACTAGAGTTGCATGACTTTGACCGTCACCGCTTTATTAGGAAGGCCTAGCTGATTTGTTTATGAAGCTGTGTGCAGGACTATTAGGTATTAGAAGCCCATTTGTCACTGTATCAGAATAAACTTTGGGATTAGGAGGGCTGAGCTGGAGCAGAGGATGAGCAGTGAGTGAGAGTTGATGAGACAAAGAACGTGGATATAAAAAAGTTCAGAGGTCTGAGGATTAGCTAAGAGGGCAGAGGAGAAACATCACAGTTGATCTTGCTTTAATGAGAAGTGATTAAACATTGGCAGATCATAATGATGGTGAGATGAAATGGGGGCACAGAGTTTATAAACTGCCAGAGGGTGGGTGACTCCCTCTTGTGCCTGTTATTTGCCGGTCTTCTTTTCCCGTTCTCTTTATGTCTGTGCTCCCTGCTCTTTTCATGCACCAGTTATTGCCAACCTCAATCTGGATCAAGCTGTCAGAAATGAGGTAAAAAAAATAATACACAACTGGTAGATGTTTTATGAGAAGCTTTAAAACAAGTGTTTGAATTTCAGTTTTTAAACATTCATGAATGCCAAAAGAAATCCATATAAAAGTCATCAGAAGGACCATGGATTCAATGCCTCTTGCAAGTTTTTAACTCTTATTTAAAGTTCTCTGTAAGTCAGCACCTTTAAAATGCTATCATGTTCATATGTGTGTGTGTGTGTATGTGTATATACATATATACACACACACACACACACACACACAGGTGCATCTCAAAAAATTAGAATATTGTGAAAAAGTTAATTTTTTGTAATTTATTTTAAAAAGTGAAACTTTCATATATTGTAGCTTCATTACATGTAAAGTAAAACATTTCAAAAGTTGTTTTTTTATTTTTTTTTATTTTGATGATTAGAGCTTACAGCTCATGAAAGTCAAAACTACAGTATCTCAAAATATTAGAATATTTCCTAAGGATTTGCAAAGCAGAAAAGTTCAAGTTCTTTAAAGTATGTTCATTTATTCACTCAATACTTGGTCAGGGCGATCAGCCTGTGGCACTGCTGAGGCACTATTGAGCCTTCAGCTCGTCTGTATTGTTGGATCAACTGTTTCTCATCTTTCTCTTGAAAATATCCCATAGATTCTCTATGGGGTTCAGGTCAGGCATGTTGGCTGGCCAATCAAGCACAGTAATATCATGGTCAGCAAATCACTTGGAAGTGGTTTTGGCAGTGTGGGCAGGTGCTAAAGTCCTGCTGGAAAAGGAAATCAGCATCTCCATAAAGCTTGTCAGCAGATGGAAGCATAAAGTGCTCCAAAATCTCCTGGTAGACGGCCGCATTGACTTTGGACTTGATAAAACACAATGGACGAACACCAGCAGACGTCACGGCACCCCAAATCATCACTGACTTTGGAAACTTCACACTGGACTTCAAGCAGCTTGGATTCTGTGCCTCTCCAGTCTTCCTCCAGACTCCAGACCTTGATTTCCAAATGAAATGCAAAATTTACTTTTAACTGAAAAGAGGACTTTGGACCACTGAGCAACAGTCCAGTTCTTTTTCTCTTTAGCCCAGGTAAGATGCTTCTGACATTGTTTCTGTTTCAGAAGTGGCTTGGTAGCACTTTTACTGAGGTTGTCCGAGCGTGGTGACTCTTGATGCACTGACTCCAGCTTCAGTCCACTCCTTGTGAAGCTCTCCCAAATGTTGGAATCTGCTTTGCTTGACAGTATTCTCAAGCTTGCAGTCATCCCTGTTGCTTGTGCACCTTTTCCTACTCAATTTCTTCCTTCCAGTCAACTTTGCATTTAATATGCTTTGATACAGCACTCTGTGAACAGCCACCCCTTTCAGTAATGACCTTCTGTGACTTTCCCTCTTTGTGGAGGGTGTCAATGATTGTCTTCAGGACCATTGCCAAGTCAGCAGTCTTCCCCATTATTGTGGTTTCAAAGAACAAGAGATACCCAGAATTTATACTGTAGGGATGGTCATTTAATGAAACTCAAATATAAATATTCTAATATTTTGAGATACTGGATTTTTGACTTTCATGAGCTGTAAACTCTAATCATCAAAATTAAAACATAACAAAAAAATTGTTGAAATGAAATGTTTTATATGTAAACCAATTAGAATTTATGAAAGTTTCACTTTTTGAAATCGTGAACTTTTTTTTTTTACACACATCTGGATATCTAGATGGATACCAGTATAATTTACACTGTTGTTGTAATGTTGACTAACTTATTGTCTTATTACATCAGGATATGTGTTTGTTCCTGTACTCAAAATGATCAATTAGTTGATTAGTGTGAGTGGCATTTTAAGATATTTTATGAGCCTTGTTTGTCTCATGAGTGCGTGATGAATATTCATGTGAGGCTGTCAGTACTTTGTTTTTCTCATTATACAATTCTCATTCTGAAAACACAAGATGAAGTGCATAATATTGAAACCATTTATATAGCTATTTAATCCAAAAACACTACTATTCAAAGGTTTGAGGTCAAAATGTTCTATTGTAATATACTGTAAAATGTCATTCTTTCCTGTGATGGCAAAGGTGTATTTTCAGTAGCCATTATTCCAGTCTTCAGTGTCACATCATCCTTCAGAAATCATTCTAATATGCTGAACATTTCTTATTATTATGAACTGTACTGCTTAATATTTTTGTTGAAACCATGATACATTTTCAGGATTCTGATAAATAGAAATAGAAATCTTTACCACATAGGTAATTGTTAAAATTGACATTTTAAGTTGAGTTCATTTAAATGAGACAATAAATTAGTTCAACTCCGCAACAGCCATGCAAACTTTTGTCTTCATTTTTTAAGTTTCATAAAAATAACATACAGTATCGCATACAGAATGTTTGCCTTATTTTCCACATCCTCTTGTCCTGCTTATCTCTTTCACTGAGGATGGAGGAGGACAGTACAGCCATGTCTCTCACTGAGGGATTTGCCTGTCCAGAGAAAACTGTCTATAGTCCTTAGGCCTAGAAAGAATTCCAGCGGGAGAGAGCCAAAACAAACCAGCCATGATCTAAATGTGAAACCAGATACATATGAAAGAATGCCGTTTTCCATCCAAAGCTCACTCCCGTGACCCCGACCCCTAGTGGGCCGGTGGCTCGCTTGTTTGTATATCCCGACAAATGCTTTGTTTTGATGCCTTCCCATAATACTAGTTTCACAACAGAGCCTTCATTGAGCTGCCAACCCCTAGAGTCCTGACAGCTGTAGTTCCATCTGGACATTGCAATCCCAGTGTGTGTAGAAGTATGTGTATGTGTGTGTGTGTGTGTATGTCTGGGTGAGATAGTACATTGTAAAGTCATTTTGTAATAGTTGAGAGCTCACTGGGTGTGTTTCTCCTTTTTTTTTTTACTCCCAGTGCAATCAGAGTGAGTTTAAAAGCACGCACCTAGATATTGGGGATGTATCAGGGCTCGGTGCTTGGGCCTAATCACTTTATCTCATTTGTCTACACATCTTGCTGGCTGCTCTGTGTGTGTGTATTTTTATGTGAAAGCTCAAGAGGAGAATTCCCACGCTTCATGAGAAACACTAGGCTGTGTTGGACCTCAGCTGCCGGAGATGTAATTTATTGATTATCTTGTTTCACGCATCACTAGAGCCAGCATCTTCTCAGAGGTAGAAAGACAATACTTGGGCCTGTGGAGTCACCTTTACAGTGGCTATAGAGTTTCAGTTGCTTACTGCATGTTTTCTTGACTATCTTCTGAACCAGTGATAATTTAAAGTGATAGTTCACCCCCAAAAATATATACTGTATGCACTGCTGTTCAAGTTGCATTTGTTACAGTTACAGAAAAGCCTTTATAATGTTACAAAATATTCTATTGAAATGTTTTTTTTTTTTTTTTTTTTTTTACTTTCTATACATTAAAGAATCCCGAAAAAAAAAAAAAAAAAAAAAACCTGACACGGACTTGAGTAATGGCTGCTGAAAATTAAGCTTTGCCATCACAGGAATAAATTAGATTTTAAAACATTAAAATAGAAAAACGTTCTTTTAAACTGCAATAATATTTCTGTATTTCTGATAAAATAAATACAGACTTGGTGTATTTTATGACAGAATTGTTTAGGTGAACTTCCCTTTAAGCTGAAATTCAAGCTAAAAAAAAATCAATACCCAACCAATATAGGTAGTTTATGCTTAGATACATTCTTAGCTCTTTTACAAAGAATTTAATTCGTGGTTCGTCTAATTATGATGTTTGCTTATTCTTTATATTTAACTTTATTTTACATTCCCTGTTGTAGGAACACTTTTATCCCAGTGAGGATTTGTTGTAAGGTTTGAACGTGGCTAACAGGGCCCATAATAACATGGAGACTTGGCAGGATGCGCGGGAGGTTTGGCATTGAACCGTTTTAGCACTCTGTTTGTCCCCAAGATCCACTTCTGCACAGTCACTCTGTTTAATGAAGCCATACATCTCCAGCAGTCTTCTACACATCTGGAGATTGTATAGAGACAGAAGGCTGCACGACACTCGTCTGGGCCTCCATATTTCATAGCATAAGCTTTAAGTGCCATTAAATTTCCAGCTAGATCTTTCTCCATCTCTGACAGCTCTGTTCTATTGAGCTACAGTGGCAGAATCACCACTCTAACATGCAGATTCTATAAAAGATGACGAGGATCGTTTGGTAAACAGGCCTGCTGTAATGGATGGAAGATGCATCTGGGAAACAGCGATCTGAGCGAGGCAAATGAATGCACCCGACTCCATAATTAATAAGTCCCAAAGCTCATTGGGGCGTCTTGTTTCAGGGCTCATTAATCATTGATGATGGGCAGGGTAGAAGTGGGGTAAAGGCCAGCCTTTCTTCTACCTGACCCCTAGAACATCTGATCCACCTGCATAGGTCACAACCAGACCCCTGCTTCACCACGTCACACACCGTCTTCTCCGCTACAGCTGTCAGCGGCTATGAAACCGGAGCAGCATTAATAGCAGGTTTAGTTTACTGTCTGGAAACGGAGAGATTGTTCTCGTGGGTTCAGGTTCTTTATGTGGAGTCTGTAACTAAGCTATAATAATTCTACCGAATGCAGAGGCATCATTTACGCTTTGTGTCATGGCCGATTTAGACCCAACCACTTGATGAAACTAATACAGACGAAGCATTTTCCAATTGTTCAGCATGAATATACATTCCTGTTGTGTGTTATAATTGACAGCCCACTAGAATTTGTAATAATGCGTTATATTTTGTATTTGCTGTTGTTACTCTGATATGCTCTTCACCTCCCATTTGTTTTGCACCCATTGTATCAGTTACAGTTACTGTATATCAGAAAAAAACCCTGTTTCTGCTGCTCATATATATTCATATTAATATTACAAATCTTATATTATGGTGGATTAAAAAACAGAAGATCACATATTTAAAGTTAAATCATTAAAACTAAAAAAGTATGATCTAATAGCAGATGGTTTAAAATATAATTTTATTAAATAAATTAAATGTTCAACTGTTCCCTAAATGAGTTTGTACAGATTTTAAAAAGTATATATTTTTTATTAGTGCTGTCAAAATTAGAGGGTTAAGGCAGGCTATTAATTTTTGAAGTTTAACAGCGTTAAAAATATTTGAAGGGTTACTCCACCCCAAAAATGAATATTTTGTCATTAATCACTTACCCCCATGTCGTTCCAAACCCGTAAAAGCTTCATTCATCTTCGGAACACAAATTAAGATATTTTAGATGAAAACCCGGGAGGCTTGTGACTGTCCCATTGACTGCCAAGTAATTAACACTGTCAAGGCCCAGGAAAGTATGAAAGACATCGTCAGAATAGTCCATCTTCCATCAGTGCTTCAATCTGAATGTTATGAAGCGACGAGAATACTTTTTGTATGCAAAGAAAATAATAATAACAACTTTATAAATATGCTGTTCTGTGTCAGCTGCGCCACACGGATACGTTTACTACATTTATTTATGCTTTGATTTGAACGAAAACAGCGTATCCGTGTGGCGCAGCTGACACAGAACAGCGTACGCAGTTTGCGTCCAGTGGATACTCTCCAAAATGGTGCTATGGTGACTCGGAGGAGACGAAATGTTGAGTTATTTTTATTTTCTTTCGTTTATTTTATTTTCATAACATTCAGATTGAACCACTGATGGCAGATAGACTATTTTGACGATGTCATTCATACTTTTCTGGGCCTTGACAGCGTAATTTACTTGGCAGTCAATGGGACAGTCACAATCCAAAATATCTTAAATTGTGTTATAAGACGCGCACTCCACTTCGCCTCAGCACCAGGCGCTAGTCAAACGAGCACGGCAACTGTACAAGTAACAAGGTAACTGTACAAGTAACAAGGCAGCTTCAGCAGAACAATAGCGAACTGTGGTCAGATGAGATGTTGTCAGGCCATATGTCAGTAAAAATTAATTTTCCTGTCCTGTCAGCCGCTATACTGTGCTCGTAGTGCATGCTCTTCAATTGCACAAATACGATGGCGCACACTGTAGCCTGTATCATTTCATATTAAAGTGTGAATGAAACTACGATTGCATCACGTTCAGCAGCGCCAGCTCTTAAAGTAATAGCAGCCAAATAACCTAATTACCCAGCTGCTGTGATGTCCGTTCATCAAAGAGCAAAAGAAAAAAAGAGGAAATCAATAACTTTTGTAGCTTTAAGGATTCATCTATATTAAATTTAGAGTTTAGTGTTTGATAACTTTATTCAATTTCTGTATATTTCCAACTTGCTGAAGGGAACAGGTAAATTTACAGAAGACATTTATTCTAATGGGCTTATGTGAAGATTACTTTACTTAAATTAGAAGTTCTTGTTTTTTTTAAAGTCTAATAAATGTTAAAATTGATAGCTCTCAATTATACTGTAATGTTGAATGGCTATAGTCACTGACTAAATAAGCTATTAGGAAAATTTTAAAAATATTAAAAATATACTGTGTGTTGTTTCTACATTAATTAAATTAAATCGCAATCAATTTCAGAAAATAATGTGCGATTTAGTTACTTTACACACACACATACACACACACACACAAACCATGTACGAGTTCTTAAGTTATTTAGCATGAATGCATTCAATTTATAAAAATATTTATAATGCTACAAAATTTTTCTATTTCAAATAAATGCTGTTTTAATCAACAAAGAAAAAAAGGATTGAGATTTCCACAGAAATATTAAGCAGCACAACTGTCTTCAACATTGATAATAATAAGAAATGTTTCCTGAGCAGCAGATCAGCATATTAGAAAGATACCAAGTGATGTCCATAAATCCATGCCCACTGTTGGTTTGCAAAAGTTGCACTTTTAAAGCAATATTAGAGTCATAATATTTGGGGGTTCTTTTGGACCTCTGAACCTTCTTGAAAATATTTACATCATTACTAGCTAGTGTTTACAGCAGCTGACTCCTTCAGCAGTTGAAGGAAGGCGTGTGTTAATTTAAGCATTAAATATGAGTTCTCTGAGAGTGCATGTTGTGTAACCGCACTTTCAAATATGCAGAGCAAGAATAAATGGAGGGCAGACGGGCACACTTTGCAGCGAACATGGAGGGCATGTCAATGATGGTGGTGGATGGCAACCATCCAGAGGATGGAGGATTTTGAAATCCCCCATTACACACTCTCCTCCACCCCCGAACCGCGATCTGCTAACACAAACCACATGCACATGGCCAAACCCACATTTTTTTCACTACACATGCATAGTGTGTGAGTGAGTGTGTGTGTTTGTTGGAGGGTGGGGGCCTGAAAGGGAATGGGGTGTGTTGTGGAAAAGAGCCCTGGGAATATTAGCTCAGAGTTAAAAGTTCAGGCTATTCAAAACCAAACCTGCACCAAGTACAAGCCACATAGTTTGGTCCGTCCATTCTGATGCTATAATATCTATTGGATGAAGCGTTGGTCTATATTTGGTGTGTTTTTTGAAGGGTCATGGGGTTTTCTGTAACATCCCGTATCTTCCAAAAGAGCAGTATGTCATCGCCCCGTGCTTTGATCCAGATGATCTTTACGAGGCTCTGACAGGAGCTCAAGCCCAAAAGAAATATAGAGCACACTCATCTGCTCCACAAACAGAGAGAGACACTGAGAATGTAGAGACAGAAGACTGTTTCCTGTCAAACGAGGGATCTGGTTGCTTTGTAGCAAATTAGCTCAAAAGGGAAATGTACATAAATAATTACAATTAATTATGATTAATTACAATTATTTATATCAGCCGCCAGTAGTAACTGTAGTAGAATTAAATTGCCATCATCTAATCTGTTCGTCCAGCGAACATTCAGTGTAAGTTCATATCAACTCTAAGAAAGGATATTTTCGTGGCCACAGAAAATACTTTCCTAAGTATTAATGCATTAGACTTAGAGCATGTAGTAAGGATCAAAAATCGTAAAGGGACATTCATTTGCAAGGCAGAATCAGAAACTCATGGTATAACCAAACATAAGTGAGGTGATATTAACTAGTGATCTATCATAAGCATGCATAAAACAGTATACAATACACAAGAACATATACAAGAACAGTAATAATATACACAATGACCCGAAGGATGTGTGTGTTCATTCAAAGAAAGGTTTTTCTATGAATTAATTAGAGAAGAGTCCATTTTATGGGCATTATGTGTCTTTCCTAAGGGGAAATGAAGTGAGTGTTGCTCTGCCCGCATTCCTTTGAGCAACAAAACTAGTGTCATCAGATTGGTTGCCATGGAACCGGGGCCTGGAGTCATTCACAGACATACTGGCACCCAGTATGTGTATTGGGTGAGGGGTCTGTGATTATTTGTTAATCTAATAACTAATTGATTTGCTAAATCTAATGAAAAATTGTGTGTCTGATTGGTCCAAATGCTACAGCTTCTAACCAGCTCTTATCCACCTGCCATTCAGGATTTGCCACCACAGCAGAGGCTGTTGAACTTTCAATGCCATGGTGAATAAAATCTGAACACTGTGTTTCTTCAGGGGAGGGACATTGAATTGGAATGACTAAGAGTTTATGTAAGACGTTGCGGTTAAATGTTTGTAAAATGACAAAAACACACATCATCTTTGTAAGGAAATTGAGCGGTGAAGTCACTGTTTACTTTTCCCCCCCAAGAGATACTTTTTCCTAGTCTTTCTAAAGCCATAATCTGTAGGCTGGATGTTTGTTTTTTAGTTGATAACCCATTTTTTAAACTGAAGGTGACAGCCGGAACTGTGTAGCACCCCGCTCCAATTTGAGTTTTTTTTTAGTATGAAGTCAAAGTAGGGTGAATGACAAAACACGTTTTTCTCTGTAAAGTAATTGGTTCTAGCAATGCCCGGGCCATGGGTTCGATTTTCAGTCGACACATGGACAGATTTTTGTTTTTATTTAATACTTTTATTCAGCAAGGCTTCATTAAATTGATTGAAAGCGACAGTTAAGATGTTTTATAATGTTACAAAAGATTTCTATTTTAAATAAATGCTGTTGAACTTTCTATTCTTCAAAGAATCCTAAAAAACAGTTAAGCAGCCTGACTGCTTTCAACATTGATAATATTGAGAAATGTTTCTTGTAGTAATGGCTGCTGAAAATATTTAAAATTGTATTACCGATTTTACTGTATTTTGATCAAATAAATGCAGCCTTGGCGAGACTTCTTTCAAAAACTGTCCTTTGTTTTCCTTTTTTTTGTACATAAAACAGCCTTTTCTGAGGCAGTTATCACAGGTTTTGTTTAGTAGCTATGTCAACAGAGGTTATTAGCAAAGACTGCTATTTTGAGTCCTGAATGTTCTGAAATGTATGGTTATATATTGCTAAGCATCTCCCATTTTACTTGACATATTAAACTAAACAATATGTGAAGGCTCATAAAAATACAAACATATGTATATAATTAAATTTTACGAAGTTAGTTTTTTGCAAACTTGTTTTTATGTGGTCTATAAAAGCTGGGGTTGCTCACTTTAAGACGAGGTATTTGAGGTACGCCTGGTTTGAGGTTTACAGGAAAACACATTTCTGTGGCATGAAAGCTCTTGAATTCCTGCATAGCAGCTTTGCTATTTTCAAAAATGAAACAGCAGAAGCCATTAACTTCCATAAATACTCCATTTAAATGTCATTTTGTTGTTTGCTTTGCAGATGAGACGCGGCCAGCGCCACAGTCAAATGGACCCGCGGTGGCCCCAGGGCTCGCGGCCATTTCTGCTCCCCCTACCCCAGAATCCCCCGGTCCTTCCGCCTGTCCTCTTCTGCCCACCCCCACTACCCCTCAACCACCTCCAGCCACCTCCTCATCTCCCGGCTGTGGCTCTTCTAACCCAGAGCAGGCTGGCACCGGGGCCCCTGGGGCGCCATCAGTCACTCCCAGCAACCCTGAGACCGAAGAGGACAAAGCCAAGAAGCTGCTTTACTGCTCACTGTGCAAAGTGGCCGTCAATTCGCTCTCCCAGTTGGAGGCCCACAATAAAGGTGAACATTCATTTAACGACAGCTCATCTGAACTCCATAACTTACTATGCTGACTGATTACACAAAACATCCGTCATTTGGAATAAACAGTCTCCAATGAGCTTAGAGGTGGATAGATTATACATAATAACAAATGCTCCCTGTGTATTTTCTTGTTTGAGGGACTCACTAGTCTGTACATGCGACTTTGTACTGCTATGATTTTAAAACGCTCAGTGTTGTTGTAGACATTTTGCCAGTGGCAAGGAAATTAACCAGCCAAATTAACCATAAGTAAAAAAAAAAAAAGGAAGTTTTATGGAGAATAAGTATTATGAAAAAAAATAAACAATTTTATATATACACACACACACACACACACACACACAAACAAATTAACCAGCCAACCAACCATAAGTAAAAAAAAAGAAAAAAGGAAGTTTTATGGAGAATAAATATTATGAAAAAAATAAAAATTATGTATATATATACAATATATATATATATATACACACACACACACACACACACACATACACACACACATATATATATATATATATATATATATATATATATATACATACACATACATACACACACACACACACACACATACATATATATAATTTTTCTTTTTTTTTCCATAATACTTATTCTCCATAAAACTTACTATCAAAAAATGTGAAAACATATTATTGTTTGCCATGTTTTGGTTGCTTAATGGAAGAAATGTTCCATGTAGAATATTACATATATTTTTTCATAAATTATGCATTTTAGATTCATTTATGTTGGCAGACTTTTTCTTCCTTTCTTTCTTTCTTATTTATTTATTGCATATAGAGCCTATCATTTAGCTGGAATAAAATCATGTTGCTGTTTCTAATAAAGCTGCTGACAAACTGGTAAATAATGTACTTAACAGGATTTTTATAATCCTTATTTAGTTTTTACTTTAATTTTACACTTGCGAATGTTAAATTCAAACCTTCTGGTTGTCTTTCTCAATACTTGCTCAAATTACTTCAGAAGACATAATTATTTTAAGAACAGTCTGCAAGATTTATCTTGTTCTGTGAGCAGCAGAAATATGCTTTGCGTAGCTCAAGGCAGTTGCGAGGAACACCAGCAATTACGTCCATCACCGAAAAACCCCTTTAAACTTCTAAAATGGGGCATCTTTAGAAGCTTTCTCTCTCTCATGATTTATACACAACTTTACAGCGCCGCTTGTCCTCTCGGTTTGCCCCAAAGGTGTGCACAAAAAACAAATGAAGTAGATCAGCTTTTGTACTGCAGTGCAGCTTGTAGTATTTTAGGCAGTGTTTGATTTCTCGTGGTATATCGAATGCCTGAGCATATCTCGTTATGCTCTATTATTCAGCTTGTGTCAACACAAACAGCTCTGTTTGATGATATGAAGGTGAATGTAGAGAAGACTTTGCTGCAAAAGGCACACACAACTCTATTTATTATTGATCTCCTCTTTTATTTATCAGGGAAAACTGCAGTCATAGTTTCAGTGTGTTTATACCATCTGATACAGAATTTCTCATGTTGAGCTTGTTGATTAAATGGTCTGTTTTTCCCCAGGCCAAAAGAAATGAATGCCTTTACATAAAGTATTTGACAACTGTTTATGTGGTCGGAAAATTAAACGGCGCATATTCACACTTTGATACATGGAAGCCACATGGAAGTCGTTCCTCTTGGAACAAGACCATGTTTTAAAGTAAACATTACAAGTTATGAGTGATATCATGGGCGTTGTTGCCAATGGAATGGCAAATTTTAATCACAGTCTGGGTTTCAGAAAGCTATCTGGAATCAATACAGTCCATTCCCTAAATTAATTCTCTAAACCACAGCCAAAAAAATCAAATCATATGTTGTGCAGACAACCACAGATATAAGTCGGGAGGGGAAGGGAGAGTTTTAGCTTACTATATTTCTGCAGCTGTATGTTCAGACACAGCTGTCAATTCCTATTTTATCTGTTTAGTTCTCAGATGGCATTTACAAATCAATGTTACACAGTGAAACTGGCAACACTCATTGTCTGGAACAAATTTTAAGTCTAAATATTGCAAGAGTGCATTTTTGAAGAGCACAAATGTCATTGATGCTTGTTTTTCTTTTTTGCTTTGTCTCCTTAAAACCCAAACTTAAGGTGAACTTTTGGTCAAAGGGAGAAAATTAAGCCTGCTTTTGGTTTGGCAAGAGAATATTTCAACATACCCAATGTTTTCTTGGTTAAGAACAAAACAAAGACATTAGTTCTTAGGAATGCAAGCATGTGGACGTCACGTGTTCTTTTGTCCATATCATTGACATTGTTAGGCCAGGAACATGACGGCGAAACATTTAAGAAGAACCATGTGTTGCACGGTTCCAAATACAGGAAATTGATAATTGATGAGCTTCGTTGTAATGAGGAGAGCCAAATTGAACGAATCACTAAAACTTGAGGAATTCAGTTTTGTAACAAAGTTTTGAAATTGAAAGCCAGGCAGTATAGTCAGTCACTTCTTGATTTATGAACAGTGCTGTACAATAATGTAACCTGAATGAAAGTCAAAAAGGATATGATTTTCCAAGTACAAAGCATTCCAACAAAAGAATGGTGTGACTGCCTATTAGACATGTGGACAGAAATAAGAATCATCCCTGGCATGAGCAGAGGCATTCAAAGTGGAAGATTCAAGAGCCCTCTAGTGGCTATGACAATATATTACAATACTGCCTGTAGTTTATATTAAATTATACATTATTTAGTATTTATTATTATCATAATATAATATTATTATTTTATTATTATCATTACCTTTGTTGCTATTTTTATTATTTATCATATATTCTTTATTTATTATATTGTATTATATTATTTATTTATTATTGAATAATTTGTTTTTATTTATTTAATGTCACAAGAGATTTAGGTTTCAAACAAACGCTGTTCTTTAGAACTTTCTATATATAAAAAAAAATAATAATACAATTTTTAAAAATCCTGGGGAGAAAAAAACTATTTAGACAATAAATATAAAGCAGCACAACCATTTTCAACATTGCTAATGAGAAAGTTTCTTATAAGCACCAAATCAGTATATTAGAATGATTTCTGGAGGATCATGTGTTGCTGAAGACTGGAGTAATGTCTGCTAAAAATTCAGCTTTGTCATCACAGAAATAAATTATATTTTAAAATATATTAAAGAAAAAAAAGTTATTTTAAATTGTAATAATATTTTAAAAATATTACTGAAAAAAATGTATCAAATAATTGCAGCTTTGTTGAGCATAAGAGACTTCAAAAACAGTAATATATAACTCCAAACTTTTCAACCCTAATTTTTTATGCATGTATGTACTATACTATACAGTGTACTATACAGTATATTTTATGTTTAACAACACTCTATTTTCAATTACACACTTGTATTTCTCTGCACTCCTCAGGCACTAAACACAAAACCATTCTGGAAGCCCGCAGCGGACTGGGCCCCATTAAGGCATACCCTCGTTTGGGTCCGAAGCCCAGCGGGGAGCAGGGAGGCGGGGCCACAGACCCCAATACTCAGGAACGCACCTTCCACTGTGAGATCTGCAACGTGCGGGTCAACTCAGAACTGCAGCTCAAACAGGTGAGCGAGGGTCATGGTGTTCATCATTTTTATCTTTTAAATGCTTGTACAGTGAGGGAAAAAAATATTTATAAATTAAAAAGTTATAAATTGATTTGCATTTTAATGAGTGAATAAGTATTTGATCCTCTACAGGGCTCGCAAAATTTCAAAATCCCTGGTAGCCCTTCGGGCAGGTACTCTTCAGATTTTGGTAGCCCGAAAATTAATTTAACTAGCCCGAATTAAAAAATTACTATTTTATTTTATTATTATAATTATTATTTTTAATATAGAAAATCAGATAGGAGTTTAAATGTCAATCAAAAATATTTTCAATACACAAATATCAACAAATATGAAGGAAGGAATTTTATTTCACTATTTACAGGGTATCTGCAGAATTTTTAAAAATATATTTAAGGCAATTTATGACCCATTTTAAGAGCTGCACAAGTAAAATGAACACAGTATGAGCGGGGTTGGACAATGTCTATGGTAACATACAGTTTTGAGCCATAAAATTACATGATTTACAGTTCAGATACAGGTTTTCACAAAAACAAAAATCTTACACAACAGCGTTTCAGGCTATAGACCGTTTTTATGAAAAGGGATCAATCAAAAATATAAATTATTATGTTAATTTAAAACGTATAAATATTACTGTCTTAATTGTTTAGATTTTTAGAAGGCACATCAACTTCTTTCTCATTTACAACTATGTGTTTGCTGCGTAAAAACATGAGTTGATATTTGCATTGATCTGACCATAAACAGTAAGAAAGGCTTATTGGAAATGCAAATTCATTCTCTGCCACGAGGTGGCGCTTTAGGAGCGCTGAAATATTGCGGTTTCCCCGGAAACGCTGTACACAAAGCAGCTCCGTGCTCATAAACGCTGCTTTATCAGGAATTATAGTTAAAATGAAATTAAAATGCCAACGACACGTTTCTGAGGACAGTCGGTTCCCTTCAGATACATTCACATAAAGACAACCGCTCAGCGTTTTGACTTGAAACGTGCAGCGCTCATATTTATTCAATGACATCGTTGCCTTTTGAAGTTTAATCCTGCCGTATCGCCACTCATGTCTTTCTGTCCCCAACTGTAAGACCTCTTGAAATTATAATTAAGACATTTATTTTACCATTTAACGTATTTAAAACTTTTTATGGCCTTAATTTTGATACAACTCACTTTAAGAGTTTTTAAGGACCCGCGGGAGGTCTGTATTTAAGGAGCCCGTCGGGCAGGCAGTGATACATTTTGGTAGCCCGACTGGAAAACACAATAGCCCCGGGACGTCGGGCTAGCGATTTTGCGAGCCCTGCTCTATCAATCAGCAAGATTTCTGGCTCCGAGGTGTCTTTTCTACAGGTAAGGAGCTGAGATTAGGAGCACTCTCTTAAAGGAAGTGGTCCTAATCTCAGTTTGTTACCTGTATAAAAGACACCTGTCCACGGAAGCAATCAATCAATCAGATTCCAAACTCTCCACCATGGCCAAGACCAAAGAGCTGTCCAAGGATGTCAGGGACAAGATTGTAGACCTACACAAGGCTGGAATTAGCAACAAGACCATCGCCAAGCAGCTTGGTGAGAAGGTGACAACAGTTGGTGCGATTATTCGCAAATGGAAGAAACACAAAATAACTGTCAATCTCCCTTGGTCTGGGGCTCCATGCAAGATCTCACCTCGTAGAGTTTCAGTGGTCATGAGAACGGTGAGGAATCAGCCCAGAACTACACGGGAGGATCCTGTCAATGATCTCAAGGCAGCGGAGACCATCATCACCAAGAAAACAATTGGTAACACACTACGCCGTGAAGGATTGAAATCCTGCAGCGCCCGCAAGGTCCCCCTGCTCAAGAAAGCACACGTACAGCCCGTCTGAAGTTTGCCAATGATTCAGAGGAGAACTGGTTAAAGTGTTGTGGTCAGATGAGACCAAAATTCAGCTCTTTGGCATCAACTCAACTCGCTGTGTTTGGAAGAGGAGGAATTCTGCCTATGACCCCAAGAACACCATCCCCACCGTCAAACATGGAGGTGGAAACACAAACGTACAAAATCAGCATGGGATCGAATCATTTTTTCCCTCATGTACTGTATACATTGTTAACGAGCGACTCATACTAAGTCAAATTTGTTTCAAAATTGGTATGTTTGATATGTTTGCAGCACATATCAAGTCGAAGGCACCGGGACGGAGTGGCAGGAAAGCCAAACCCCCTCCTGAGCCGACACAAGAAGCACAGGGGAGCTGACCTTGCAGTAAGTAGTAACCAATCATGATATTATTTTGAATGCACATTTAATTGTATGTCAGATTACAATATGATATTGTTGGGTCATAATATTTCTCTTCATATAGGATCTCACCAAAGCATTAGGCGCTGGCCTCCTGCCGAGTCCTCTGGCCGTTGCTGCGGCAATGGCAGCGGCGGCCTCCTCCAATCAGCTCGCTCTTCGTGCAGCAGCCCCCTCCCCCCATCCGCATCATCACCTCCTGCAGGGTCCGCCCCTCAGCCACGCCATCTTGAGACCAGCTCCGGGGCCCATACGCACCTCACACGGGCCGATCCTGTTCTCGCCGTACTGACTCCGCCCTCACCTCCCCCCCCCTTAGCCAATCACAGCCAGTCCGGAGCCTCACCTCCAAAAGCACACTGTGAAGACGAAAAAATAGTGAAACACCACAGCAATGACAAGAATCGGCCCATCAACAATAACGTCAATCATCAAATCAAGCAGAAGGGGGCGCATCCACAAAAGAGGGTGCGACTGGCGTTCCAACTCTCTTTCCATCACCCTTAACCACCTCCTTCATCTCCGTTTGTTCGGATCGAGTGATTTATTTGTTGGTGGATGAATGAACGAATGCAGGGATTGTTGGAATAGAGCAATATCGTATGCAGAGTGCATCTGACGTCCTTGTTCCTTCCCTCTATTTATACTCATACTGTGAGGTAGCAGCAGTCACATGGTAGCCAGACATGCTGGAATCAGTTTCTAGACACCCCAAAACACACAAAGACTACAGTTAAATGTTGTTCTAAATAAATGCACCCTCAACCCTATGCACCTTGAGAAACCTACAGAAACCATCAGTACGCTTCTCGTAGTATTCGCTGTATTCAACTTGTCCTGTCTGGCTTTGGCATCTTTGCAAGAGGAAAACGCCCCAATCTCTGTCGCAGTTCCACCACGTCAAGACTCAGAGCAGGGGATTGTGGGGAAGGTCTAAGGATGCCGACACTTTCCCAATTCTGGCTCAAATTGAGAAGCTTAGATGGCGCCCGACTTCATACAGTCGCATCTCTCTAGAAAAACGGAGGGATTCAGAAGAGACACTCGAGATTTCTTTTGTGTCGCTTTTACATCGGTTTGCGCTAGGAGCGGTTGACTGAAAAACCCCAGACCCCTGTCTTAGATCTTAGAAAATCAGTAGACGTCTATTTATTCTATTATGTAGCGTAGTTTAGTTCAGAACATCCAAGCTGGTTGACTTTAGAAATATTCCGAAGTGAAATATGTATGTAGAGGATGATGTAACTGCTGAAATAAGATGGACGGGTACTTTGATTCTCAGAGAAAGGCAACAAACCTAAGCACACATTTGGACTTACAGTACATACAGGCTCCTCTGTTCATTCTGTCTCCGTATGTTCGGTGGACATTATGCAACCCCAAGCAATATGGCCCCCCTTCTGTCCGACTTCCGCGTTCAGTCTCACGAGACGGCCTGCATCCTGCAAGGACTGACACCACAGGTCAGCTACTCCAGCGGACGCCCATGAGAGTCTAGAAAAATGAACAGATAGAAGACGCAGAGGAGGTCACAGAGGACA
This sequence comes from Onychostoma macrolepis, assembly GCF_012432095.1. Taxonomy (NCBI): domain Eukaryota; kingdom Metazoa; phylum Chordata; class Actinopteri; order Cypriniformes; family Cyprinidae; genus Onychostoma; species Onychostoma macrolepis. The sequence continues at coordinate 13,059,412 of NC_081177.1, forward strand.
CGACTGTGCAATCTCCCCTTTTTTTGGTATGAACTTCCTGTCTTGAATCTAAAGCCATGCAATGCATATTATTTTTGTTCTTTTATTATGAATTGTTTTGATGTTGTTTTTTTGGTTTGTTTTCATAGCACACTGTTACGTTGAACAAATATTGTTGTGGAAATTCAAAAAAAAAAAAAAATCATTGAGCAAAAGAAAAAAACAGGAATATTTTTCTATGGAAGATTGAAAACCTGCACTCGGGTGGGATCTACATGTAGAAATAGCGTTCGGTGGAAGTAAAGTAACATAAGCATAAACATCAAACTAGGGCCTGTCGTGTTGGTGGAGATACGCGACAGTTCACTGATAAGCAAAGTGCGACAATGTCTTACTGTTGTTTAGATATTGCAATGCAATAAGCAATTGTCATTTGTTGTAGAAGAGAATTTATAAATGGTACGGCTGCTAAAAGGCCTCCATGTTCTTCCACAGAGATAAACTAGCCTTTTTAGTACAAAACCGGGGCGTTTAAAGCAAGAAAGGGGCACCCACAGGGACAGGCCCTTCATATTAAAGGGTCTTTTCTCATCTCTGAGTGGGGGACAGGGTATATCTGAACGCAAACAATGTGTAGTCAGCCATAGCCTATGCGTATGTAGCTTAGTTCATTTTTTTGTTTGTTCGTGGCATTGTTTGCATTGTGTGGGAAACGTCATGATAATGCCATTACTTCATGCTAACTGTGGTTAGCGTCCACCATTGTGCTTTGATGGAACGTTACCTCCGTTTCTTATTAGTTTCCGAAGCACTATTATGGGTGCTGTAGTTTCATGTCGGTGTGTATTGTGTAGTGTTGTGTGCGTATCGGATAGAATCCGGTTCTAGGAAACCTGACAGAATCTGGCTTAAGGGATAGTTCACCCAAAAAATGACATTTTTGTTGTCATTTACTCACCCTCATGTCATTTCAAACCTGTTTCAACAGGACAAAGGATAAAATGACAGTTTTTAATTACCAGGGGATATCGAGCTCCAAAACAAGCACCACAGTGTCAGAAAGATCTATGACTCCTGTGTGAATTCTTTTGAAGAAATAATGATTTAAATCATACTTGCAAACTCGCCGTTCTGACATTGAAATTCACATCATTAGTGTAAATCGAAGGAGTTTTTAGTGGGAAGCGCCACCTACTGTCAGAGAATGAATAAGCATTTTTATTCAGCCTATCTGCTGTTTCTTTTTTTCTTTTTCTTTTTTATAATCAACTTTTGTCAAAACTTTCATCATTTAAACTATGAAATTGTTTAAATCATAGTTTTTACAGTCACTTTACAGGAAGTTTAGGATGTTACCAAAGCATGTAGTTTCAGAATTAAAAACTGTTGATTCCAGGAATTTTTTTTTTTTTTTTTTTAAAGAAAATTCCCTGACCAAGCATATCGATTCTTTAAAAGATATATACTTTTGTGTTCTCTGGAGGAACAAAAATAACAGCATATGGGTTTGGAACTACACAAGGGTGAGTATAAAATGAACAAGTTGTAATTTTTTGCGATGACCCATTCCTTTAAACTGCACATTTGCAATCAGCTGTTTCTATCCCAAACTTAATCATTAAAACAATCAGTGGACAGTGTTTTCAGCTGATTTCAGATGAGCATTTTGGGATAACACTATGCGCACTGACACATGCTGTAGTTTGAAACCAGGTGTCCAGTGCCCCATTGAAACCATGTGAGGTGATAAAGCCATCACAGCTTACACACTCCACAGGCTCGAGACAGACTCGCTTAGTCCCATCCGTCAACACTGTAAAGAACACGTTCATCCTGTAGTCAGAATAATGTCATCACTGTACAGAATTGTCTTTGGTAGATTTATTCAACCTTTCAGGGCAGGTGTAATGTTAGTTGGTGAAGTCTATTTTAGCCTTAGCCTTATTCCACCCCAGGCCTCTCCAGGAGCGGACGCGGATGGAGAAGCTTCGGTCAAACTTCGTCTTGCCAATAAATTTATTTTTGAATTGAGTTGTCAGATGGGAAAACAGTATGTGTGATGGAACGTAGCAATATTCAACTCATACTGGCTACTCGTTTATTGCAATAAGGAAATCAACCAATAGATGCATATGTGAGTAAAATATTATAGATGTAATTTAAATCAAACACAGAAAATTATGGAAATACTTGGTATCAGAGAAACTTGGAGTTACCACAGGGGGGGAAAAAAAAAGAAGAAAAAAAAATCAATGTCTATAAATCAATAAAGAATATTAAAACTCATGTCTGTCTCATGCTTCTTTTTTCATAGTTGTTTTTATGAAATGTTATAATTATAGTTTAAGGTTAAAATTATTCTCTTTCAAATTATTTAAAACATCAAGACTGTACACTGTAAAAAAACAAAAAAAACAAAAAAAAAAAATTAAATGTATAAATAAATATATAGTATAATATAATAATAAAATAAATAATAAACCAGCAAATCTAATAGCCCTTTTCTGCTTCCTTCCGTTTTGTACCTTGAACATATACCAACAACCAACATAATAAAACAGGTGGCATAAAGAAATTCACATGAAGAATCAAAGTTCATCAGAAGTAGCCTTTCCACAAGTTGTGGAACATATAAAAGAGACATACCCACAAATATAAGACACCATCATGGTAACAGTTATATAAAAAATATTATGAAATACTATCAAATGTAAATGTCACCCAAGGAATTCCAGAAATATAAGTTTATATTTATAATTTTACAGTTTTTCCCTGTATATAGTAAGGAAACTAACCATTAACCAATTAACAGGTTTTTTCAACAGTATTTGAAAAGGAAATCTCTCACTTTTGTTTGTTGTTTCGTCCATTCATTACACAGAAAGTGAAGAATAATTTAGGCAGCTTTACATCTTAGCTCACATGTGTGTAAATTCTATTGTGCATCACTAGATGGCGCTGTAGGACTGATGTGTTCACAGCGCATCAAGCTCAATAAAGCAAGCAGACCAGTCGGCGAGAAATTGAAACAAATATTGAGTTAATAGCTAATGAACAGGCTTTATATGAACTAGCACCTTTTGTGATGTGTTCATGTTTTAATTTTAAACTTAATGCACATTAAAATCTCTTTAATACGTGTAGCCTATATTGACCATATCTCACAAAATATGGGAACATGATGTGTCTAAACTTTATATTTACCCTTCCTTATTTGTTGCTTTGTGAACACAATTAATGTAGTCTGTTGAAATTGCCTATAGATTTTGACTACAGATTTGAACTTTGATCTCTGACCTTGTGGAATACTGTTTTTATTAGACAGATCACTCAAAATGATTCAATGTAGTTTGCACGCAGCTTTTCAAAGCCACTAGTGGAATTTTCATATATATTACATTTATATTTTACAAGGAAGCTGGGTGTAATAATGTTTATATGAGGATAAACATTTAGGCACAGCTAGGATTTTATTTGTATATATTTTTTAATGTTGATTATTATTTGTGTTAAGTGTAATCACAGTGAGAGGAGCTACATTATATGTTAAAACTCAATATAGACCCACAATAAGAGTTTCATCAGCTATATACCAATGATTATGGTTTTTAAAAATGGCTATCAATAAAATGATCTAATATCAAACTGCAAGGACTTGTAGTGTGATTAGTCACATGGCATTTAATAATAAACCAAGCAGCTGCTATTTAATAGCATTGCTAACAGCATTTCTGCGATCATATGTTAATAAATTTACATCAGCAATCGATATGTGTCTGAACAGGATTTTTTGGCAGCATATAGTTGCAATAAATGGTCTTTTTGAAGTGAGCAGGAACCTTTCAGTTCAGTTTTCGGTAGTCTCTTTTATCTCTCAGGATCAAGGAATATTCTGTTTTTCATAATATCCACCCTTTTAAGGTTGAACCAGTCTGTTCCCAATATTTCAGATCCGCATTGTCCAAAAATCAAGGAGTAAGAGCAGTTCTACACTGAAATCTGAGCGTCATTAGAGCTATAATCCTCTCCATGACACTTGAGAGCGGGACAGAGCACAGCTGAAGTACACATACTGGGCTAGAGAGGATGGGTGGAGAGAAGAGGAGAGCTGTGGCACACACGCATCTCATAAGGACACAGTGTCAGAATTTGAAAGGTTCACACATCGCACTCTGCAAATGGAGAACTCCATTAGCTGAAATATGTGCCTGTGCTTTCACCAAAGATTTTAGCACAAATCTAACAGGTCTGTGGGGATAATTACACAGCAAATAACACATCCATCCAACAACAGCAAAATGTGAAAGGTGAAAGACATGCAGAGAAGACAGAAAGAAAGCGAACAGGGTGATTAATGCACTATTACATACTTGACACCTACGAAATATTCTAATGCTGACAACAAAACAAAACACAGTGACAGCGCTGAACTTGACGAGGTCTTTGTGTACGCATTGAGATTATTCACCAACATCAGGAGTAATGAGAATTCAATTCCTTCCTTATGATAATGTCACAAGGAAGGGATTTAATTATAGCTTCTGTTCTCAAATCGTTGTACATTCAGTAATTAGCACGAAATTGAGCCCTCATAGTGTGCCACTGTAAAAAGCTGATGTCTGAACTAACAGTAAAACCTAATGCTTACCACAATATATATATATATATATATATATATATATATATATATATAACAATTTTTGGTTTTGTTTTGGCTGCATTTATCTGATTAAATACAGTAAAAACAGTAATATTGTGATATTATTGGAATTTAAAATAACCGTTTTCCATTTCAGTATATTATAAAATGAAATGTATTACTGTGATGGCAAAGCTGAATTTCCATCAGCCATTACTCCACTCTTCAGTGTTACATGATCCTTCAGAAATCATTCTAATATGCTGATTTGATGCTCAAGAAATATTTTCTCTCATTATTATCAACATCAGTAGTGTTGAAAACAGTTTTTCTGCTTAATATTTTTGTGGAAACCATGATACACTACCATTCAACGTTTGGGGTAAGATTTAAAAAATAAAATACAATTTTTGCAAGGATGCATTAAAAAAGGAAATGCACTCATAATGTTACATAAGATTTCTATTTCAAAAATAATGCTGACCATTTGAACTCAGGAAATGTATCAGGGATTCCATAAAAAATGTTTTCAGCATTGAAAATAAAAAGGACTACTCTTAATAAGCACCAATAATAACTGATCGTATCATGTGATGATGCTAAAAATTCAGCTTTGCCATCACAGGAATAAATTACATTTTAAAATATATTAAAATAGAAAACGCTGCTGGTATTATTTGTGTAGTTCACTATGTTCTCTAACTGCCTAAATACTAACATATTGATTTTTCCACCCCTTTTACCCGCTCCTCTCGTCAGTCCCATAGAGATGTGCTTCCCTCTGTCATGATGCTCCGGTTGCTGGCATCTGTGTGAGAGAGCATGGCTTTATGAACCCCATCCACATCCCAGCAGTGGCATCACACATGTAGAGTGAAAGCTGGAGGCTACACTTCTCTGGAGCTTTCAACCTCTCTGTGTGACACCCATCTCAGAGAGAGAGCAACAATACTGAGATAACTCATGTCCCTGAGGGGTCGGGGGTGTTCTGATGGCTGTTTGAAAGGACATTTGACAGCTTTTCTTTCTCCAGTCACGATTATTTTGGATGCTACCTCAAACAGCAATTCAGATCGGGTGTGTATCTTGCAATCCGACTTCAAAGGAAAACAAACAATCCTGATAATTGGAGAGGGTGCAATTTGTTATATAATGAAATGCAAAAAGGTTCATTATGATATAACAACTCTAATCCTCTAAATGAATTAATATCACAGACTTGCACTGCCTAAAGTGGGCACTGCATGAGGGTCACATATAAATGAATAACATGAAAGCAGGCTCTTGATTAAATAGATGCTCACAATATTGTACTTCATGTAAACTTATGAGTAAATTTTTTTAGTGCCTCGGAAAGAAAAAACAGAAGTGAAAATAATAAATTAAATATATAAATTATCCAGCAAATAATAAAAGCTTCAGAATGAGGCAGCTTCCTAAAGCTTATCGTGTTCTACATGGTCAAGTGAATGTAAAGTTATGCAGATTTGTGGACAATAGACACTGGGCCATATCAATGACGTTAAAATCAAAATTAAATGTAAAATTTTTATTTTTACCTAAACATTTTTAATGTATCGCTCTAGTTATTTTTAAAATAATAGTTGAGAACATGTACTTCAATGTGACTTGTTTTTAACAGTATGAGTCTATAAGACATAATAATATAATATATATATATATATATATATATATATATATATATTATATTATATTATACAGCATTTTTCGGTCACACTTTATTTTAAGGTCCAATTCTCACTATTAACAAACCATTACAAATTTTGCCTCAAACTCCTAATTTTCTGCTTATTAATAGTTAGTGAGGTAGTTGTTAAGTTTAAGTATTGGGTAGGATTAGGGATGTAGAATATGGTCATGCAGAATACATGCTTTTTAAGTGCTAATAAACAGCCAATATGTTAATTACAGGCATTTTAATAAGCAACTAGTTAATAGTGAGTATCGGTCCCTATACTAAAGTGTTGCCTAATTTTCTATAATATATACAATATATTTATATAAGTGTTGTTGCAAAAGTAATAGACAGACAGAAAGATAGACAGACAGATAGACAGATAGATCATTTAAAACTTGAAAATGAACTTACATTGAGCTAAAAACCCCGATAAAAATGGGGGAATTTTTACATGCACATTTGTGTGCTTCCAGATGTCTCCAATTAAGAAGACATTATAATCTCTCTCAGCTTCCCCATGATGCTCTAGCTGAACAAAAGCTGGCAGGTTCAGGTGTGAGTGCATCATACTGATAATTGGACCAATCTCCCTATACACATCCCATCACGAGAGAAGCTATAGACGGACACAAACAGTTTTTGTCCTTTTCTTCCCAAAGCCTCAAATGAATGAGCCTGTAATAGACTCATTTGCAGGCAGAATTGTCTGCTTGGTTCTAAACAACTGACTACAATCCAGGTGGAGCTTAAATGGAAAAACTGATGGATGTAGACATGGATAGCTGGAGGGATGTAATCGCATACTGATTGATTTGCTTTAGCATTCGTAGATTGCAATATGTAGCTTACAACAATGGACTTGTCAAATGAAATCTCAAAGGTAGATCCCAGTGCAAATATATTAATGTGGTTCAGCCTCACAGGACTTACTGTAAAACCGGTTATTGCAGTGAAATGTAATTTCTAAGAAAAGAGGAGAATTTATTTGGTACCGTACATACTCTGCTCAGTTGATGTGAACATCTCAAGGACATTCATCTTTCTACCCAGCATTCACTGTGGATGAACTCACTACAGCACACAGGAAAGCAGGCTCAGAGTCTCTCACACAGATGACATCTTTTTATTGAGGAAAAGACATCAAACTAGAAATCTGAGACAGTGTAACCTAATGTCATATGGAGTGTTCTTGCACATTTAAAACAAGCATGGTTATTATTATTATTATTATTAGTAATGAATTTGTCATTCAAATAAAATATGAGAATAAATTCATTACTCACTAAATTTTGAAATGATGAACATTAAAAGCCATTTTCCATTAAAGTGATACATTTTTAATTTTCTATGACTTTAAAATTAGAGTTTCGCTGTTAAACTATTGATCTATTAGATGTGTTAAATCAAACTATTTAAATATTTCAAGCTTACCAACTAGTCAAAACTGAACCAAATTTACTCTGCAGCTCTGTTACCATTATGGTCAATTTGTTTTTATTATTCGTTTAATTTAACAAAACCGGGTACATGTTGTTTAATTTGGGATTAAAATACCAAAATGACACAAATCAGAATTTTAGATGGTCTTAAATTTGGTGAGAGGGTTGCAAACATTACATGAAACAAATACAAAATGAAATGGCGTTCACGCTCCAGTCAGACTTTTTTCACCTGTTCACTGACCTTTCACTAAAAAAAATAAAAGACTTCTTTTTTTGACCACTGTGACCTTGCAAGTGAAAGACATCAATTAAACTCTCATTTAGCCGAAAGCATCAATATCTGTGGCCCTGCAAAGGCAACTATTCACATGCTGAGCGTCACACAACATCTTTATCCTAACTGACAGGCCTCCAACCAGTGAATACGACAACAACAGTGAAGACTTCTTTTTTTTTTTTAACTGTCATTTACACTTCCTGAACAATATGTGGTATTTCTTGGGTGTACTATGTGATGGATGGATAGCGGAAAGGCTGTTTACTGTGATTGTGTGCGTTATGGCAATAATCAAATCATCATGCACTGGGCAGCTTGGATGGCAGTTGTCTATTATGGAGGGACAACCATTTGGGAAGCCTATGGTCATCAATCTTGTCTCTGCATTCGTGTACTGTATCTGCGACTGCGTATGTATGTGCGCACATAGTGTAGGCGTTGAAAGTGATGGGATGATGCCATCAACAACTTGTCAGTGTTTCCTCTAGAACATTATATAGAAGACAACACATATTGAGACACACAAAGGCTCCACACATACGCAATGCATCGATAAAGATCTAGAACAATGAACATATCTTCTTAAAGAGTATCATAGCGAGTAATGAATAATGCGAGAGCAGCAAATGCGCACGAGATGATATAAAGCTGTCATTATCTCTCATAATGCACAGTAATATGAAGTGACATGGAGGACATAGTCAGCTACATCTCTAATTGAAAATTTAACTCAGCTAATGAGGCAGAGGACGATCAGATACAGAGTGCATTTGTTTCTTTCTGTTTGCACAGACAACTTAATGAGACATTTCCACTGCGCTCACAAATAAAAGAAGCTGCATAATATTTTTAAAAATTACTGTAAAGACATTTCATTCAGTCTAACACATGAACACTGTAACCGAAGCATCTCATTTATGTCAAGGCTGATGACATATTACATTCTCAATGTTTTTTTCATTTTTCTCGACCATTGTGACCCTGCAAGTGAAAGACATCAATTAAACTCATCATTTAGCCGAAAGCATCAATATCTGTGGCCCTGCAAAGGCAACTATTCACATGCTGAGCGTCACAGAACATCTTTATCCTAACTGACAAGCCTCCTACCAGTGAATACGACAACAACGGTGAAGCCAAGACAGATCACAGCCACTATGGCCTTTCTAGAAAAAGACAGCCACACGTTTTGTAAGGAAAACTTCATGGTTTCCTAGCACAGAATATAAAGCGCAGTGCCTTGCATCAAACCGTGAACGTTTGCGGTATAAGGTAAATAGGACAAAGACAGATCTCTTAATGGCAAATTTATGGAAAACTTTATTATTAACTCACTTCATATCTGTATAAGCAATATGACCCCTGCTTCATTGCAAAAGCTTAATGAGAGATTTCAAGGGCAGAGCGCTAGGAGAAGTTCTTCGCTGTGTTATGTCAGAAACCATTAAGCAACATCTCTGAACGTTTTGAAAGCAATAATCATACCTATGTGTATGTAATGGATCTAGAGTCCATAGAGCTGCATGAATAATATCTTTAATAGGCACTCAATTCTTTGTCCTCTTCCAAAAAGGAAACAAAAGAGAAAAATGTCAAAAGTAATGAGCAGGTGAGAGCTGTATTATTGCTTTGGAAATTACTTTTACACCCATGGCCTTTACCCCTAGAGAAGCCATGTGTTGCCATGGCAATAAATCACCTTCCGGAGAGCCACAGGGCCTACTGGTTATTCACGAGTCTGACCACGTTGTTTATTGGTGCATTCATCCTTCAGTCTCGAAGACACATTAAATTCCGCTTTCCAAAGCCGACGTGAACATGGAACAGCTCTGATCATTACAAAATGGGGCTTTGGGCCAGTTTTAGTTTGGAAACGATCAGTCTTGAATAATTGCAGGATTGAGAGGCATCTTAATATTTAATGGATGTCGTTGGCTGCCACCGATTGGACGGTGAAAGAATTGTGGCCCATAGGTGTCAAACAATGTGCAACATCGTAGCTGGAACAGATTGAGTGTGCAGAAAAGGGACAAGAATAAATCTGGTAAAGATTGATCCCCCCTCCTTCAATCAGTGAATGCATAATGGCAGTCAGACAAGTTTAATCCTTTCCAATCTGACTTTCTGTTATTGCTTGGCCTATACTGATCCCTGTCGTATTGCAATTTCCCTTAAACATTTTAGATGAGCGCCGAAGGAATAAGAGGCATAGAGGAGGCCCTTATCTGGCTGGTTGGGAAGGGATCGGTCTGTCACTGATGGTGTAATATGACTGGAATAAGCCACTAGGTTATTGGGCATCATAAGAGCAGATGTATTCATCACATTTTGTGCCACATTGATTGAGCTACAACACCATTTCCTGTCTGAAGGGCCAAGAAACGTGTTCTGACACGGGTGCACAGAAAAGAGATACTCTGAAAATACAGTCGATCTGAAGAACAGAAGCTTTTTGATCAGTTGATGAATGAAACTCATCAGTAACCTAATATACCTGTCAGGTTTGAATCGAGGGAGGTGGTATCAAGGGACACTGCCTTCATTATGGCAGAGACATTTCTACGTCATGGGCAATACATGGGTCAGTATATTATTTAAGTGTTAATTTCAGCTAGATTTGACAGAACTGTGTAATAAGACAAGGGAGGTTGGAGGCAGATGCAATTTGAATGGAGTCCTTGGACTCTTCAGCCAGGCTACTGTGGATTATCAGATACACTCTTAAAAATAAAGGTGCTTCAAGCGATGCCATAATTCAGTCCATTCAGTTCAAGGTTCTTTAAAGAATCATCTCTTCCTTACCTTTTTATAATCTAAAGAACCTTCTTTCACCACAAAGAACCTTTTGTGAAACTCTTTTGTGAGGCTCTTCAGATGTTAAAGGTTCTTTATGGAACCATTTAGACAAAAAGGTTCTTCTATTGCATTGTGAAGCACCTTTATTTTAAGAGTGTACACACACTGCAAAATAATACACATGATGGGTTTCACACATGTGCTTCAAATAGCAAACATGATGCATATGCCAACCTTGAAGGGAAAACAATTATAGCAGACATTTTGTAGAATCTTTCACTACCGAAGGGCTCAAAAATAACAACATCAAAGGGTTCTTCAAAATTAACTTCACTTTGCCTTTCATCAGAATTTCTGGTCAAATAAATGAAACGATAAAGGATTTTAATAATGAAGCATTCAAAATTTCTTCTCAAGTCCAGCCCTTTCAAATAATGTCATTTTGTGCAAAAGTGGTTATTAATGTGGCCAAATCATGTGTAAAGATTTTAAATTAGGTTTATTTGTGCATTAATCAACGAATATTCATTAATGTCAGCCATTATGCAACAGTAACAGGAAGGATGACGTAAAGGTGCATTTTTAATGATTGTTAATACCACTTCATTGCTCCAAAGCCCTCACTGTGGAGGAAGAAGGGGACATGGCAGAGGAAGGATCATTTCTGAATAGAATGCAGCCTTCATAAGAAAGGTTGCAAACTGAGAATCAAGCAATAAATAGTCGAGTCGATAGACGATTCGATGCTTCGATATGTGCCTGATTCGACTCCCAATCTCACAGTCGAATATTTGCGGGGTGTTAGGATCATGCCATTTTGGCTATATGGGGGTGCTCAATGTCTGATTTCACATAGAACTACCGGTTTTCTCCCAATAAGTTAATATACAGCCTATTAAGATAATGCTGTAAATAAGAATCTGAAAAGAAGGAAGCTTTAAATAAATATTTTAACTTGCGTGAATAAATCCCACCACCCCTATGGATTTAAGTTTCACTTTCCATAACCCATGACCGACAGAGGAACATTTTGGCGGCAGGGATATAAATCTTTAACAAGACTCAAATCCAAGACTGGATCAGGTAGGGTACAAGTGATTTCAGACACATCAGAAACATTTGTATACATTATATATCTCGTATAAGATGCATTTGGTTGAGTTGCGCTGCAGTAAACGCTTCATTGTAGCCTGCTATACGGTGATTATCCCTTCAGTGCGCAGCGCGAGCTCTACAAACAACAATTCATAATATTAATAACTATGACTAGGACTGTCATATACATAACATTATAATGAGAACACTAATATCATAAAACTTTTTAAGAGTTTATTTGCCCTTTTTCTGCACGTTGCTGTGAAAAGAAGAACGCGTCCATAAAATGAATTAATTCAGTCGAACAGACACGTTCATTTCTGCATTCGGGGAATTTTGTGTAGATAGCCTAAGTCGTAATATTAACGTTATGTTGTATAAATAACGAAGCGTATTCTACATGAGATAAATAAGTTAAATCCCAATGATTAAAAACCTGCTATCAAATGCTACATTCTACTGGTCATCTTCAGCGAGCGCAGCTCAAAACAGAAATGCAGAAAATTAATAACTACTGTCATTTACATAACGTTATAATGAGAACACTCTTGTAAAAAATGTTGTGAATTCTTAGGGTTTCGCTTACGTTTAATGTTAACTCTCTTTTAATCAAAACATAAAGCATTATCTGCGAGGCGCCCGTTACACCTTTTCCCTGTGTGTTAAAGTCAGTAGTTATGACTGTGGAATGTAATGTATTTTGGCCCCGCCCCCAAACATATGATTCGACTATCAGTCGACTATCAGCAAGAATCGAAAATTCCGTTTCGACTATGAAAATCCTTAGTCGGGGACACCCCTAAGCAATAGGTAAAGAAAATTGTGAACAAGACTGTAAAAAGTGTAAATTGGACTCCAGGATGTTAGCACAGAATCTTCTGAAGTCGGCAATTTCTGCATCAGTAGCTGTACCAAAGAAAGACTGTTTGTCAAACTAAATCTCAACAAAACAAAAACTTAGTTGTGCACTTCGGAACTTACAACAGAGTAAAAAATAAAAAATAAAATTAACACTGTTTAAAAGATTAATATGTGTTGGTATGAGATTAGAAAAATGTATGTAAGAATTCATGTTTTAAGGAAAATACAAGATTCGCATTCCTGCTTTTAATTCCTCCAGCACATCAGCCGGTGTTCTACCATTCTAAGCGCGCTCCTGAAGGACAAGTCGAAATTATTTCCTGTGTTAATCAATGTGTCAGTATCATGAAAGCTTTTTGGAGTATAAATGAGTATTTCACCCAAAAATGTAAATTCTTTCAACATTTACTCACCCTAATGTTCCAAACCCATTTGATTTCCTTTCCTTTTATAAACACAAAAAGAGAAGCTCAGATACTCGGTTTTATTTTACTGTCAGAAACTTTATTTATTTTTTTTGCTCCACAGAGGAAAGAAAGTCATAAAGGTTTAGAACAACATGAAGAGTAAATGACACACACACAAAGGTAAAACTAGAAACAGAATTTAGGGAAAATATCTGACCTTTAATGTACCTGTTAATAAATTATAACTGTGCTTTTAGGAAATTCAAACTTTTTTGGTTGGAGAAAACATCCTCAAATTAACACTTTAACTGTTTGACTGTAACACTTTAACATAACTGTTCTTTTTAAAACTCGTATTTGTAAAGTTGTAACCTTTACATACAAAACAAAAAGTTTTGGCTCATCTATTACACATTAAAACATCCTCACCTCCCTGAAATCTATGTCTGATGTATTTATAGAGTACGGCACCCATGTGACACCTGGATTCTGTGAAAAAGAGGAGCCTGGCTCAATACACAGGATCTGTTTACTGTGACAATCACTGTCACCGAGTCTGTCCCTGCTGCTCTAATCAACACCTAAATACCTTATTTACAGCTCACCGAAAAGAACAGAATCCAAAGGGCACTGCCATCAAAAGCCAGAGTTAGATCTGTGCAAAATAAAGTGACTCGCGTATCTGATTTTGCATTGTGATTTAATTTTGGGAGAATAGCCTTCCCATATGAACTACATGGAGACTGTATCTATCAAATACCACTTTTTTTTTTTACTGCTTTTTGCATTATATATATATATATATATATATATATATATATAGAAATTTCGACTAAGGATAAAACATCATGCTCATGCAATAGAAATATGAGAATTTATATTATGAATACAGTAAAGAACAGATTGATCTACCCTACACTGTAAAAAATAAAGCAATTAAGTGTTTTAAAATTTACAATTCATTTAATGTGTTAATTTCCAATTCTTTGTAATTATTTGTGAAATTTACTAGCAATTTCTGAGTGAAAACTGATTCTACACCAAATTTGTTTCAGTGTAGTTTTTCAGTTTTTCTGAAATCACCAGCTTACCATTACTTGATATTTTTGTATAAGCCTGACAGCATAATGCACTAAATGCAATAAATATGTCTAGCTTGACACAACATTGGCAACACTTGAAAAAGGTACATAAAAGATAAAGATAAATATTATTAATTATTATTATTTATACTAGTAGTAGTAGTTGTTGTTATTGTTAATAATTTATGCTATACTAAAGTGCTTTCTCTAACTATTATCTATTACTATATTATAAATAGATAATAAATATGGACAATGAAATGTTATTAAACAAATGCAAATTTCTAATAATTAAAAGCCAATGCCAATTCTCAGAAGATATTCAAAGTTCCCATGTATTTGCGTTGTAATCAATTAAGTTTTGTGTCTATTTGTTCCTTTTGTATTACACCACAAATTGATTTAGTCAATATTCAATTGACGTAATCCTCTGATATCTTAAACTGATACTAAAAATTATATCAGTTCACAGGGACAGCACAGCAATAAAAAAATGACCATGGAAAAGTACAGCTAGAACAGACAGACACACACTGATTACAGAAGAGCCAAATGTCCATAAACCCTGCTCATCATGTTGAGATCACGACAGTTCTCAGCATTACCGCGACAGACCAAACAGACAATATATTATCTCCAAACAGCATTTTGAATGGCTAAATGAAAACTCACGAGTGGATTTCCACTTATGTGCAAAGATTGAATCCTTTTGTCCTGCAAAACACTGTAGCAAAGCGCTGATGAGGAGATATGTATGCAACAGATGGGAGATGTGCCTTAACGACACAACACGCTGCCTAACAACCCTAAATGTCTCTAAGTGCAGAACATTCAACTCTTTCGATAAGAGGACGCAATCAGACTTAAATTAACATTTAGATGACCATAAAACCCTGAACGCTATCAAGAAGGGGGAAAAATGTGAAATCGCAGTTCATCACGAAGACCTGTGGGTAGAAGCAGCTCAAAAGGGGAGATAACTAAGTCTCACAAGTTATTCCAGCTAGTCAATCAAATTAGCGTAACGCGTGTGTGAGGTCACACATGCAGGGGAAAGGACTGGGCTTCCTCTTGTCCATTTTATTTATGGCTCTGTTGTGTCGCCTCTGGGTGACATGAGCAGCGGGGGATTCTGAGCTACATTGAGCTCACCCTACTGTCAGACACGTCTCTTACACAACGCAGCCACCCCCAGTGCCTCATTGCCTATCAACCCTCGGATGCCCGGCGAAGCCTGTCTTCACATTTAGCTCCCCTAAGCCTCGCTGCTTCGCTGACCATCCTCCGGCCCGACTTTTAATAACTCTTGAGTTTTATCTGCTTTCTGCGACACTCTCCTGCATCTGCCGCCCTCTTTCTGAATCGTGCTACTTTGCTGATTTTCCTCCTCCGTCCATAAAAGCCAGCACAAACCTGTGAGGGGAAGGGAGGGAGAGGACAGCATGAGTGTCATTCTGTCCTTGAGCTCAGGTCCATTCTAATGCTTCAACAGACACGAGGCTTTGAACTGTAATGTGAAAAGTCTAATACAAAGTTGCAAAGATAGGGGTTTTGTGGCCTTCCGCAGCCCCTGCCAACACAGCAGAGGCGAGGAACAACAGCCTCCTGCCTTTGTATTTTGCTACATTATAGATGTGATCTGCACATAGACGTGGAGGTCAAAATGTTGCTTTATTTGCAACAGGCATTTCTTGAATTTTATTTATGGCGGTTGCTGTTGATTCATGAACTTACATAAAATTTTCTTAAACAGATTTAGCTGCAGTGCAGATTCAACAGCATTTAAGGCAACAGCCACAAAAGTTCATCTGAATACAGTTTTTACAAAAAAAAAAAAAATATATATATATATATATATATATATATATATATATATATATATATATATATATATATATATATATATATATACACATACAGGTGCTGGTCATATAATTAGAATATCATCAAAAGTTGATGATACAGACTGATATATTTCAAATGTTTATTTCTTTTAATTTTGATGACTATAACTGACAACTAAGGAAAATCCCAAATTCAGTATCTCAGAAAATTTGAATATTGTGAAAAGGTTCAATATTGAAGACACCTGGTGCCACACTCTAATCAGCTAATTAACTCAAAACACCTGCAAAGGCCTTTAAATGGTCTCTCAGTCTAGTTCTGTAGGCTACACAATCATGGGGAAGACTGCTGACTTGACAGTTGTCCAAAAGACGACCATTGACACGTTGCACAAGGAGGGCAAGACTGCAAAAGAGGCTGGCTGTTCACAGAGCTCTGTGTCCAAGCACATTAATAGAGAGGCGAAGGGAAGGAAAAGATGTGGTAGAAAAAAGTGTACAAGCAATAGGGATAACCGCACCCTGGAGAGGATTGTGAAACAAAAGCCATTCAAAAATGTGGGGGAGATTCACAAAGAGTGGACTGCAGCTGGAGTCAGTGCTTCAAGAACCACTACGCACAGACGTATGCAAGACATGGGTTTCAGCTGTCGCATTCCTTGTGTCAAGCCACTCTTGAACAACAGACAGCATCAGAAGCGTCTCGCCTGGGCTAAAGACAAAAAGGACTGGACTGCTGCTGAGTGGTCCAAAGTTATGTTCTCTGATGAAAGTAAATTTTGCATTTCCTTTGGAAATCAGGGTCCCGGAGTCTGGAGGAAGAGAGGAGAGGCACACAATCCACGTTGCTTGAGGTCCAGTGTAAAGTTTCCACAGTCAGTGATGGTTTGGGGTGCCATGTCATCTGCTGGTGTTGGTCCACTGTGTTTTCTGAGGTGCAAGGTCAACGCAGCCGTATACCAGGAAGTTTTAGAGCACTTCATGCTTCCTGCTGCTGACCAACTTTATGGAGATGCAGATTTCATTTTCCAACAGGACTTGGCACCTGCACACAGTGCCAAAGCAACCAGTATCTGGTTTAAGGACCATGGTATCCCTGTTCTTAATTGGCCAGCAAACTCGCCTGACCTCAACCCCATAGAAAATCTATGGGGTATTGTGAAGAGGAAGATGCGATATGCCAGACCCAACAATGCAGAAGAGCTGAAGGCCACTATCAGAGCAACCTGGGCTCTCATAACACCTGAGCAGTAGAGGTCTTCACGGGTCCAAAAATTCGGAGAGACCCGTAAATGTGCTGCACCGAACCGACCCGGACCCGTGTTTTATTTGAAAGTGGGACCCGAACCCGTACAGACCCGAGAAATGCCTTAAATGTACTACCTGGACCCGACCATTATTCGAAACTTGGATCCGAACCCGGCCGGGAAGACACAGACCCGACTGCACCCGATCGGCACATATTGCACAGCAAACTGATATTAAGTCAATAACAAGTTGCAAGAGAAAAAAATATTAATAATTCCCTTACTACTGTTAGTAGCCTTCTCCCTGACTGCGATGCATACAATCCTCCTAGTCAATACATTTCCATCCATGTTGGCTGTTCGTTCCTCTCTATTGCTGACTGAAAGAGCCTTCTTAATCCACTGATTATTGCTTTAAAAGTCTACTTGCTGTCACGGTCAGTGACGGATGACTAATGCAACTTCGCAGTTTTTTTTTTTTTCTTCTCCATCTGGAGTCAACTTCGACTGTTGCGTTTCCGAAACATAACGATACTTTTTGTTGGTTGTAATAAAGACTCGAAGTGTCTTTGACTGAACGCGTGCATTTGCCAAAATAAATTCTGCCCCGCTTCTTAATGTCCCTGAACAGTTACATTTGTTTTTAAACCACAATGTTTAAAATGAGTTTAAATGATAAGCTAACATCATGACGCGCTAAACGATTGACATATTTCTACCGGATTATTTCTCAAACCAAAAGCGAATATAGGCCCATAGAGGTTGTTCAAATACAACAAGCAATAAACATCCATCAAGTTAATAATCAAACCAATTATTTTTTTAGCAAAAAACGTGCAGAACAAGAGGTGCGTTACACTTTATTGCGTGCGTGTTCAATAACAGGTGCGTCTCTTCAGTTTTGTTTCAGCTTTTTTCCTCATGAAGGAATCCATGATCACCGTCCGCGTGCAGTACTACATTAACTCCGCCCGCGCTCTGCTTCTGGCGGAGTTAATGTAGACTGACACTGATCACTGGCAGGTGCGGTGTTCTCCGATGGACTCGGGTAGGCTATTACACACAATGTTAAACAGACCCGGGACCCGAAGTAATAGATTGGGACCCGACCCGGACCCGGCTGACCATTTAAAATATAGACCCGAACCCGTACGGGTCCCGGGTCCTCGGGTCTCGGGTCCTCCGTGAAGACCTCTACTGAGCAGTGCCACAGACTGATCGACTCCATGCCACGCCGCATTGCTGCAGTAATTCAGGCAAAAGGAGCCCCAACTAAGTATTGAGTGCTGTACATGCTTATACTTTTCATGTTCATACTTTTCAGTTGGCCAAGATTTCTAAAAATCCTTTCTTTGTATTGGTCTTAAGTAATATTCTAATTTTCTGAGATACTGAATTTGGGATTTTCCTTGGTTGTCAGTTATAATCATCAAAATTAAAAGAAATAAACATTTGAAATATATCAGTCTGTGTGGAATGAATGAATATAATATACAAGTTTCACTTTTTGAATGGAATTAGTGAAATAAATCAACTTTTTGATGATATTCTAATTATATGACCAGTACCTGTATATATATATTTTTTGATCCCCTGCTGATTTTGTATGTTTGTCCACTGACAAAGAAATGATCTGTCTATAATTTTAATGGTAGGTTTATTTGAACAGAGAGAGACAGAATAACAACAAAAATCCATCCATGACCCATTTTCAATGCCCTGGCCCTGACGGTACATGGTCCCGTCCATCGTCCCTTTGATGCGGTGCAGTTGTCCTGTCCCTTTAGCAGAAAAACACCCCCAAAGCATAATGTTTCCACCTCCATGTTTGACGGTGGGGATGGTGTTCTTGGGGTCATAGGCAGAATTCCTCCTCTTCCAAACACAGTGAGTTGAGTTGATGCCAAAGAGCTGGATTTTGGTCTCATCTGACCACAACACTTTCACCCAGTTCTCCTCTGAATCACTGGCAAACTTCAGACGGGCTGTACGTGTGCTTTCTTGAGCAGGGGGACCTTGCGGGTGCTGCAGGATTTCAGTCCTTCACGGCGTAGTGTGTTACCAACAGGGCCGCATTAAGACCTCACTGGGCCCCGGGGCTATGACTTACTGCAGGGCCCCCCATCACAAAAATTATATATAGCTTCAAAATAAGATTTTTATCCTATCAACATTTTTGATGCACTGAAATTTCATAATTCTTGTTACTAATTACAATATCACAAAAAATAATACTAGCCTAAGTAAAACCAAGCTTACTTAAGACAAGTAAACAGTCATGAATGACAAAAGAACAAAGATACATAAATCGACCTTGAAAAACTTAAAGTACTGAATAAAAAAACATTACATTGTGTAAAGTAAATGTACAAATAGACTGAATGGTCTTCACTGTATAAATTCAATATAGATTAATTCTTATTTTACAAAAGTGATTCAGTCAAGGACATGGAGTGATGTTTGATTCACATTATTGACACAAATGGTAACAGCAGCTATATCAGGCTGCTTTCGAGGAATAGTTCACCCAAAAATTAAAATTCTGTTGTTTTTCTTAACCTGTATGAGTTTCCTTCTGCTGTTGAAGGCAAAAGAATATATTGGGAACAATGCTGGTAACCAAACAGCTGCTGCATGACTTTCATAGTATGAAAAAAAAAAAGTCAATGGGGCCCAGAAACCTTCTTGTTATGAACATTCTTCAAAATATCTTCTTTTATGTTGAGATGAACAAAGAAATTCATACAGGTTCAGAATAACTCGAGGCTGAGTAAATGATGACACTATTTTAATTTTTGGGTGATCTATCCCTTTAAAATCTCATCATACAATGCCAGGAACTCACATAGCCTACTACACTTCACATGCATGCTTTATCTTTAACTATAATGTTCATGAAAGACACAAATGACTGTTTACGAGGATACTCGCATATTGACACGTATGCTTAACCATGTTTGAACGCTCAAGGCGCGAAAAAGAACTCAAGTTTAGGAAGGTGCTTAACGCGCTGCTTTTAGGCTGTAACGTGCATTTGCCAAAATAAATTCTGCCCGCTTCTTAATGTCCCTGAACAGTTACATTTGTTTTTAAACCACAATGTTTAAAATGAGTTTAAATGATAAGCTAACATCATGACGCGCTAAACGATTGACATATTTCTACCGGATTATTTCTCAAACCAAAAGCGAATATAGGCCCATAGAGGTTGTTCAAATACAACAAGCAATAAACATCCATCAAGTTAATAATCAAACTAACCTAAAATCTGTGGCAACGATGACGCTATGTTTTTATCTACTCCATGTGTCCGGTCCACTTGCTGTTCCACAACTTCCACTCCATCATCAGCTTTAGTAAAATAGTCTGATAGCTGGGCATTTTACTGACTAACTCGTGTTTTTCCCCTCTCTCCTTATTTTAATTTAATTTAATTTTTTGAATAGTTGACATTTTTACTTTTTGAAGATGGTTCTTTGCATGAGATTACGCCAGAACGAAGCGAAGAGAGAGAGATGAGTGCGCACGCAGCGGTCACCTGATAGATAGGCTACACAGGTCTTTCAAAAGCAATATATAAAATAAATGCATTTGATTGGTAAAACAAATTCAAATGTGACGTTTCAATTTCTAATGTTACTGAAATGAAATTTATGGAAAAGCTCCACTAAATAATAGCGCTAATAAGTGGAGGGCGTGGTGGGGCTTTGGCGATCGGCGCTACCAATGACCAGTCAATCTTCTCCACAGCCAATCACGGGCCCCCTCCTTGCTCGGGCCCCGGGGCTTCAGCCCCGCCTAACCCAATGGTTAATGCGGCCCTGGTTACCAATTGTTTTCTTGGTGACTATGGTCCCAGCTGCCTTGAGATCATTGACAGGATCCTCCCGTGTAGTTCTGGGCTGATTCCTCACTGTTCTCATGATCACTGAAACTCCACGAGGTGAGATCTTGCATGGATCCCCAGTCCGAGGGAGCTTGACAGTTATTTTGTGTTTCTTCCATTTGCGAATAATCGCACCAACTGTTGACACCTTCTCACTAAGCTGCTTGGCGACGGTCTTGTAGCCCGTTCCAGCCTTGTGTAGGTCTACAATCTTGTCCCTGACATCCTTGGACAGCTCTTTGGTCTTGGCCATGGTGGAGAGTATTTCACTCAAATCAATTTATAACTTTTTTGAAATGCATTTTTCTGGATTTTTTTTTGTTTTCATTCTGTCTCTCACTGTTCAAATAAACCTACCATTAAAATTATAGACAGATCATTTCTTTGTCAGTGGGCAAACGTACAAAATCAGCAGGGGATCAAATATTTTTTTCCCCACTGCATATATATATATATATATATATATATATATAGGGCCGTGACGCATTCTTTCTTTGGACCTGTGAGGACACCACTGTTAACACAGGGGAAACAAACAAGAATCATGCTTGGCATTTAACGGCAGTTGGCGAGGCGGTATTTACTTTAGGTGTACTTCATCATATGCCTATTAGTTATATGCCTGTCCCTTACGCACACTTCAGTCAGGAGCCTGGCTGCAGGGAGCCAATCGAAGAAACACAGGTGGCAATTGACGCAAGGGGATGTTTCTTACATATAACTCATAGCGTCATCTACATCAAGAGTTTTTTAAACTTTTTCATGGAAGGACCCACATATGATGACTATGATGATGAAAAATGAGGGACCCTATATAAAGTCAGTTATAATATGTGTTTATTAAATTATATACGAGTCTATTAACTCGTTGCTTATTAGCATGCATATTACCAGCACATTGGCTGTTTATTAGCTCTTATAAAGCACATATTAATGCTTTATTTTGCATGGCCATATTTTAGATCCCTTAACCCTACCCTAGGGCTGGGCCAAAAAAAAAAATTTTTTCAATTAATCGTTTTTTTTAATGACGTCGATTCGATATCGATTCTCAAAAGCCACGAATCGATCTTTTCCGGTATTTATTTCAGCACACATTTAAAACAAGATCTGATTAATGTGATTCTTATCATTAGTCTTTTCCACTAGATGTCACCCTTATTTACCGATGCGCGATGTTACAACAGAAAGCCTGTCATTCATTCAGTGCTTATCATGGCGGAGATACTGTTGATGAGAACCAAGAACAATGCCATACGCGTGATTCGTAATGCTCAGGTGAAATGCTATAGTAATACTATAAATCTTTTTAATATCACGCATAAGGCGCCATGATTTCCGCAATGAATGAATGAATGGCGAATGGCGCGACGCACTGTTTTGTTTACTACACACATACTAAAGTGCAGACGACGCTCGCGGTGTTTTCATCTTCTGCTGTCTCATTATATGATGACATTAACACACTGCTGCTCTGAGAGGAGTCATTAGCATTTTACAGTTTAATTTGAGAAAACTACCATCATATCACGATACACAGCAGCTGCAAGTTCCTCACGGCAACCTGTCAAAACAAAAGTTTAGTTTAACGCTAAGAGCAGTCTTAAGACTCAATGCTACTACTACTAATAAATATTAATAAATCTTTATTTTTTAAAGGAATAATCCCATTTGTTTTCTTTTTGATTTTAACAGTAAACCTCTGTTGTGCAAAACTTTGTTGGCCAAAAAATAAAAGGGTTTAATTTTCATTTGATTAGGATAAATTAAATTAATGTTTTATGCCTTCTTGTGATTACCAGAAAAATTTATTAATTAATTAATTTTTAATTCACTAACTGTATTTCACTAATAGATTTATGCCCCAGTATAATATATTTTTCTGGAAAAGACAATGCAGAAAAGCTGAGCGAATGTGGCGGAAGACAAAACTCACTTGAAATTCACTATAGCATCTATAAAGACAGCCTTCATGCTTTCAATGTGGAACTAGCTACAGCTAGACAGACCTTCTTCTCAAACCTTATAAACAGTAACTTAAACAACTCTCGCACTCTTTTTGCTACTGTGGAGAGACTGACAAACCCCCCCAAGTCAGATTCCCAGTGAAATGCTCTCCGACAGTAAATGCAATGAGTTTGCTTCCTTCTTTTCTGAGAAGATCAATAATATCAGAAAGGAGATTGGCATATCCACTTTTGCAGAGGTCACACAGATTCGACCGCAATTTCAAAAAGAAGTGACTATATCTGTTTTTGAAGAAATTGATTGCAAAATTTTGAAAGAAATAGTACAGCACCTTAAATCATCAACATGCTATCTTGACACACTTCCCACATCTTTTTTCAAAAGTGTGCTTGACTGTTTAGAAGCAGATCTCTTAGAAGTGGTGAACGCTTCACTTCTTTCTGGGACTTTTCCAAACTCCCTGAAAACTGCAGTTGTTAAGCCCCTTCTGAAAAAGCGCAATCTTGATAACACAATGTTGAACAACTATAGACCAATATCAAATCTTCTGTTCATAGGTAAGATTATTGAAAAGGTAGTTTTTAATCAGCTGAACAACTACTTAAACTTAAATGGATACCTGGACAATTTTCAATCTGGTTTCCGAGCACATCATAGCACAGAGACAGCACTCATTAAGATAATAAATGATATTCGCTTCAATTCTGATTCAGGCAAAATATCAGTTCTGGTACTACTAGATCTTAGTGCTGCGTTTGATACGGTTGATCATAACATACTTCTAGAGAGACTGGAAAACTGGATCGGGCTTTCTGGGATGGTACTCGAATGGTTCAGGTCATACTTAGAAGGAAGAGGTTATTATGTGAGTATAGGAGAGCATAAGTCTAAGTGGACGTCCATGACATGCAGAGTCCCACAAGGCTCAATTCTTGCACCGCTCTTGTTTAGCCTGTATATGCTCCCACTAAGTCAAATAATGAGAAAGAACCAAATTGCCTATCACAGCTATGCTGATGATACCCCAACTTAGCCTTATCTCCAAATGACTATAGCCCCATTGACACCCTCTGCCAATGCATTGATGAAATAAACTGTTGGATGTCCCAGAACTTTTTTCAGTTAAATAAGGAGAAAACTGAAGTCATTGCATTTGGAATCAAAGATGAAGTTATCAAGGTGAATGCATACCTTGACTCTAGGGGTCAATCAACTAAAAACCAAGTCAAAAATCTTGGGGTGTTTCTGGAGACAGACCTTAGTTTTAGTAGTCATGTCAAAGCAGTAACTAAATCAGCATACTATCATCTCAAAAACATTGCAAGAATTAGATGTTTTGTTTCCAGTCAAGACTTGGAGAAACTGGTTCATGCCTTTATCACCAGCAGGGTGGATTATTGTAATGGTCTCCTCACCGGCCTTCCAAAGAAGACCATTAGACAGCTGCAGCTCATCCAGAACGCTGCTGCCAGGATTCTGACTAGAACCAGAAAATTTGAGCATATTACACCAGTCCTCAGGTCCTTACACTGGCTTCCAGTTACATTTAGGATTGATTTTAAAGTACTTTTACTCGTTTATAAATCTCTAAATGGCCTAGGACCTAAATACATTGGAGATATGCTCACTGAATATAAACCTAACAGACCACTCAGATCATTAGGATCAAGTCAGTTAGAAATACCAAGGGTTCACACAAAACAAGGGGAGTCTGCTTTTAGCTATTATGCCGCCCGCAGTTGGAACCAGCTTCCAGAAGAGATCAGATGTGCTAAAACATTAGCCACTTTTAAATCCAGACTCAAAACTCATCTGTTTAGCTGTGCATTTGTTGAATTAGCACTGTGCTACGTCCGAACTGATTGCACTATGTATAATCACTTTCTATTCTTAAATGTTTTAAATTTCTTTAAAATCAATTTTTAAATCACTTTGTTTTTATTGTTGTGATTTTTATTATTTTTAATTTCTTATTATTTTTAATGACTATTTCACTTCCTTTTATGTAAAGCACTTTGAATTACCATTGTGTATGAAATGTGCTATATAAATAAACTTGCCTTGCCTTGCCTTGGAGTAAATCTAATCATCATATTTTTTATATTTGCTCAATAGTGATTGCTTGTCATCAGTCATCCTTCCAGTCTCCATTTAACATGCTATGGATCTTTTAAGATGTGTTTGTCCCGGTCTGCAGAGAGCCACTGCCAACACCCTGCTGTTCCTGAGCATAGCTGAGACCAGTAATCTGACTTGTCAGTCACTATTCCATCATGTGTCAAATCTCATTTACTTCCCTTTCCATGCACAGAAAAACACAACATCATGTACGCAATTTCTCAAGAAAATCCCTGGAATTTATCCAAAACCCACCAAATGAGAAGACCAGAACTTTTGAAAAAACCATGCGCAACCCTGAGAAAGATGTTTCTATGTGCAGTAAAGTGAATAAACTCTGATTTCTAGTGTAAACATCACTCACTGTGAGCTGTTACTAAGAGTTAAAACAAACAACTCATACAAAAAGTGTGAAGAGCTCATGACATTAGCAGGTGCAGATAAGATGATTTCCAAACACCAGCTGCCACAAATAAAGTAACCGCTCCATTTCACATTAAGCAAAAAAAGCGGTTCTATCTCATAGGAAATCAATAGAGACATGAACATCAGAACTGATTTTGGTTGCACCAATTCCTGATTTCTCATGCGCATCCTTTAGTAAATATATACTTTAGATGACAACCTGAGATAATTGCAGTAAAATCTTCCTTGGCAGCAATATATAGCTTCCTCTCACGTTTTGAGTGCGCTAAACGATATCTAATATTGTCATGAATTTACCACTATGGCATCCTCTTCCTGTCGTCATCCTTTCAGCGGCAGGGACCCTCCAGCCTAGCATGCTCCAAATAAACAGCCCTATGGTGTTCTCATTGATACTCCCAGGATGTGGCTCTGTGATTAAGGGAAAGAAGAAGTCATTAATTATGGAAGAATGCAATTAATTATTTTTTCTTCCCCTACTGCTGTCAGATCTGTCTCCCATTCATCCCCATATCCTTAATCTGACCCGCTGCGTGATCCATGCAGAGCAGGAAGAGACGTATATGGGTTGGGACTCATTACTAAAACATCTTAATGCTAATCCGCTAACCTTTGGGAAAACCAGCCATTTGGAACTCCGACCTGCCCTTTGTTGTAGACGACATGTCCCCGCAAGTCATAGCTCGGTTTGCATAGAACATTGGCAGTGACTGTCTCCTGTGGATCAACACAGTCAGCGATGAAGTCCAAACATCTGCATCAAAAGCATTATGAAACACACATGGTTTGCATAGTAGAGGTACAGCATACTTGCCAACATCCCTTGCAGTGAAAAATAATTGGCATGCGGGTAGAGTACTGGCTCCATTGTTTGTCGAAATGCTTTATAAGCCTTATGCAAGCACAAACAGAAATTGCCGACACAGGTTTTAACAAATGCAGAATTTCAAACATTATTGTAAACATTATTATTCGTATTTAGAATATAATTATAAAATAGAAGAAAATAGAATATAAAAAGAACATATTTATGCTTGCTTTCTCCATAGGGCTCCCAATCAACAGCTGCTCTTGACTGTCATTTATAACATGCCCTCTATTTGCAAAGTAATTTGCTTCCAGATATTTATTCTCCCCTATCAGCACTAGAAAAATATTATGCATTTCCATGTCTCATTTAAAACAGTATGCAAATTGGCAGAGAGCAAGGGTCTTTGGACATTGTTTAAAGACAAAGTACGAAATTATTAGTTCAGTCTTTAATGTCATAACCATTTGTGCTAACATTCTCAGGCCAGTAATTTAGCACTACACCTTTGGAAAAACTGTTATTTACATAAACATTTAGAAGATGCTTTTATCCAAATTAGGAATGCAACAATCCATTCATCTCAAGGAGACAACTAAGCAATACTACGTTTTAAATATAGTCCATAAAAATACAAGCTAGAACAGGAAGGAAATAAGAAATAGTGAAAGCAGAGATTTTGTTTTTTGTTTTTTTAAGAATACAGTTAAGTGCTTATGGAAGAGATAAATTACATTTTACAGTAACATAGAACATAGTTACTTGTAATTTAAATCACCGTAACCTGAGGAAAATATGGGTAAAACTTTCTTTAAATTCTCAGTAGCAACTGCCAGTGAAAAATAAATATACTAAAATGTATTTGAAATATACAAACATAATTTAAGTATACTACAAATACATTTATATATTTATGCACTTAATAAAAATACCAAACAATTGTACTTTTGGTATACAAAACTGGTACACTTAAAGTGTGCTAAATTGGAACAACAAATTTTGTACTTAAATGCATTTTAATTGTGCAAAAGTAGTGCAACTAAAGATATTTGATTGTACTAAAATGGAACTATTGTAATTATAACAAATTATATTAGGTTTTTAACATTTATTTTCACTAAAAACTCTAAAACTGTATCTGGCTTAACTCTGTTAAAAAGAGTTAACTGAATAAAAAAGCTTTCTCATAGGGTTAATACTAACACAATATAATAATACATGCTTCAGAGATAATGGGGTTTGGCAGAGAGAACATGTCGGAGGATCTTCTCCTAGTATTAAAAACTTGTGTGCCATCCTGGAATGACCTATTCTACAGCGTGCATAAACAATCTGGTCCCATCATTTGGGAAACTGATTTGGGAAATTTCTTTATCAAACATTTAGAAACTATTGTGAGCATTCTTCATGTACACTTTAAATATCTTGGATTTATAAACCGATATTATTCAAAGATCATACAATCCTCATCAATAGTGACGTTAAAACACATTTTAGTCTTAATATTAAGAAATTTGCATTGTGCACAAGTAGTACTCCAAGTCGAATTATATTTTTATATCAGTAAGTCTTGAGGTCAGTAAATATATTAATAGATCTGAACTATACTTAGTATGAAATAAATGTATTTTAAATATAATACCTTTTTTTTTACTAGGGTGGAATTGGAGTAACAGGAAGAGAAATTCACTGAATTGTAATTTTAAAAAAATTTAAATGTAAACTTTACTTTTTTAAATTAATGTATGTCATATGAATAACATTATATAATTGATATACAACAAAATGGAATATAAAAAGGCATTTTGAGTCAATTTAGAGTTAAATGGTGCACAGCCCTGGTAAACACATTATTCGCACTCAACAGGACAGCATGTTACAGTTTTTATTTAGATAACGTCAGAGACAATGATGATAAAAATATTCGAGTCAACAACAATGAAAAACCTTTAATGATGCTGACGGTTGTGTCTGAGTCTCACAGGTTTTATTATGTTGATGTGGAAGTGGGTTAGTACTGCCTGGACTGTTTCTATCATAGGCTTCTGTTGATGAACTGATCAAATCTGTTCTCTAACAGAAACTTCAAAGCACAGCTGCCCTTTGCATGCTGCATACTGAGTGTGGGCAGCAACTAATGGATGTTCCCACTAATCAACCCTGCATGTCGCCAGGCCAGTTAGATGCCCCCCTCAAGATGTCCATAGAGTCCGCGAGACACCGTTCTCATCATCCACCGCTCCATCTGTGTAATTGCTTCCTTGAGAGATTACATTCCCGCCAGTGACAGCACCAATTAGGCAGTCAGGAGGAAAATACGACAATAAGGCCCTACTTAGCAGAGAAAAGTAGCATTCGGATAGATACCAGCATAATCTTAATGAGTCAACAAACATGACATTTAGACATGCTCTCACGCAAATGTTCGAGGTTGACCCACAGACGCGGGAGCCCCGGTTTCATCCAAACCTGGCACTCTGTAACCTTGAAGGGACAAAAAAAAAATCTGGCAAAGTTACAGATATGGAATTAAAGTTGCAAGAATTCAAATCTGAGTAACTGATGACAGGGGTTTAACAAAAGAGGCTATGGTTTGTCCTTTTAAGGAATGCCTCGTGCCTCTGATGTCAGGATCGCAATTGCATGATCATTGCTGATGCAGACTACAAACCCTTAAACCACACCTACACTGCGACATCTGATTGGACTTACGCACATGTTGCTATCATTTAACAATCAGACAGGAGAGAATCCCTGTCTGTGTCTCTTGTCTGAGAGTCCATCACAAAAGGATTTAACTCCTCGACCACAAACTGTAACTCAGCTGTTTCCACTTAGCATTATCCTCAGCTCAGGTGAGTCCAACACTTGTAAAATGTAATTCAAATTGCAATTTTACATTATCGTTTTAGATTTCTTTTTTCATTACATTTTTTTTTAAACAAACAATTTTTCATCCTGATGGTTTAGTGGTAAATTATACTGAATACCACTGTAAGAGATTAAACAAAATAAACAAGTATAACTGGAATTAGTATTTTAGAGGGGACACTTTGTGTTAGTTTATGAATAAAATGTGACTGAGTTTTGTAAACAAACGGGCGCTTTGAAATGTTGTAAATTGTTTTAGTATTTGACATATTTTCTCCTCAGACTTATCTGTAAAGATGTACCGTGGGCTAGTGTTACTGTTTTTGGTTTTGGTGCTGGAAACCCGATGGAGTGAGTCGAGCTGTCAGCAGTCAGAGTCTCAAAGAGCAGTTTCAGGCGTAAGTGACAGATTATGATCATCTAAAAGGTATAAATATATAGGTTTGCCTGAGCTGTATAATAAAAACTTCATTTCATGCACAGGAGAGTCCGAGTTTTCGGCTGTCGGCTCATAACTTGCTGAAGAGGTATAATGACATAGATTATGACAGTTTCGTCGGATTAATGGGGCGCAGGAACGCCGGTGAGTGAACGGATATTGTTGCTATTGTTGTAATTTTGTATCGGATTTACTTCCTTTTTTTCTCTCTCTCTCTCCACTGAAACGTGTTTTTAATTTTTATTTATTTATTTTGTTCTCCAGACACAGATGATATACCACCTCAGCGTAAAAGTAAGGCATTGGGGTACTTTTTGTGCTTTCAGATATAGGCTACTCTGTTTAAAAATGATCTAAGAAAAATTACTATACGTTTTCTTTTAGGGGAAATGCATGATATCTTTGTTGGACTCATGGGGCGAAGGAGCGCTGACCCTGGTAAACACATTTTCTCTTCAATTCAGTAATGTTTGTGAAAGAAATAACGTTACCTTTAGATGACCGTTATCTTGATATCATTTTACACCTACATTAAATATTTTTGTGGGTTTACAGTCTGAATTCAATACGAAACGTTTGAATATAAAAAAAAAAAACCGTAGTTCTTCTGAGTTGTCTTCGAGGAGTGCACGAAATAAACAAACTAGCGACTCTTCTGAGCCGGTTCTTTTTAGGGAATCAAAAACATGCAGCTTGACCAAAGCAGTTTGATTCACAACCGAATGACTCTTATGAGCCGGTTCTTTCTAGTGAATCAAAATATACACCAGAAGCAGTGGGAATTGGTTTACGAACAACGAGTCCCGTGTTACCGATTTGAATCTGATGAATCATTTAATGAATAAACTCACTGAATCGAAATCTGTAAGTTTTTATTACTTTCAGTCAAGTCCGTCTCGAAATGAAGCATGTGCATTTAAGGTTGTTGAAACTTAAACCAGTGTCTGACTGGCCGTTCATACGAAACAGTGTGCTAAAAGTACACATTTACAACGATTCTGTCTTAGCTAATTGAACCGTGTGGGCTGAACCTCAAACATATGACAAACTTAACAAACATCAGTGCTAACATTGACAGAAAATTGTTCAGTCTATCACGCATCTCAGACTTACTGTATTTGTGTTGTCAGAAACTGGGCGTCCATGGAGGAAAGAGTATCCAGAAACAGGCTCAAGCGGAGGCATCTTCTTCAACAAATGCAAACTGAGGTGAGCAATTCGGTAGTAAAACTGCTCTGCCATCTGCAGGCTTTCTGAAACTATTACAACACAGCATTTGTTCCTAAAGCATGTCTGTCTATTGTTACAAAATTACTGGCTTTTCTTGTAAATATATATAGCCGACTTATTTATACAAGTATTTATTATAATTACTTTTTTTAACAATTTGTTGCAGGTTTCGTCGTGGGTTATAGGCAAATGAATTGTTTCATATCCAGTGAATTTGTCTATTCCCACCCTGTCATGACAGCTTCTTTTCAAGACATTTCTTTGGAGCAACAACAAAAAGTCATAATTTATTTTAAAAAAGTAATAGAGCAAGAGAAAATATTTATATAAGATGAATCAAATAAACATGATTTCCTATGATGTGATTTGTTTTATTGTACTGCAAATTATACATTAACCTAGATCGCCACATTTACATATCCACTTACATCCCTGCATTTCAATATATTCATTAAAAGTTATTTTTGCTGTCTAATGTATAAAACATGATTTTTTTGTAAATAAAAATATTATCTATCTGATCTCACAATGTTTTATGACTTAAATGTTTAAAACAGCATAAAATGTAGTACACAGCAATAATTTGCTACATTTGCCAAAACACAGAGGCTTAATGACCAACTGCATATATAATTATCTACATCAAACTTATATGTATTTTAACTTGAAGTCAACTTAATCATTCTAGAGGAAACATGTTGCCCCTATTACAAATACTTAACAACTAATGCTTCAAGTTTGACTTTGAGTGTTAGTGCTTTGGATATCAGTAGATCATTAAAGCACAGTATGTCTTTAAGGATATAGTTTAGTCATGTAACAATCATAGACAACATCCCAAGAAAAAATAAGGCCATCTGAACTTTCCAAGAAAATAAATATTAAAGAAAACCCAGAGAATCATCAATGATATGATGCTCAGCTTTTCATTTTGTCTCATTGTTGAAATACAAAACTATTGAAGCCGTTCATGTACTTTTGCCATAATACAGTGGGGGAAAAATATTTTTTGATCCCCTGCTGGTTTTGTACGTTTGCCCACTGACAAAGAAATTATCAGTCTATAATTTCAATGGTAGGTTTATTTTAACAGTGAGAGACAGAATAACAACAAACACATTTCAAACGCATTTCAAAAAAGTTATAAATTGATTTGCATTTTAATGAGTCAAATAAGTATTTGATCCCCTATCAATCAGCAAGATTTCTGGCTCCCATGTGTCTTTTATACAGGAGCTGAGATTAGGAGCACTCTCTTAAAGGGAATCTTAGTTTGTTACCTGTATAAAAGACACCTGTCCACAGAAGCAATCAATCAATCAGATTCCAAACTCTCCACCATGACCAAGACCAAAGAGCTGTCCAAGGATGTCAGGGACAAGATTGTAGACCTACACAAGGCTCGAATGGGCTACAACACCATCGCCAAGCAGCTTGGTGAGAAGGTGATAACAGAAACACAAAATAACTAAGCTCCCTTGGACTGGGGCTCCATGCAAGATCTCACCTCGTGGAGTTTCAGTGATCATGAGAACGGTGAGGAATCAGCCCAGAACTACACGGGAGGATCCTGTCAATGATCTCAAGGCAGTTGGGACCATAGTCACCAAGAAAACAATTGGTAACACACTACGCCATGAAGGACTGAAATCCTGCAGCACCCGCAAGGTCCCCCTGCTCACGAAAGCACACGTACAGCCCGTCTGAAGTTTGCCAATGATTCAGAGGAGAACTGGGTGAAAGTGTTGTGGTCAGATGAGACCAAAATTCAGCTCTTTGGCATCAACTCAACTCGCTGTGTTTGAAGGAGGAGGAATTCTGCCTATGACCCGAAGAACACCATCCCCACCGTCAAACATGGAGGTGGAAACATTACACTTTGGGGGTGTTTTTCTGCTAAGGGGACAGGACAACTGCACCGCATCAAAGGACAATGGACAGGGCCATGTACCGTCAGGGCCAGGGCATTGAAAATGGGTCATGGATGAATATTCCAGCATGGCAATGACCCAAAACACATGGCAAAGGCAACAAAGTAGTGGCTCAAGAAGAAGCACATTAAGGTCCTGGAGTGGTCTAGCCAGTCTGCAGACCTTAATCCCATAGAAAGTCTGTGGAGAGAGCTGAAGGTTCGAGTTGCCAAATGTCAGCCTCGAAACCTTAATGACTTGGAGAGGATCTGCAAAGAGGAGTGGGACAAAATCCCTCCTGAGATGTGTGCAAACCTGGTGGCCAACTACAAGAAACGTCTGACCTTTGTGATTGCCAACGAGGGTTTTGCCACCAAGTACTAAGTCATGTTTTGCGAAGGGGTCAAATACTTATTTGACTCATTATAATGCAAATCAATTTGTAACTTTTTTGAAATGTGTCTTTCTGGATTTGTTTTGTTGTTATTCTGCCTCTCACTGTTAAAATAAACCTACCATTAAAATGATAGACAGATCATTTCTTTATCAGTGGGCAAACGTACAAAATCAGCAGGGGATCAAATTATTTTTTCCCCCACTGTATATGATGCTTGTGAATCAGACACTTTTACTGTATTCAGACCAGAAGGCAGCAAAATAATTTATTCAAATAGCAGGGACCATATTAACAATCCGTTGAGTAGCAAACACTTATTCGAAGTGATTTACAGTTTATTTATAACTGGCACAACCAGTCAAGTTACTTGATCAACAGCAATAATGACAAAATTTGTTCATTGTTAAAGTTTGAACTTACAGCTTTTGGTTATTAGCCCAGATCTGTAACCACTTCACCACTCCATTTGCACAGTACACAGTCTGGATGATTCAAAATGCTATACAAGTTCACAGTTCACATCTGTCAGTGCTACATGCGTCCATTTTGGATTTACACAAGAAGAAACAATCATATTCACAATCATGCAGTGTTTCTGTCTGTTATATTTCTCCCCTGGGCAGCATTTGTGACTTTGTGATTTGTTGTTCCAGTAGTCTTCACTTTCTCATCTCTGGGACTCGTGGTGTATGTTGGAACTGATTTTTCTTTAACACGCTCCTCTAATCTCTGAGCTTCTGTGGTGGGTTTCCCAGTGTGGGAAGCTAAAGACAGTACAGCAGGCACTGGAGGCTGGTAGCGGTGTTGGTAGCCATAGGGCCTGAGACGGTAAGTGTAGTACTCAAGAGTATACATTAGCACAGGGTCTACATAGTGGAAAGACACAGCTAGGTCAGAGCAGCACTGTGGGCCCTGTAGGAAAAGACAAATATAAGAGATGCTGATCTGTTACATTTACATGTGATTGCAGATAGTTTGCATTTAAAGAAATATGCTGGGTTCAATACAAGTTAAGGTCAATCAACACACTTGTGTCAAAATGCTGATTACCATGAAAATTAATTTTGACTTATCTGTCCTTTATTTAAAAAAAAGAAAAAAAGGAAAATCTGGGTTATAGTGTGGCACTTTCAACTGAAGTAAATGTGGCCAATCTGTAAACATTAATATGCATCCATAGGACAAATAATGTGTTAGTATGATTTAAGAGTGGGGAAAAAATCACTTTCTTTTTTTTTTTTTTGTATCCAGTTACATTACAGTTTACAATTTAATTAATAATGACCAAAAAGAGCACTTTACAGCTTAAAAAATTGTTTTAACAAGAATAAATTAAGTGCTTTAAACATAAGCTTTGTATTACTAATTTTCTATTTTCAATTTACTTCTATTGTCTGTAACACTGATTTTTGCTTTTTTAAAAAGGAACATTTAAGAAATTGTTTGTCATTCTGTAATTAATATTGTTCAATTGAGCTTAATTTGTATGTGTAAAAATTTATTTTTCAGAAAGAAATTACACAATTCTATTCTCAATCATATTTGTTTTTATACTCACTTTATAAACACTGAAATAGCATTTGTATCCTTTATTATTTGCCACTTTGATGACCACGACAAGACAAAATTGTGTTTATTTCTTGGGTTTTATATTGCAAGACGTTAGCTGTCTAGTCACGAATCATCATCACGTACATGAAAGAAAAACTATTGACAAATGCTGTCCCCATCAAACCTATCCATTGTTGGTTTTGCTTGCAATCGCCTGAAAGAGTTTCTAGTTCAGTGTGGCATTTAATAATGCTAAAATTATGAGAGGTAATTTCATTCTCAAAGTATATTTCTCAAACAATGTTGTTGATTTTTATTCATACCTATAATACTATCCTGAATGGAAATTTACTTTTGACACTTTAATTGTTTTCTCCTCTCAGGCATAGAAAGTAGTCACGTTTTTTAAAACTTTTCAAAAAACGAGTTTAACTTCTGTCATTACTAAAGTAATAACTAAAGTGCTTCCAGTGTGTAGGAGACGGAAGCTGTGGAGATGTCACAAAGGACATGAAGGACATAAAATATCTTAAGAAAAATGACAATGAGTGCATATTTTATCCTGCACTACCATACAAAATTTGGGGTTAATATTTTAAGTCATCAAGGACACGTTAAATTGCTAAAATGTGACAGTAAATACATTTATATTATTACAAAAGGTTTCTATTATAAACAAATTCTGTTCGTCAAATAATCAAAATATTAATCAAAGAATCCTGAAAAAATCTATTACGAGTTTTACAAAAATATGTTTCATAAGCACGATATCAGCATATTAGAATGATTTCTGAAGGATCATGTGACACTGAAGACTGGTGTAATGATGCTGAAAATTCAGCTTTGCCATCACAGGAGTAAATTTTATTTTAAAATATACAGTAATAAATGTTAAAAAATGTCATTCTGAATTGATATAATATTTCACAATATTAAAAAGTTTTAACTGTATTTTTGATCAAATAATTTCAGCCTTGGTGATCATAAAAGACTTATACTGTTTTCACTTACTTCTACAATTGGGTAGAAGCAGTAGTTCCAGTACCAGAAGGTTTTGGAGAACTTTCCTGTAAGATGGTGTTCAGGAATGAAAGGATGGAAGGTTTCACGGTGCAGTGTGTCCCTGGAGTCCCCTGCTACCACCCCCATTTTCTCCAGACACTGACCCATCGCTAGATCCTCCACTGAGGTGGTATGAGTGCACACTTTACTGCTAAAACCCTCCACAAACCTTCTCAGGGCCTCTTTGCTGAGCACATAACCTGCGCCTCCGCTCATGTAGCCCTGCTTGGCATATGGCTTGAACCTCTTGCCAAAGTATATGGGCTGCTCTGCCGTGTAGTTTGACAAGATCCAGCGCAAGTTGTCCACAACGACGAACGTGTCATCATCGGTTTTGAGGAACCAGTCTGCCTCATTGCCGTGGTTCTTCAGAGCATAGTGGAAGGCACGAATGGTCTTCCAGTACAGCTGGTCACGGCCTTCTCCTGTGCCAAGACCCACTGTGGGGAAGCTGCGGTCTTCCTCAGAGCTCATAAACAGCACTACGTTACAGTGACGACTCCACGTCGCCTTCACATGCCGAGCCTTTGACTGTAGATTACTAGGCCCTGTCATCACCCAGCACAGGATACGCACTTTCTTAAACAGCTCATCTGCGATGTGACCATCCTCTCCTGTGTTTTTAAAACAAGTTCTATAGTTACATTGCAGTTTAATACAATCAAAACATATTTTGAAGGTGTACTTTAATCTATGTACACTAACCTATTAGTAGGCTATATATGTATATATAATTTTGCAATTACATTGGAGTCCCTGTTTAATACTGTAAAGCTGCTTTGACACAATCGGCCTTGAATCAATGCTATATAGAATGTCCATGATAATTAAAAGGAAAGAAATATTATATTAAAAACCTAGTCTACAACACATGTGCCACGTTTTTAGAATATATGTATACACAAAACTTATTACAAAACAAGAGTCAGATCATTGACCCATTGACTCGTCCTTAGTGCTGTCAAACGATTAATTGCGATTAATCACATCCAAAATAAAAGGTTTTATTTACATAATATATGAGTGTGTACTGTGTATATTTATTATGTATATATAAATACAAACACATGCATGTGTATATTTAAGAAAAATATATGTTTATATATTAAATATATTTATATATAATATAAAATATAATAATATAAATATATAAATGTATATACGTGTAAATATTTTCAAAATATATACTGAATGTGTGTGTATTTATATATACATAATAAACAAACACAGTACACATATATTTTGTAAACAAAAACTTCTATTTTGGATGCAGTCGATCGCGATTAATCGGATGAAAGCACTACTCATCCTAACAATCGCTTTAACTCAGTAACAACATTGTTATTGGATGCTTTCACTAACGTAATATATTATTCATGGCTGACTGCAAATACAATGGCATAGATAACTAAAAACATTTTTACATAATGCTGCCACTACTCTGCTAAAAAGTACTTGGTGCACATTAACAAATCACTGTGATCTTCCATTGAAAACTCAATGAAGCGAGTAGAAAGTGAAAGCTTTGCAACAGCTATTGTGTTGCAGTGCTTTATATCATGTTACATTCATTAATGTATGTAACATAAATGATGCACTAGAGGGCGCTGAGCACCTGTCTGGTGAGGGTGTTTGATGTTCATCAGGGCAGATCCTTCCACTCTCCAGGTAAGGTTGGGGGTGTTTTGTTCTGGCCCCAGTGGAGCAGGGTTGCTCTTGCCATCACGCTTCCAGCTGAAGCTCTCCTCAAACCACACCTGTCTCAAGAAGACGTACAAGGTGCAGCTGCCCACCAGGAAGCCCAGGAAGAAAGCACATCTTGAATTCCCTGCTTTCATTGTGACAGACAGTTCAGGGATCCCACCAACATTGGTCACTGTGAGGCTAGAAAAATATTAGTTACATTAATCTGAGGCTATTCATATTCAGTGATTGTTTTAACAGTCTGGATACAAAGATCCTAATATACTATAACTATATCCTGCATTATAAATTTATTCCTGTAGCCATATAACAGGAAAACTTGCAAATAAACTTAAATTGTGTTTCCCTCTAGAGCAGGGATTTCCAAACCTTTTTTTCCCAGTTGAACCCATTTTCCCTAAAATATTTACTTGAAGCACCCTATGAGATTTTAAGTTACAGTTTTTTTTACAATCGCTATCACAATTTTTTCAATACTTTTAACAATTTTCCTAAACTCTTAACACAGTTAGCACAACATCCGTCTGTGTAGGCTATACAATTAACACATTTCTTGTTGCTTTGACACAAAATGCATACAGTTAACACAAATTTAAAATGCTTGAACTTCCTTTACACACAAGCTCAATCAAGACCAAAACAATGTAATTTTACTCCCAAATTTTCAAATGCTTTCACACTGTATATCAGAACAGATAACATCATGTTCTAAAACTAACTTATAGGCTAAAGTCAAAGTGAACAGCTGTTCATATTGTGAATTGAATCACAAATAAGTCCCTTGTATTTTATTCCATTGCTAATGAGAAACAGCTGATTGAAGCTATGCAAATATAGAAATTACAGCTGATTCCCATCTAGGAAAGATACTTAGGTGTTGAGGTTCTTTCAATCGCATGACCATATGATATACAGTAAAAGAGGACCTCTTTGGGCTGATCTTGTCAGGAAAAGTGCACTCCTGCATAAATGTGAGATTGGCCCCTACAACACCGACTGCCTTCTCCTGTTTTAGAAGACCTGCATGAAGACTGGTGCCAGAGGTAGAAAAGGGACCGGTGGGAAACCACTTGCCAATATACTCCATATATATTCCTTGCCCTTTACTCCAGTTTGATGAGCTTTTCTTAGCCTGGAGATGGAAGGTTTTTGACCATTATCCACAGGCTAGTCCCTCAATCCTGGATGCAGCATGCCAAGACATCACAGCTGAACAAGACCAGGGATAAGGCATACCAAAAGATTCTTCCCAAGATGCCTTGCCAGAGAAGCTATCAGGTGTGATGTGGATGAGAACATATGACCAAACACAGAAGATCGGGCAGATTAGATGATTTTATTTTTTATTTGTTTTATTCTTCTGTGGCTTTTTCTGTTTGTATATTTTGTTCTTTCGCATAATAAATGACAGCTATTTAGCATTTTGTTGTTGTTGTTGTTTTCTTGCCTTCTTTCTTGTTTTTCTAATGTCCTGTTGCAAATAAAGCCTTTACTGCAGCAATTCTGTCTCTGCAGATGTGGTGTATTGTGTTAGTGTATTATTGTAATTTGAAAATTAGTGTTGGATTTTAAGTTTGCAATGTTTTGTCATGTTTTAGTTTTGTCAATTGTGTGTTGTAGGTGTGTTGGTGCGTTAAGAGTTTAGGAAAATTGTTAGAAGTATTGAAAAAATTGTCATAGCAATTGTAAAAAACTGTAATATAACGGCACATATGCATGTTTATGGCTCTCTGATGTCAGTTAATGTATTCCTTGTAAATACTTTACAATGATTTAAGGCCATCTGATTCTTTTTTTAATTATTAGATTTTCATTAATTTAGGAACCCATCTAAAAACATACTTGAGCTACCATTAGGTTTCTTACACTTTCTAAATTATAACTTTAAATAGACCTAATTAAATAGACAAAACATACACCATCTATTCATTTCAATATCATTTCGTTATACTAAGCCCATTTTCCATTTAGGATTCAGCTGCTGCCAGGTTAAATCTGAGGAACAGATTACAAGCTTGTTACCTTGCATGACTGATAAATCTGGGTTCTTACCCTCATTTCCAAGAATTAGGCACCTGCTGCTCCCAGGCCTCCAGTCACATTGCTGCTGTTTAAAAATGTCAGTTTTACGATGTTGACAAGTAACATTCAGGTTGACTGCAGAGTCACTCCTTTGTATGATGGATGAAACACTTATTACAAATATCCTAAATAACTCTCTATTATTACTGTTAGGCCTAAACTTTTAATTTAACGAAATTGTTCGAATCTAATGTTTGCTCTAAGGAAATCCTACAAAGACTCAATAAATCCAAGTCTAAGCTGGATTTTTCCAAATTCTATTAATAGACAGAATACGGCCCGGAATTTTATTAAGTTATTACACATCTTTTAATGCATGGATAGAATAAATAACATTCTGTAATACTGAGTTATATGGTCTATGCATTAAACAACCAAAATACATAATGCACGCACTCGTTGAGACATATGAGGTGCATCAGAGATCGAGGACAAAGGCCCTTACCTTGCATTCTTTAACTCCCCTCTGCAAGCCTCTCACCGTCCCAAGGAACGCTGTGGACTCCGGTCAGTTTCATGCCTTCAGTCTTTATTCCTCTAAATATCCGCGAGTTTACATGCGAGGAGCGCGTCAGGTTGCGTTTGAGTGCGCGTTGTGACGTCTACACCTAAACAAACGTTAAGGATTTCATGGTTTAGTTAAAGGACATGGCCAGTCACCCGACTTATTTTGTCCCGTATTAGCATACGATTTTCCTTTAACCGTATGGCGAACAGGCCTCTTTGTGTGCTATTAGCGAAACAACAGATCCTCTGTCATGAGCGACTACTGTGTCTGCAGCATCACACACGGATCGCCGTGTCGAGCTGTTTGATTGGAGGAATGGCCGGTTTGTTGCCATGGGAGTCTCCGCCCACTAGGGGCGTTCACTTATTTCAAGGATGACAAATTTGTTAATCATAAATAGGCCTATATAATATTTGTCAGAGTACGCTATGTCTAGTCTAGCCGTTTAGCACAATTAATATTGTTCTAAAACTGACTAACAAAAAAGTGCCTGAGTGAAAACCCTCAGATAAGACAAAGTGGTGATAAAGACACAACACTAATGCAAATTAAAGTATTCTCAAATAATTTATTGCACACAGTAATATGCAGATTTGTATTCATTTCTTACTTTTAAAAACTAGTGATGCCAATAGAACAAAATAATAGCCTAAATCTTATAATTTCTTCCTAGTCTTTAGAAAGCAGCATCAAACAGCAATTTAGTAAATATTACTTTATATTTATTGTATGCTATTTTTACACTTTTAATGTGAAATTTTGTAAGGGCGAGATATTCCTGTCCCATTTTAACTTCATGTGTGAGTGAACTCAAGCATCTGTCGTATTCACTTGGATGTAGCCACTAGATGTCTCCATTTACTTTGCTGTATGCGTGAAGCTGCTATCAAGGGCAGGTCTGAGGGGCAGTATTTTTGGTCAAATGTCTGGGTCAGATGTAAGGCAGACATTACATTATGTCTTCATTTATTATAATTGTATGGAACCAGCTAGAGTCCATCAATACTAGAGTGACAATTGTGGTTGCAAACCATTAGGATTATATTAAGGATGAAAGTGACCAGTTTTCCTGATGCAGTCTTGTGAATGAAGTCAGCAAACCTTTGGGTATCCTACCTGAGGATTCACTCAATGAGAGTTGTTGGAGTCTGATCAGGTGCCAGTTGTCTGAGGAGTAGGTCCTTGACAGTTTGACTACAGGGCCAATATAGCCGCATAAAAAATCACTCATATTACTAATTTACTTGGCATCCTTCTCAAATCCATTTTGCATGGTAAATTATGTAGCCTATATTAATTTTCAGCCTGTAAGCGGACATTATTAGAAGACACTGAACACTCTAAAAAAAAGATTCTGGGTTAAATACAACCCAGCGCTGGGTAAAATATGAACAACCCCAGCGATTGGGTTGTTTCCAAACAACGGTTGAGTTAAATGTTTAACCCAACCTTCTGGGCAGTAACCCACTGGGTCAAAAAAAAAAAAAACAATCGCTGGGTTTGTCCATAATTTACCCAGCGCTGGGTTGTATTTAACCCAGTATTTTTTAAGAGTGAAGACATTATATAGGCTATGATAAAATTGTTGTTCTGAAATATGTGTTTTAAAAAGCCCTTTTTTTCAAGTGCAATGCAAAATAATGGTTATAAGCAACTAACACAGTTGGTGACATTTTCTAAAATAAACTACTGCAATCAACACTCTGGCAGCACTACAAATTAATCAACTTGTAAAGCACTCTATGATGCAAAATTCATACTGCCAATGTCAAATATTAGATAACAACGCAATTGATTATTTCCTCCTACAGTTGAACTCAACAGCTGCTGACCGCCGTACACCTTGCTCATGTTAACACTCCTGCTGTGCGTTTAGCCTATATTCTAGCCTACTGAACTTGCGTAAGAATTATTTTCTAGCTTATTTCTTTTTTTACAATCGAGTTACGTACGTCTTATCGGTGTCTGCGTGCGTTTATGCTTTTCGAAATTCGAAGATTACACGAAGCAGATACACATCCTCTTTTTGGCTCTCGCCACACTCGTCTTTGAACTTGAGGCAGTTAAATGGACTTTGGATTTCCACAATTTTTAGGGTAAGGCATTATATTAACCATTTTATTATATTATTAAATTAATATATGTCAAAACACATGTGATCAGATTGGGGGGTGGGGGGAATAAACTTGACGTAAAGGTCCTCAAAATAAATCTAAAATGATCGAAAACAAATTCAAAGCTTGTTAGAAGGTGTTTCAAAGCTGGAATTGCGTAAAGATATGGGCTTGTTTAATGCAAGGTAACTTATTTTCAAAGTGTAAAAGCTTTTCTCATTTGTACTTTATCAAAGTTGTTGCTGTTCTCCTCTTCAGGCAAAAAGATGATGATCAAATTTTTCATTGGTGTCCATAAGCTACATTAGAGGTTAAAACAATAACAATAGTAGGGGACACGTTTTGGTAAATGGCTTATAATACCATCAAATAAGCTATGAGATCTAATGATATTGTTATAAATTAGCATGGGTCTCTTAAATATATTTATATTTTTTAAATGTGAAAAAGTATAAAAGTTTTAAAATTATGAGAGTTAGAGTATCAGCAGGTACCTTCTTGAGCCACGACACAACATTCAGGTAAAATGGGCCAGCTGTTCAGTTACAATCTGTATTGTAAAAGCGCTATATAAATAAAGGTGACTTGACTTTACTTCAAATGGCCAATATAAAAAGAGAACAACACAGGTAATTTCAGCTTAAATCATTTTATTTTTAACAGTAAATTGACATTATTGTCTTTAGTGTGCCATAGCAACACCATAAATGTATTTCATTAAATAGAAATCTGAATGAACATTTAATTAAACAATGCAATTAAAAATGAACTGATCAAGGTGTGGGTTTCTGTGCATTGCTGTCTTTTGTGTCTTCTGTCTGTATGCTTGTATTTTTTTAAAGACTGTTAAGATTTTGTATGGACACATATGTACAGTAGGCCTATAAACCTATTTTCACCCTCAATTTCTGTGTAAAAGTGTGTGTGTGTGTGTGTGTGTAGCCCATTTTAGCTGAAAATCGTGGCCCGTTTTAGTTTGACCAGCCATTTCTACCTAAAAAGACCTTTTTCACAAAAATAAAAGTTTATTTTATAAATTAAACTTTTTAATTTAATAAAGAGCATGTTACTAAACCTAACCCTAACCCTAACCCAAGTCCCCAGATCCGCCATGGCCGCCAAGAGTCTCCTGATCCGCCCTGGATGCCTCCCAAGTATCCCCCTTGGGCTCCAAGGCCACATA
This sequence comes from Onychostoma macrolepis, assembly GCF_012432095.1. Classification (NCBI taxonomy): domain Eukaryota; kingdom Metazoa; phylum Chordata; class Actinopteri; order Cypriniformes; family Cyprinidae; genus Onychostoma; species Onychostoma macrolepis. The sequence continues at coordinate 13,103,037 of NC_081177.1, forward strand.
GCCTACAATGTTGGGACACATGCTATTAAATAAGATATTAAAAACATTTAATCTTACCACTAAGAAATCTCCAAAATAGCAGTAAAAGTTTTTAGCTAAGAGTTTTCCCTTAAAACCTATTCACAAAGCTGCTGAGACAAACTTTTACTAAGGAATAGAGAGAAGTCTTAAGCTAAGAGTAAGGGCGGGATTTACCTAGTTGCTATGGATGATGTCAGCATGCTTACTAACTATGCACACAGTGATAGGGGAGGAGTCTCTGTCAGAGATTTATTCATAGAAATATTGCAGAGCGCAATGTTATGCTGCCATATTCTAATAAAGGTTTAAAAATAAAAATGTTAATTGCCACATTCTAATAAAGATTTTAAAATGCAGGCTAAGTGTCACTAATTAAACAATATAATATATACTGTATGTATATGTTCAGCTAATTCTCAGCCTGTATGCTTCTCATAAAAAAATTTGTGAATATGCCTAAACAGCCTTTTAATTAACAGAGTAGAATAATCATGGCTGATAGTAAGACATGCAAACAAAAAAGAAAAACTGGACGCAAGAACAGCTGTTACATCTTGCCCAATTGGTTAATGAAAACAATGTAAGAAAAAGTGATGAGGATGTTGAAGATCTCGATGAAGATGTTTATTGCAGCATAGCAGTGACAAAGCACATGTAGTGCCTTGGGTTCAGCGGAGTCGGAATGAACCCAGAACATCCTAAGCACAAACCTTTTATACAGTTACAGTTGCTCCTGTTATTACAGCTGTGGTCTGTATGTTAATTAAGTTCTGACACCCCTTTGTCTGAGGTAGTTCTCGGTGTCCCACACCCGCACCCATTCTACAATTGGTGACCATTTGCTCAGGATGTGATCATCCCAAATGGTCTACAAACAACATAACTGTTGACTTTCTTCTTTTCTATAATAATTAAGCCATTTTGGGAAATGAGCATGATCAAACATATTGTGGAGTGGAAGCTTGGTCGAGGCAGACTATAATTTCTTACAGTCCCCTCTTTGATGCTCTTGGCCCAAAAGAAGCATCACATCCACTACCTTACACAGATTACACCTCCCTTCCTGGGTAGGTGCCCAGTGGCGGTGAAGCCCTGTCTTAGGTTGTCCCCCTCTGGCCAAAGGAAAATCTTACCCGTCATTGGGTCATCACCTCATGCACACTGGTTATCGCTCCATCCAATTAAGCAAAATTTATCATAGAGACTTTTCTCAAATTTGGCAAAATGACATACAAACATTTCTTTTGGGTTTAGGTGAGGAGCACGTAAGAACCATAACAGCAAAAGGGATTTTCTAAATGTACTAAACATTATGACAGTACAGACAGCCCAAAAGCCAAAGGAGCAAAAACATCAATCAACAGGCAACATTGTATGTGTGTGTGTGTGGGTGGGTGTGTGTGTGTGTATTTGCATGTACTGTTTTCTTCACGTGTGTTCTGTCCCTTTTATGAATGTGAACATCCTTTGTCCACATGTGTACATTCACTAGACAATAATATATTTTCTGCATTTGAGTATGCATATATTTGTGTCTTTCTAGTGTCATGTGCAGTGAGTCTGTGTCTTTGTGCATTTCTTTGTGTGGGTAATATGTCCTTTGCCCACTTGTTTTCCATCTTGGTGGAACGACTGCTGTCAATAGTCTCTGAAATGGTTAGATCTCTCCTTGTTTTTCTTTTCCATTGTTTATTCTTTTCACTTTGAAAAAGTCCTTCTAGAAGAAGCAGTCAATGCCATTTTTCCAGTCTTTGCCATTCCATCAGGTCCATCCATCCCATGGTGGGTCTCAGGGTTTCTAAATCTTTTAGACTTGGAGTTCTGAATCTTGTAGGTCTGGAAACCTCTGAATTTCTGGTTCTGATGATCATTCTGTTCTTTAAGAAGTCTTTTTTTCTTGTGGAAGTCCCCTGGCTCCACTAGTTCTGTTGGCCTTCTTGTCCTTCAGATGACCGGATCATCTTTCTCCACGTTACACATTTCAAACAAGCATATACCTGAAACAAGATTAAAAAGAAGAGGTTGCCCCCTTTCCCCCACAAGAATCTTTTCACATTTAAAACATCATTGTTACAGAAATGTAAATCACAGAATGCAATTAACTCATTCATCATAAATTACATTTAAACATCAATGCCATTAACACATTTATCATAAATTATAAAGAATCACCAATATCAATGCCATTAACACATTTCTTATAAATTATAAAGAATCACCCCCCTTTTTGATAGTAAACATATTTTTCTAAAATATAATACTATCATAAAACAATTCCTCCAATTCACATCAGCATCTGCTTGTGACTGAACTACAGTCATGTTGTTCCTGCAGTGCTGTGTCTTGCAAGGTGTGAACGGCTTCTTCCTTATTTCCTTTCAACAGTGCCAACTGGGTTTCTAAACTGCCTATCTTCTTTAGCAAATCACGATATCCCATCTTTCTTTTGTGTGAAAAGTGACACTGTCTTGCCTTGTGTCCCATCCTTCCACAAGCAAAACAAACAACTTCCTGATCTTTCCTACCTTTCTCCAAACAATGCCTTGCTATGTGATTATCCTTTCCACATGCATGACAGACAAAGCTTTGATGAGGTCTCACATTGTCTTGACAATGCCTGGCAATGTGACCAGCTTTTCCACATGCATAACAGAGAGTATCACCTTCTGAATTTACTCTTTCAAATCTCCATGTTCTCTGATGGAAACCATTAGATAATCTAGAACATTTTCTCTTGTCAAAGGCAGCGACTGGATGTCTAGATTCTGCAGCTTTCATTTGACTTCTTGCATTGAAATGCTGTGTCATTTTGGAAATTATTTGCTCGTATGGTGTATTTACATCTACATGCAGAGCAATGGCTTCTCGCATGTGTGAACTGCTCTGTGCAATTAATGCAGACTTAAACATGAGATTTTGTTTAGTTGCATTGGGCAAACCACTGTAACAGCTAAACATTTCCCACAACCTGGACGCAAATGCTAGAGGATGCTCTCCAATTTCCATTGTCACCTCAGTTATCTTTCTCAAGTTAACCAAATCAGTCCCAGCAAGTCTAAGCAGAGCTTCTCTCCTTGCCCCTCTGTCTGCTCTTTTTTCACGAACTTCCTGTGAGAGAACACTAGTTAATGAGCGAGGAATGCAGACTCCACTACCTTCTCCAGTTTTGACAAGAACTCTACAGGATCCATGTTATCAGGGTCAAAAGTACCCACTGCTGTAACAAGACTTTGAAAGTCCATAAAAGACAGCTGTCTAACAGCTTGGCCATTTTCAGTTCTTTGATCAAGAATCCTCTCATTTCCATTTCTATTCTGTCTTCTATTCTGTTCGCACTGGTGCTACTGGGAACCTTACAGAATCATCTGAAGAATTATGTCGTTGACTAAAGGCTTCCTTGCAGTTATTCTCATCATATTCAGAATTGGATTGGGCATGTTCCAACTGTCTAGCTGTCCCTTCATACAAACATCTAAATGTTTCCCTCTCTGTTTCGGACTTTGAAATTTCCTTTCTCAATTTCACTATCTGTTCCTTCAAAATGATCTCTTCAGCCTCGAAATTTCTCAATGAGAAGACATTGTCGTTGACTTGAGAATTTAGTAACTTGTTTTCAGTTTTCATTTCCTCTAATCTTTTCTTAGTTACCTTGTATGAGGCAAAAATAGCTTGAAGTGCATTAGCAACTTTCCCTCTTTGTTTTTAGGCATTCTAAGACAATTTTTGAATTGAGACATAGCCCACTCGTAGGGGTCGTCTGCCTTCTCTATCCCATCAAACATTCCTACAGAGCTGTGCTTAGCGATGTATTTAACTATCAGCTCTTCCATTTTCACAATCTTATTAAATTGTCTTCAGCAATTCAGTAGGCTTATTTTCCTTCTTCACTGATTGAACATTATCTAGTTACTTTAAGATACCTGTTAATCAAATTATTCACAGCTCCTGTGGTTTGGACACAAATGAATAAAACACCCACACTACGTCGGGCTTCTAAACCAAAATTTTCACTTCTTCGCAAGTGTGTGGTGTACCTTCATATAGAAGTGTTCGGGGAAGCATCGAGTTGGGCTTGTATACAGTTTTTAAATTTTTAGACACAACAGATCTAATACAACTCTGCCACCACACTGCATCGGGTTGATTCAATTACTTTAGAATCTTAACAGAATTATAAGAGACCAACATCAAATTTCAGTTACTTTAGAAACTTTGACTTAAGCACTTTGCTTCAGTTCCTTTAGAAACAACAATTCCAATAAAACTCTGTCACCACAGTGCGTCGGGCTGATTCAGTTCATTTTGAATCTTAAACAGAATTTGTACAGAATAGGTTTAAGAACTCCTCCTGCTAATACTGACTAAACCAAATTCTCTTCTGTCCTTACAATTTCTTTTCTAGATTTTTTTAAAACGAGGGGGTTCCCTGACAAAAACAGCATATAATAAAGAAACCGCTTTTCTCACCTTTCCCTGCTTTTTTCGGAAATCCCTCGCTGGGTGGCTCGCCAATGTAAGAAAAAGTGATGAGGACGTTGAAGATCTCGATGAAGATGTTTATTGCAGCATAGCAGTGACAAAGCACATGTAGTGCCTTGGGTTCAGCGGAGTCGGAATGAACCCAGAACATCCTAAGCACAAACCTTTTATACAGTTACAGTTGCTCCTGTTATTACAGCTGTGGTCTGTATGTTAATTAAGTTCTGACACCCCTTTGTCTGAGGTAGTTCTCGGTGTCCCACACCCGCACCCATTCTACAATTGGTGACCATTTGCTCAGGATGTGATCATCCCAAATGGTCTACAAACAACATAACTGTTGACTTTCTTCTTTTCTATAATAATTAAGCCATTTTGGGAAATGAGCATGATCAACCATATTGTGGAGTGGAAGCTTGGTCGAGGCAGACTATAATTTCTTACAACAAGCATATAATCAAAGGAAAATTTGGAGTTGGGATAACCTCCAAAACCAAAGGCGATACCTTTTTAAAAGCTCATTATCATCAAATGTATCTAAAATGTTTACATTCCGAGGCAGATTGCTGGCAACAGCCACTTTAGGATAGTTTGTGGTTTGGTCTTAGTGACTTAGGAGTCCTCTTCACAACTCCTAACGTTTCACAGATTTTGGAGCTAGTTTTAGCGCTAAAACGCTTTGTGAAATACTCTCAGAGCAAAAATGTAGGAGTCCTAAATTTAGGGCTGACACGCCCATTATTTTTAAGATTTTCTCCTATATTGACGAGCTATCAGCTACTTTTAGACTTAAGATGTTTTGTAAATAAAACTTCTCAGAAATGCTCTTCAGCTTTGACTTAAGTGTCAAAAAATTCTTAGTAAAAAGTAAGACTTTTCTAAGATTAGGAGACTTTTATAAAGAAGCTAAAAGCAAATTTCAGTAAAGTCTAAGACTGATTCTTGAGTGTTGACTGAGGTGACACTTGTGTTGTGTACTAAGGACTACAATGATGTCAACACAAAATGGCTGACCTCAACCTCTGAATCAGCCTATAGTGAGCCTGCTCATGTGAAGTCACAGCAGCACAACTCCAATCATTTAATGTAACTATAATAAAATCATTTAATTAAGACACTGAAATAATTTAATATTTTTTTAAATGCTTTGCATTGCTCAAAATTATCAATAGGACCAATGAAATATTAATAACTTCTGTTGTAAGGCAAAGCAAGGCAAGGCAAGTTTATTTATATAGCACATTTCATACACAATGGTAATTCAAAGTGCTTTACATAAAAGGAAGTGAAATAGTCATTAAAAATAATAAGAGATAAAAAATAATAAAAATCACAACAATAAAAACAAAGTGATTTAAAATTGATTTTAAAAGAATTTAAAACATTTAAGAATAGAAAGTGATTATACATAGTGCAATCAGTTCGGACGTAGCACAGTGCTAATTCAACAAATGCACAGCTAAACAGATGAGTTTTGAGTCTGGATTTAAATGTGGCTAATGTTTTAGCACATCTGATCTCTTCTGGAAGCTGGTTCCAACTGCGGGCGGCATAATAGCTAAAAGCAGACTCCCCTTGTTTTGTGTGAACCCTTGGTATTTCTAACTGACTCGATCCTAATGATCTGAGTGGTCTGTTAGGTTTATATTCAGTGAGCATATCTCCAATGTATTTAGGTCCTAGGCCATTTAGAGATTTATAAACGAGTAAAAGTACTTTAAAATCAATCCTAAATGTAACTGGAAGCCAGTGTAAGGACCTGAGGACTGGTGTGATATGCTCAAATTTTCTGGTTCTAGTCAGAATCCTGGCAGCAGCGTTCTGGATGAGCTGCAGCTGTCTAATGGTCTTCTTTGGAAGGCCGGTGAGGAGACCATTACAATAATCCACCCTGCTGGTGATAAAGGCATGAACCAGTTTCTCCAAGTCTTGACTGGAAACAAAACATCTAATTCTTGCAATGTTTTTGAGATGATAGTATGCTGATTTAGTTACTGCTTTGACATGACTACTAAAACTAAGGTCTGTCTCCAGAAACACCCCAAGATTTTTGACTTGGTTTTAGTTGATTGACCCTAGAGTCAAGGTATGCATTCACCTTGATAACTTCATCTTTGTTTCCAAATGCAATGACTTCAGTTTTCTCCTTATTTAACTGAAGAAAGTTCTGGGACATCCAACAGTTTATTTCATCAATGCATTGGCAGAGGGTGTCAATGGGGCTATAGTCATTTGGAGATAAGGCTAGGTAAATCTGGGTATCATCAGCATAGCTGTGATAGGCAATTTGGTTCTTTCTCATTAATTGACTTAGTGGGAGCATATACAGGCTAAACAAGAGCGGTGCAAGAATTGAGCCTTGTGGGACTCCGCATGTCATGGACGTCCACTTAGACTTATGCTCTCCTATACTCACATAATAACCTCTTCCTTCTAAGTATGACCTGAACCATTTGAGTACCATCCCAGAAAGCCCGATCCAGTTTTCCAGTCTCTCTAGAAGTATGTTATGATCAACAGTGTCAAACGCAGCACTAAGATCTAGTAGTACCAGCACTGATATTTTGCCTGAATCAGAATTGAAGCGAATATCATTTATTATCTTAATGAGTGCTGTCTCTGTGTTATGATGTGCTCGGAAACCAGATTGAAAATTGTCCAGGTATCCATTTAAGTTTAAGTGGTTGTTCAGCTGATTAAAAACTACCTTTTCAATAATCTTACCTATGAACGGAAGATTTGATATTGGTCTATAGTTGTTCAACATTGTGTTATCAAGATTGCGCTTTTTCAGAAGGGGCTTAACAACTGCAGTTTTCAGGGAGTTTGGAAAAGTCCCAGAAAGAAGTGAAGCGTTCACCACTTCTAAGAGATCTGCTTCTAAACAGTTAAGCACACTTTTGAAAAAAGATGTGGGAAGTGTGTCAAGATAGCAGGTTGATGATTTAAGGTGCTGTACTATTTCTTTCAATATTTTGCAATCAATTGCTTCAAAAACAGACATAGTCACTTCTTTTTGAAATTGCGGTCGAATCTGTGTGACCTCTGCAAAAGTAGATATGCCAATCTCCTTTCTGATATTACTGATCTTCTCAGAAAAGAAGGAAGCAAACTCATTGCATTTACTGTCGGAGAGCATTTCGCTGGGAATCTGACTTGGGGAGCAAAAAGAGTGCGAGAGTTGTTTAAGTTACTGTTTATAAGGTTTGAGAAGAAGGTCTGTCTAGCTGTGGCTAGTTCCACATTGAAAGCATGAAGGCTGTCTTTATAGATGCTATAGTGAATTTCAAGTTTTGTCTTCCGCCACATCCGCTCAGCTTTTCTGCATTGTCTTTTCATACTCTGAACTGCTGTTGATTTTCTCCATGGTGATTTTTGTCTGCCATTCTTCTTGCAGACCCTTGTCGGAGCAATATCATCAATAACATTCTTAACTTTTGAGTTAAAAGAATCCAGGAGAAGATCAACAGAGTCTGCAGAAATGCTTGGTGTTAAAGATATAGCCTTCATAAATAGCGCACTAGTTTTCTCATCAATGCATCTCTTTCTGACAGAGACAGATCTAGATTCAGTGGTAACAGAGATCAATATATCAAAGAAAATACAGAAGTGATCAGATAGTGCTACATCCTTAACAACAATGGATGAAATGTTTAGACCTTTACTGATGAGTAAATCTAGAGTGTGTCCACGATTGTGTGTGGGTTCATGCACATGCTGGATCAGATCAAAAGTGTTTAAAACAGTAATAATTTCTTTTGCAGTTTTGATTTCTGCATTATCTATGTGAATATTAAAATGCCCTACAATAGTAAAACAGTCAAACTCTGAGGAAATCATTGATAACAGTTCTGTGAACTCTTCAACAAAGGCTGGAGAGTATTTTGGAGGCCTGTAAATAATGATAAACAGAATGCGTGGAGCACCTTTCAGCACAATACCTAGATATTCAAAGGACAAATACTGACCAAATGACACTTGCTTGCATTGATAAACATCTGTGCAGAGAGCACAGAGCAGCTACACCGACCGCCACCTCTCCTAACAGTCCTGCAGACACTTGTAAAGTTAAAGTTAGGAGGGGCTGTTTTATTGAGGACTGTTGCACTGCAGCTGTCTTCAAGCCATGTTTCATTTAGAAACATAAAATCCAGGTTGTTTGTGGTTATAAAATCATTGATCAGAAATGATTTATTTTTTAGTGAGCGAATGTTTAAAAATGCTAACTTGATGGAATTACATTTTGTCTCTACAGCAATCTTAGATTGACGCATTACAGGCCGCAGATTAGATGGGTCAGCCGTACGGCTTGAGAAGGCCTTAGATTTTCTATCACGTGATAAAACAGAAATATAAAAAGCTACAGGCACACTGGGTTCCCGCTTGTTCTGTGAACAATTGTGAGTGTTGCTGCTAATATAGCGGGGACCCGACACATATCACTGAGAGCTGTTGTAGTCAATGTGCCAATGTTGCCAATTTAGTTATTTTTTTATCACTAGATTTAATGACTTCCTCACCCCTTTAGAGACTTTTTCAAAAGCCTAGCAACAAAATAAATTTCTTGGACAAACCTTATCTACATTCTGATACTCTCCCATGGCATCATAAAGGCGAGTTAATATTTTACATAAATATAAATATAGATCAGTGAACTCGCATTTATGAGGTCATCTAGCAACATTAAGTGACCGGTTTTAGCTACTTTCAACTGAAAGCAGTTGGCAGTTGGTCATAAAAAATTAAAATAAAAAATTTTAAAATCCACACATCACTTTTGGTGGCGTTAGTCTTACAATATGCAAGACCCTGCTTACAGTGTTATCACCAGTGCATTCCAGCTTTTTCCAATTTTCCAGCCAAAACATGTAATTACTACATTCATTTCTCCATTTAGAGCATTGACTTGCTGTGTGGAAGAGGTTATTAAATTTATTTCTTTGTCAGTTACAAAAAAGACTTTTGATCTTGACAATCAAGTTTGTATAATTTTATCAACTCCATATCATCATATAACTCCAATATGTCATATCTTTGCTGGAAAGTGTTTGTCGAATTCCAAAACTTTTTGTCATCTACACCTTATGCACCAAATATATTTGCTTTAAGTACCCCTGAGATTTTAAAATAAATATTTCAATAATTAAGTAACACATTTGCATGCTCACGGTTTCTTTGATGTTGATTAATGATCACATTGCATGCAGGTAAATAAAAATATTTCACCTTTTTTTAGTAAGTGTTTTATTTAAAACAAAGACTATAGAAATGCAAAGACGTTCTCTCCTATACTTATGAATGGGAGAAACTGCAACGTGCAATAAGGAGGAATAGTCCCACCTTCTAAATGAAACATAGAATCCTGACTAGACCAGCCAATGCATATGCGCAGTCATATGACTCTGCACGTTACAAAGCATGTTATGACTCCGCATGCGCATTGCCTGGTCTAGCCTGAAAAATACGCTTTTTAAACGCTATTTGAGCATAAGAAACAACATTCATGGGGCAATTAATTTCAGATTTGTGTTGCTGATTTGACATATGTAATTTAATTGTGAGTTCAGCGAGCAGTTTTTGAGATTTCAGGATTCCCCATTCATTAAGATAGGTCTTGTACGAGCTGCCTGGAGGCATTGCAAATATGGCGGCCGAGTGAAGAGACTTTCCTCGAAAGGGAGTTCGAATAAAAAAAGTTTAAAAAAGAAAAAAAAAAAGACAGGGACAGTTTTAAAATTATTTATTTCATTTAAACATTTTTATGATTTAATTAATTGTCAGCTTTTCATTAAACTCACAACCCCCCTGCAGTTCCTTTACGAACCCTAGTTTGGGAAACCTTGATGTAATATACTGTTTAATGCACTTCATGTTGTAAATTACAATGAAAGGAACAAGTTTTCTTACTCTTTGCATTTTTTACATAATTATGGTACAAGATAATGCTATTTAAATCAATGTGATAAACGAGTTAAATCAAAAGTAATCCAAAAGTAATCTGATTATATTACCTAACTATGTCTTTCTAATTTTCTTTTCTAATTTTCTTTTATTTCTGTCTTTGTTCTTAAGCATATGCAGAGCTGGGTAGATTACTTACAAATTGTAATCCGTTACTGATTCCAGATTACATGACAAAAATTGTAGTGCCTCCAAAACCAAAGGCGATACCTTTTTAAAAGCTCATTATCATCAAATGTATCTAAAATGTTTACATTCCGAGGCAGATTGCTGGCAACAGCCACTTTAGGATAGTTTGTGGTTTGGTCTTAGTGACTTAGGAGTCCTCTTCACAACTCCTAACGTTTCACAGATTTTGGAGCTAGTTTTAGCGCTAAAACGCTTTGTGAAATACTCTCAGAGCAAAAATGTAGGAGTCCTAAATTTAGGGCTGACACGCCCATTATTTTTAAGATTTTCTCCTATATTGACAAGCTATCAGCTACTTTTAGACTTAAGATGTTTTGTAAATAAAACTTCTCAGAAATGCTCTTCAGCTTTGACTTAAGTGTCAAAAAATTCTTAGTAAAAAGTAAGACTTTTCTAAGATTAGGAGACTTTTATAAAGAAGCTAAAAGCAACTTTCAGTAAAGTCTAAGACTGATTCTTGAGTGTTGACTGAGGTGACACTTGTGTTGTGTACTAAGGACTACAATGATGTCAACACAAAATGGCTGACCTCAACCTCTGAATCAGCCTATAGTGAGCCTGCTCATGTGAAGTCACAGCAGCACAACTCCAATCATTTAATGTAACTATAATAAAATCATTTAATTAAGACACTGAAATAATTTAATATTTTTTTAAATGCTTTGCATTGCTCAAAATTATCAATAGGACCAATGAAATATCAATAACTTCTGTTGTAAGGCAAGGCAAGGCAGTTTATTTATATAGCACATTTCATACACAATGGTAATTCAAAGTGCTTTACATAAAAGGAAGTGAAATAGTCATTAAAAATAATAAGAGATAAAAAATAATAAAAATCACAACAATAAAAACAAAGTGATTTAAAAATTGATTTTAAAAGAATTTAAAACATTTAAGAATAGAAAGTGATTATACATAGTGCAATCAGTTCGGACGTAGCACAGTGCTAATTCAACAAATGCACAGCTAAACAGATGAGTTTTGAGTCTGGATTTAAATGTGGCTAATGTTTTAGCACATCTGATCTCTTCTGGAAGCTGGTTCCAACTGCGGGCGGCATAATAGCTAAAAGCAGACTCCCCTTGTTTTGTGTGAACCCTTGGTATTTCGAACTGACTCGACCCTAATGATCTGAGTGGTCTGTTAGGTTTATATTCAGTGTGCATATCTCCAATGTATTTAGGTCCTAGGCCATTTAGAGATTTATAAACGAGTAAAAGTACTTTAAAATCAATCCTAAATGTAACTGGAAGCCAGTGTAAGGACCTGAGGACTGGTGTGATATGCTCAGATTTTCTGGTTCTAGTCAGAATCCTGGCAGCAGCATTCTGGATGAGCTGCAGCTGTCTAATGGTCTTCTTTGGAAGGCCGGTGAGGAGACCATTACAATAATCCACCCTGCTGGTGATAAAGGCATGAACCAGTTTCTCCAAGTCTTGACTGGAAACAAAACATCTAATTCTTGCAATGTTTTTGAGATGATAGTATGCTGATTTAGTTACTGCTTTGACATGACTACTAAAACTAAGGTCTGTCTCCAGAAACACCCCAAGATTTTTGACTTGGTTTTTAGTTGATTGACCCCTAGAGTCAAGGTATGCATTCACCTTGATAACTTCATCTTTGTTTCCAAATGCAAGGACTTCAGTTTTCTCCTTATTTAACTGAAGAAAGTTCTGAGACATCCAACAGTTTATTTCATCAATGCATTGGCAGATGGTGTCAATGGGGCTATAGTCATTTGGAGATAAGGCTAAGTAAATCTGGGTATCATCAGCATAGCTGTGATAAGCAATTTGGTTCTTTCTCATTATTTGACTTAGTGGGAGCATATACAGGCTAAACAAGAGCGGTGCAAGAATTGAGCCTTGTGGGACTCCGCATGTCATGGACGTCCACTTAGACTTATGCTCTCCTATACTCACATAATAACCTCTTCCTTCTAAGTATGACCTGAACCATTTGAGTACCATCCCAGAAAGCCCGATCCAGTTTTCCAGTCTCTCTAGAAGTATGTTATGATCAACAGTGTCAAACGCAGTACTAAGATCTAGTAGTACCAGCACTGATATTTTGCCTGAATCAGAATTGAAGCGAATATCATTTATTATCTTAATGAGTGCTGTCTCTGTGCTATGATGTGCTCGGAAACCAGATTGAAAATTGTCCAGGTATCCATTTAAGTTTAAGTGGTTGTTCAGCTGATTAAAACTACCTTTTCAATAATCTTACCTATGAACGGAAGATTTGATATTGGTCTATAGTTGTTCAACATTGTGTTATCAAGATTGCGCTTTTTCAGAAGGGGCTTAACAACTGCAGTTTTCAGGGAGTTTGGAAAAGTCCCAGAAAGAAGTTAAGCGTTCACCACTTCTAAGAGATCTGCTTCTAAACAGTCAAGCACACTTTTGAAAAAAGATGTGGGAAGTGTGTCAAGATAGCATGTTGATGATTTAAGGTGCTGTACTATTTCTTTCAATATTTTGCAATCAATTGCTTCAAAAACAGACATAGTCACTTCTTTTTGAAATTGCGGTCGAATCTGTGTGACCTCTGCAAAAGTAGATATGCCAATCTCCTTTCTGATATTACTGATCTTCTCAGAAAAGAAGGAAGCAAACTCATTGCATTTACTGTCGGAGAGCATTTCGCTGGGAATCTGACTTGGGGGGTTCGTCAGTCTCTCCACAGTAGCAAAAAGAGTGCGAGAGTTGTTTAAGTTACTGTTTATAAGGTTTGAGAAGAAGGTCTGTCTAGCTGTGGCTAGTTCCACATTGAAAGCATGAAGGCTGTCTTTATAGATGCTATAGTGAATTTCAAGTTTTGTCTTCCGCCACATCCGCTCAGCTTTTCTGCATTGTCTTTTCATACTCTGAACTGCTGTTGATTTTCTCCATGGTGATTTTTGTCTGCCATTCTTCTTGCAGACCCTTGTCGGAGCAATATCATCAATAACATTCTTAACTTTTGAGTTAAAAGAATCCAGGAGAAGATCAACAGAGTCTGCAGAAATGCTTGGTGTTAAAGATATAGCCTTCATAAATAGCGCACTAGTTTTCTCATCAATGCATCTCTTTCTGACAGAGACAGATCTAGATTCAGTGGTAACAGAGATCAATATATCAAAGAAAATACAGAAGTGATCAGATAGTGCTACATCCTTAACAACAATGGATGAAATGTTTAGACCTTTACTGATGAGTAAATCTAGAGTGTGTCCACGATTGTGTGTGGGTTCATGCACATGCTGGATCAGATCAAAAGTGTTTAAAACAGTAATAATTTCTTTTGCAGTTTTGATTTCTGCATTATCTATGTGAATATTAAAATCCCCTGCAATAGTAAAACAGTCAAACTCTGAGGAAATCATTGATAACAGTTCTGTGAACTCTTCAACAAAGGCTGGAGAGTATTTTGGAGGCCTGTAAATAATGATAAACAGAATGCGTGGAGCACCTTTCAGCACAATACCTAGATATTCAAAGGACAAATACTGACCAAATGACACTTGCTTGCATTGATAAACATCTGTGCAGAGAGCACAGAGCAGCTACACCGCCACCTCTCCTAACAGTCCTGCAGACACTTGTAAAGTTAAAGTTAGGAGGGGCTGTTTTATTGAGGACTGTTGCACTGCAGCTGTCTTCAAGCCATGTTTCATTTAGAAACATAAAATCCAGGTTGTTTGTGGTTATAAAATCATTGATCAGAAATGATTTATTTTTTAGTGAGCGAATGTTTAAAAATGCTAACTTGATGGAATTACATTTTGTCTCTACAGCAATCTTAGATTGACGCATTACAGGCCGCAGATTAGATGGGTCAGCCGTACGGCTTGAGAAGGCCTTAGATTTTCTATCACGTGATAAAACAGAAATATAAAAAGCTACAGGCACACTGGGTTCCCGCTTGTTCTGTGAACAATTGTGAGTGTTGCTGCTAATATAGCGGGGACCCGACACATATCACTGAGAGCTGTTGTAGTCAATGTGCCAATGTTGCCAATTTAGTTATTTTTTTATCACTAGATTTAATGACTTCCTCACCCCTTTAGAGACTTTTTTCAAAAGCCTAGCAACAAAATAAATTTCTTGGACAAACCTTATCTACATTCTGATACTCTCCCATGGCATCATAAAGGCGAGTTAATATTTTACATAAATATAAATATAGATCAGTGAACTCGCATTTATGAGGTCATCTAGCAACATTAAGTGACCGGTTTTAGCTACTTTCAACTGAAAGCAGTTGGCAACACTTGCCAGTGTTTTTTTGTCCTTTGTATTATGATGGTTTAAATTAAATGTGGGGTCATAAAAAATTAAAATAAAAAATTTTAAAATCCACACATCACTTTTGGTGGCGTTAGTCTTACAATATGCAAGACCCTGCTTACAGTGTTATCACCAGTGCATTCCAGCTTTTTTCCAATTTTCCAGCCAAAAACATGTAATTACTACATTCATTTCTCCATTTAGAGCATTGACTTGCTGTGTGGAAGAGGTTATTAAATTTATTTCTTTGTCAGTTACAAAAAAAAGACTTTTTGATCTTGACAATCAAGTTTGTATAATTTTATCAACTCCATATCATCATATAACTCCAATATGTCATATCTTTGCTGGAAAGTGTTTGTCGAATTCCAAAACTTTTTGTCATCTACACCTTATGCACCAAATATATTTGCTTTAAGTACCCCTGAGATTTTAAAATAAATATTTCAATAATTAAGTAACACATTTGCATGCTCACGGTTTCTTTGATGTTGATTAATGATCACATTGCATGCAGGTAAATAAAAATATTTCACCTTTTTTTAGTAAGTGTTTTATTTAAAACAAAGACTATAGAAATGCAAAGATGTTCTCTCCTATACTTATGAATGGGAGAAACTGCAACGTGCAATAAGGAGGAATAGTCCCACCTTCTAAATGAAACATAGAATCCTGACTAGACCAGCCAATGCATATACGCAGTCATATAACTCTGCACGTTACAAAGCATGTTATGACTCCGCATGCGCATTGCCTGGTCTAGCCTGAAAAATACGCTTTTTAAACGCTATTTGAGCATAAGAAACAACATTCATGGGGCAATTAATTTCAGATTTGTGTTGCTGATTTGACATATGTAATTTAATTGTGAGTTCAGCGAGCAGTTTTTGAGATTTCAGGATTCTCCCATTCATTAAGATAGGTCTTGTACGAGCTGCCTGGAGGCATTGCAAATATGGCGGCCGAGTGAAGAGACTTTCCTCGAAAGGGAGTTCGAATAAAAAAAGTTTAAAAAAGAAAAAAAAAAAGACAGGGACAGTTTTAAAATTATTTATTTCATTTAAACATTTTATGATTTAATTAATTGTCAGCTTTTCATTAAACTCACAACCCCTGCAGTTCCTTCTGAACCCTAGTTTGGGAAACCTTGATGTAATATACTGTTTAATGCACTTCATGTTGTAAATTACAATGAAAGGAACAAGTTTTCTTACTCTTTGCATTTTTTACATAATTATGGTACAAGATAATGCTATTTAAATAAATGTGATAAACGAGTTAAATCAAAAGTAATCCAAAAGTAATCTGATTATATTACCTAAAATGTGTAATGTAACGGATTACGTTACTCACTACAATTTTTGTCATGTAATCTGGAATCAGTAACGGATTACAATTTGTAAGTAATCTACCCAGCTCTGCATATGCTTAAGAACAAAGACAGAAATAAAAGAAAATTAGAAAAGAAAATTAGAAAGACATAGTCACCGAGTATCCTCAAGAACGTTCCAGAGAGAGGACTAAATGGGCCAGAACACCTCAGATCTTTGATGTAAATCATAAGTAAATTTTTCCAGTGGTAAAAGTGTGGTCTTCTGACTCAACCACATATTGAGGCACTTGAGCGGTTGACCATAATAATAGTATACATATTTTGGCCAGGTATATACAAAAATTCAGTACACATCTTCATCACAGTCAAGACACAGATCCGCTGTACAATTCAGAACGTATACCTTTGGGGACAATACAAATGTCTTTCCTATAATCTTTTGAATAATTTTGTGAATCTCTTTCCAGTAGGTTTTGATTTTATCACAATCCCAATATACATGCATCCCGAACTGGAGTTAGATAAGTCCTGTGAATACATTTATAGTTTTGTTCGTGAACCGAAATTGAAGCACTTTTGGAGAAGACATTTGAACAGACAGATAACCACTCCTCAAAATTGGTGTGAAACCCCACCCAAAACCGAAAGTTTAAATCTGGGTTTCTTGTGATTCCAAATATACCTTGAAATTGAAGAATTTAATTTCTCTTGAAAAGTTTGTATTTAAGTAACATGGTAGATTTTGGAATAGGAAGGAATCTCGGAAGGATATTCATTCTTATAACATTAATCCTGCTAAAAAAAAACTAACTTGTTAACTTGGGCGATTAGAATATAGACGTTTGACCATAAAATAATCTTATAGGATTATAATTTGCAACATCATCCATCCACTTTTACAGTCCCACAGAGAATCACTGAAATCATGTTCTTCTTCAGTATTTAAACTAATCCCACAATAATATGAAAGACTGACTTTAAAGTTTCTTCTAGTTTCTATACAGTCTTCAGAGAGAGAAGGTATCACTTGACATTTGGCTTTGACATGAAACCCCATTAGGGCTTTCGTTTCTAGGTAGCCAGACGTGAACTCAACACTGTTTACACTGTCCAGAGGCAGAATGAAAACACCTCTCATGCACTGAACTACTGACACTTCACTGCAAACTATGAGTTAACTCATTTAATTTGAGGAAATGGATTGCCTTAACCCATTCAATTTTGGTACGGTAGAAAATGAATAGAAGAACATGAGTTTGGCAGCCGCTGAATTTTAAGCTTGAAAAGATGTTACACTGCTTTCCGTCTGACTAAGCTTCCAGTTCCACACACTGAAGAGGAATACAAATATAAGGAAATCAGCAGGTCCTTGCTTTGCATTTCAACTGACGCTGCAGTTGGCTAACTGGATTTAATCGACTGCTTTGAGACATGAAGAATACTTTACTGACCAGAATACAAGATGAATGCAAAGCAGGACTTATTATAACTGTTATCTATGTCAACTGTGTCCTGAACATAATGTGTATAAATTGGTGTGTAATTCCCAATACCTCTCTTCTGTCTTTCTGCACTTCAGGCAATTATGCGTGCTGTAAAAAAGAAAGCAGTGGCAGTTTTGTTGGTGGGCTTGCCACTCACCGCCATGCTCATTCACTACTGGAATTCATACACGATTACGACGATTGACGTGCTACAAGGACCTGACTCTTTAAAAGTGCTACTGGAGGACAGGATACAAAACATGGACCACAAAAATGACCATATTCCTTACCGTGTCAAAGAGAGCCTGTCAAAGTGAGCAGAAACTACAGGAAATAAACATTTTGTGTGCCAAAACCACTTCTTGATCAGTTTATTGCAGATTTTTACCACCATCCAATTTCTATCTCAAATGTATGTTGTAATTCAGTTCCACTGGCAATTAAAAACCTCAGTATTTGAAATTAAATCAGGGAAATGTATCATTATAATTCACAAATCATGGCACCTCTTCCACTTAACTTTTTTTTTTTTTTTTTTTGTAAGTACACTGAATGAAAGATGTGACGTGTGGCTGGATTTTAGAACATTTTAAAATATGCTTTTTACTTTTAACCAGGAGTCTTGCCAATAATGGGTGTGTTTGTGAAGGCGACAAACCAGGCATTCATTTCCCATTCGCTCAGCTGCTGTTTCCTCAAGTATCAGCTACCCAGCTACATGCGTCCTTCCAGGATTCAGACCTGCAAAAAGCAAAGCAATACAGAAATAAAGAGTATCACAGTTTCCGTAAAAGGTGATGCACCATTTTTTACCATATTTCTGCATTTTAAAAAATTACAATTGCTCATTCTGGGGACACCTAATAAAATATATCTTTATTGTTCCACTGGGAAAGAGAGTCATACAGTTTTGGAATGACATGAAAGAAAACTGTTAAAATAGTAGTGTTTTCTCCATTCAGGACGTATACAGCTGCAGACTCACTTATCATAGCTGAAGCCAACAGCCCTCTTCAGTACCCTACGCAGGGTGTGGAAGTCAGACCAACAAGGACCATTCTAATTCCTGGTAAAATACAGTCAAGATGTTTTTATATGTAAAAACAGATTTGCTTAGCTTGTCTTCGAGAACCACTGATCAATTTGATTTATTTTTGGTCCAATCAGAGTGAACCATATACTGTGCAGGGGTGTGTTTAGAGTTTTGGGGGCCCCCTCGGTAGAAATCATGTTTCGGATAGGTGGAGTGTGAACCAACTCCAGGGTAAGGCTCAAAGCAGTTAAACATATTAAACATCATAAACCCGTCGTTTTAGGCGAGAACCAGACATGGGTGTCATGTAGGCTAATAAAATATGTTTAATGGGACTGAATTTGTATTTAACACGATTACAATTTAATAAAACATTAGAAATTGATAATTATAATGTTTCCTTTCCACCGTTATTCAAACAGCGAATAAATTATTGGTATATAGAAAGTGACATTATCACTAACTTTGATCTATCGCGAGTTTAAGCACTATCAAAAAAAAAAACTAACTATCCTTATAATCACTGAGGCTGTATGCACTGTGAAATGAATATCTTACTTACATTGTAAATACATCTGCGCTTTGTTGTTTATGATGAGAGAATTCGCAAGAGTCCTGAATTCAGTCACGCGCGCACTCAAAACTGATGAGTTTCAGCGATGATCCATCTGAACACCTCTGATTGGCCATTGCATTCCTAAGCTCACCAGAATTGTGTGTGATTGGTTAAAATGCGAAACACTTTAAAAACGCCTAAAACAAAATACAGTGCAACTTGAGCAGATCTTAATTTAATGCCACAATCGACACTGTCTGCTCATTTTCACTTTGTTAGCAACAGACATAATAGATTTAATTTGTTTGTGCAGGGACATTTTTGTCCAATTTAGTGGAATTTTTGCCCCAATTCCCCATGGCCAGGTGAACCCTTCCCCAGCCTTACACACGCTCCGCCTACTTCGGAGGGGTTGGGTGTTTGGTCCCCCTCAGTAGAAATCATAGAATGTTACTGAGAACGAGAGACATTGTTCACATATGTATGATTAGCTGAATATGTTAAAGAGCCTAACAGTTTCGTTTCACCAAAAATAAATAAATAAATAATAAACACATTTTAATTGAATTTTTGTAATACACAACTTAATTTTCATTCCACAGGAGACAAATAGGCTACAATTTTTAATTTTAATATACAGGTTGCCATTTTACCTCAAAAATGGCTCACAATTGCCATTTTAACCTCAACCTTAACCTCTGATGTACCATAAAAGATTATGACCACATTTTTGCTAAGCATATAAGCCATATTTTTTTCGAGTACTCACATAAAGTCTGTTAATGTGTTTTCAAGGTTTAAGTCTGAACCAAATATCCAAAAAGGGCCCTTATTTGGTAAGTACAGGATTATTTTTCATGCTTCAATACTGAAATGTAATTGATTAAATGAACTTACTCGACCTAATGTCATTTTAAACCTGTATTCTGTTTGCTACAGAAGATTATTTATAAAGATCTATTTCATAATGAAAAGACTGTCAAGTTTTGTGGTAAGGGATGATTGAGGACTCAAATGTGGAGATCAACATGTTTTGTTTAACCAACAATCTAGCACAAGACTGAGAACACAGGGAGAATAAATAGGAGCAGAATAGGAGGGTAATGAAGAAGAGCAGGTAGGGCAAATAAACCAAGTTAAATAAGGGGCTGGGTTAATGCTGCCTTCATGTGCTATCGGAATTATCATAAATACGAGTTTCCTAATTGGAAATTGAACGTGAACAGCCTCTCAAGTCGTATTTACTACTGGGAAATAAATAATTTTGATACCCGAGTTTCCGAGTTGGGCGGGTCATAAACTTTGAACATGGTGGAGGTGACAACCATTGCTGCTGTCAATGCTGTTCTCACAACAACTATCCCTTTGTCTTGTCGCTAAAGTAGTGTATGTATAAGCTAGATATGAACGATCATTCGAAGCATATTATATGTTTTATAAGCAGTGAAATAAGCATGTATTTGACCGAAATTCCAGAATTGTCAGCAAACTGCATGTATAGCGCGGTGAATGTTTATATGATTGTCAACCAATGGGATGCTACATTTTATTCTTTCTGACATTAAAGCACTTCAATACGACAAGCTCGTAATCACGACTTCATAAGTGGGAAATAGGAAATTTCGATAGCACGTGAAGGCAGCATAAGACAACTTATGACAGAGGAGCACATGGCACAAACAAAACAAAGCCCACACAAAACATGAGACGAACATGCTGCCAATAAGAGCTCTCCCCGACTGAGCGTCCACACAAAACATTGCGATACAGAAACATGTGGCCAATGATAAAAACAAGCCACGCGCTACACAAAACAACAACAAGAAACAGGATTACGTACATGCAAGGTCAAAAAACACTTTCATTTTCCTATAATATGCATTTAAATTTACCTTATTTCTCAATGAATCTCAAACTATTTATTCAAAGATTCATCTTTCCAAAGCCCTCATTTACGTAAGGCTACTCTGCTTTGATGACCCAGTCTGTTGTGATTGGCCGAACAAAAACATTGAGTACTGGGCTGCGTTCAGCCCCGACAAAACGATGCAAAATGTTTTTTAAATGGAAACGAGAGTTACGGAGGTAACTGCGGTTCTATGAGTTCTGGATGACTGCCAGAGGCAGTGCTTCACACTGAATGTTATCTCATCGCAGATGCACAGGTCGAGTCTAATACAAACAAAGTCCCTCGTGACCAGGATGACTCGGGGTCCTCCCCTATTTAACCCCGTGACTTCCTGTAGACTGTCCCTACAGAATCTTCTCGCCCTGACTCCGAGTGACAGAAAGCTCTAGCGGTCATCCAGAACTCATAAAACCACAGTTACTGAAGTGTCGTGCCCCGCAGTTCGAAGAATGAAACAAAGACTTTGAGTTTTGATGCCAGAAAAATTAGATTTTATTCGGCCGAAATAAAACCGAAGCTCTCTCTTCAGAAAAGCTTCTCGACTGTTCTTTGTCTCTGGTTTATATACAAGCCATTTAAGGCGGATTCTAAGGTTAAGTCATATGCATACATTTCACTTGTGTATGTAATTCTAG
The DNA here is from genome assembly GCF_012432095.1 of Onychostoma macrolepis. Taxonomy (NCBI): domain Eukaryota; kingdom Metazoa; phylum Chordata; class Actinopteri; order Cypriniformes; family Cyprinidae; genus Onychostoma; species Onychostoma macrolepis. Next base: position 13,124,914 of record NC_081177.1, read on the forward strand.
ACCCTCTAGAATTTGTTATGGGGGAGAAAGCCCCCTCCTCATTTCTTCCAGATGTGCTTTGCCACGTACACACTTTGACACAAAGGCCTTGCTTTGCCACGTACACATTTTGACACCAAGGCCTTCAGAATATATTGGAAGATTCAACAGATACCTTATAGGCAAAATTCACCTTAATTATGTCTGAGTAATTCTGATTAATATCAATAAAAATCCTCTACATTCCTCCCTTTGAGACTTCATTAAGTCTCACAATTTGTTATGTCTACCCAGAGTGCTACTTCATAATCCAGTCCTTTCAGCTAACACTATCTAGTGACTAAATAAGTCACACAGGTTTACCCTCAACCACTGAATGATGCGGTAGCACTCTGGAGGAAAATCAGAACCAAACGTCTCTCTCTCCACCCTTGACTACAAGAGAGTAAAAGATTCTGTCTCCTTTCTTTCTTTATAGTAAAATACAATGTTATAAGCATGAGCGTGCAATTGGTTCAGTGCTTGCCTGTGGTTGTCACAGTTATGTGTATCAAAACATAAAACACATTCAAAACATAATATATCGAATATTCCAAGAAACAATAGTTCAGATCTCCTTCTGGCGCAGTATTACTTGGTATAAAAGTATAGCATTGATCCCCAAACACAACACAGACTCCTCCCTTTTCAGCTAACAAATAGTCCAAAGCTATTCTGTTTTGCTATGTCATTCTACTTGTTGCATCAAATTGTTCTCCTAAAAGTGATAAGGCGTCATCAGTGTAATTAATAAATCTCTGCTGGTTGTAATATATATAATTGATCCATTCTGTATTTTTATTTTGCAATCTAAATGAATATTGATTCAAATCCTGATTTAACTTTGTCTCTTGCCTTAAATTCATAAGGTATACCTCTTAGTTGACCAATAGCATCTATATAAATTTCTCGATCTAGATTTCTCTTCTTTTGTTTCTCCTTCTTCTAAAGAGATGTGACTCATTTTATGTGTCAACATAACCCTAGTGCATAATCCTGAACATTTTCTGGTAATGTTGTCAAAAGGCCATATTCTAATCCACACATCCACCATATGTCTACTAATGGAATATCAATGTCATCAAATATAGGTGTTGGGCCTTCTTTTACCACTAAATAGTCAACTGTGCATCGTGGTATTTGCCATGTTTTGCTACACTTTCCTTTAAACCTTCCTACGTCAACATTTCCCTTTTTCTCACAACATTCAAATTCCTGATCTGCCATTAATTCTATTCTTCCTTGCGGCTTTTGGATTTTTGTTTCTTGTATAATAGGCCATTTACGGGTACGTTCACACTGCAATTCAGTAGCTTCCCTGTAGATCGTTGTGGATTGGAGAAACTGGCACTAATATGGGCAAAGATGCCATTTTTTGGGTACAGTTTCTAAAGACATTTATCGCTTTGCCTCGTTCTACTAAACATTTACTTCCCATTTTTAATACCCCATTGCATTAGACAGTCCTGGACATCTATTTTTTATTTTTTTCCCAAAGAGATCAGCATTGTTGTCAATAATTCAGTTGTGCATTTGTCCCTAGTTGGTTAATGAAATAGCCCTCACTATGCCAAATCCAGCTCGATTTTTTTTATCTGATTGGTGAGTCAAGCACCCACTTCTGTCTGTCAAAATTTCTTATTTCTTAAGACATAAGGCTGGACTGGTACCTATTGAAAAGCAGATTCAGAATGTTAGTTAAAACACAGAATTCAAAGAACTGCTGTGAGACCAGTGAATAATCAAGATTAATAAAGTTAATAAAATGATTAACAAATTTTGAAACAGTCTCTAAAGTGATCAAATAAATGTGCTTCACCTGTGCGCACAATGGGAAGGGATGGAAGTGCTTCTGGTTAGATCATCAGTTTGTAGAAGCTGTTTGGCTGTTGCACTGGGTTGTCAGTCTGTGATGGCACTCAAAGGCCTGATGTTGTGGTGTATGATCTCCGTTGTTTCTCTGCCTCTCCTCAGTCTGGCTTTTGATTGTTCTTGCCAGAGTTTTGCATTTCAGGATGTTCTCTTCACACTCAGGAAAAGTCTCAAGTGAAAGATTCACCTTTTCCTGCTTTAAGTCAACTCTTCTCCATGCAGAAGTGTGCACTCCTCTTTTCGGCGGTAGCTGAAAATCCATCAGCCCTCCCTCTTCTTCTCTCTACAGCTGTTTTTGCTTCTTCGCCACTTTGTTAGACAGACTCCATTGCTTGGTCAAGGCACTGATCCAGAAGCCATCTGTAATCTTAACACTCAGAGACTGCATTATTCAAATTGCACCTTTGTAAACTGTGACCAAATTGTCTCTGAGCAATCAGCTCTTTATCTAATTTTCACTTTTCAACCATCTCTTTCTATGGCCCCTTAATAAAAAGGTAAAAATAAGTAAATAAATAAAAAAGGTAATCTGGTTAAAAACAGCAGTTCCCTTATTCTCTTTTAGTAAAGCAAGTTCTTCATTGCAGAAAAATAGCAAGCAGCTTTTTCTTTGCAAAATGCAGAAAGCAGCAGTAATCTACCTTTATTATGTATTATAATCAAACAAAAAAAATCCTTTCTGTTACAACAGTATGTATGGTAAACTAAAGACATCAATTATATTTTTTCTTCTATATTTGCATGGTTTAGAATAATCGAGTAATTGTGAATGGATTTTCCCAACCAACATAAAATAATTCCTTTTATTTAATTTAATTATTTAATCAACAAATTCCATTATTATTTTTAAATATCCTATAGCTTTTGATTCAAAATTTCTATGAACTTGGTCACCCAATCTTGCTCTCATTCAACATTGCACACAAGTTATATTTGGTTAGCTCAAACCCAAATCTCTAATTCTGTAATGGATTAACCTTCATACTGTCTCCCAGGGACAACAAGATACAAATTTTGGAAGTCTTCAGTTATAAGCACGTGTAATATTTTTATTCATCTATTAATTTTTTATAATAATGTTGCCACTATTTTTCAATTAATTTTTTATTCTTTATTTTATAACCTTTTTATTATATCTGATGCATGTACACTTTCTATATGCTTTTTCTTTATTTTATGATCACATAGTATTCATAAAATCTTTAATAATGATTTTTATTTATTCATTTCTTAATTATCTCTCGTCTCTATCGTTTTATTTAGTGCGCACTTATTATTTTTAATGTTCTTTATTACTTCCTCACTTAATATCTCTTCTCCACAGCGCTGTTCTGAGAAATTTTTTCTCTCCCTCTTGCTTTTTTCTCACACAGACACCCAACATAGGATCTTGTTACACATCCGGATTCAATCTTTGTTGACCCTATTTCCCTAGCAACATGCATGAGTGTGACAAGAGCTGCGGCCGTTCTCCATTTAGAAAAAGGCACACTTCTCTCCCCAAACCCAATCGGAACTTATGTGTTTTCTCTTCACTCTCAGTCTTTCACACACACATGCATTCGGACACGGACACAGTTTCAAACATTCTCCAAAACAAAACAACAAAACAAAGCTTTTTTCTCTCGAGTTACCACCTGCTCCAAAATACTGGTTCTGTTACTGTAACCTCTCCTTAATCTCTCTTCGCAGTAAAAGAACAAGATTCTGTCAGGAATTTTAACCTACCCAAGCTGACCCCTGTGACCTTACAATTTTTTTTGTCTTTTTTAATTTAATCAGGGCGGTATCGTAGGGTCTTGCGCTCTCTATACTATATCTGCTTCACATCTATCTCCGTCTCTTCAGGCCCAGCCCAAATAAACACAGACCATTGCTAGCAATGTTTTTTTTTTGCCTGCATCATCTCAGTTCAGTTTAAGTTACTCATCAAAGCCTCAAACAATAAACCAGATAATGCATGCAGTTATTTTTCTGGAATAAAAACTCCTCTTTTTTATGTTCTCATCTTTAAATTTAGTATTTTGGAAGAGCAAAATTTAAGTGACCTTACCACCAAGACCAGATTTAGCAAACAACACAATCTTATATAAGCAAAAATGCTTACCTGATTAAAAAAGGTGGCCACCTTCACGTGTTGTTTGAAATCTGCTCCAAGCGGTAGTACACTTTGTGGCTCTTTTCCAGATCCTGTTCGTGACGCCAAATGAAGTGTCGCGCCCCGCAGTTCGAAGAATGAAACAAAGACTTTGAGTTTTGATGCCAGAAAAATTAGATTTTATTCGGCCGAAATAAAACCGAAGCTCTCTCTTCAGAAAAGCTTCTCGACTGTTCTTTGTCTCTGGTTTATATACAAGCCATTTAAGGCGGATTCTAAGGTTAAGTCATATGCATACATTTCACTTGTGTATGTAATTCTAGACCCTCTAGAATTTGTTATGGGGGAGAAAGCCCCCTCCTCATTTCTTCCAGATGTGCTTTGCCACGTACACACTTTGACACAAAGGCCTTGCTTTGCCACGTACACATTTTGACACCAAGGCCTTCAGAATATATTGGAAGATTCAACAGATACCTTATAGGCAAAATTCACCTTAATTATGTCTGAGTAATTCTGATTAATATCAATAAAAATCCTCTACATTCCTCCCTTTGAGACTTCATTAAGTCTCACAATTTGTTTATGTCTACCCAGAGTGCTACTTCATAATCCAGTCCTTTCAGCTAACACTATCTAGTGACTAAATAAGTCACACAGGTTTACCCTCAACCACTGAATGATGCGGTAGCACTCTGGAGGAAAATCAGAACCAAACGTCTCTCTCTCCACCCTTGACTACAAGAGAGTAAAAGATTCTGTCTCCTTTCTTTCTTTATAGTAAAATACAATGTTATAAGCATGAGCGTGCAATTGGTTCAGTGCTTGCCTGTGGTTGTCACAGTTATGTGTATCAAAAACATAAAAACACATTCAAAACATAATATATCGAATATTCCAAGAAACAATAGTTCAGATCTCCTTCTGGCGCAGTATTACTTGGTATAAAAGTATAGCATTGATCCCCAAACACAACACAGACTCCTCCCTTTTCAGCTAACAAATAGTCCAAAGCTATTCTGTTTTGCTATGTCATTCTACTTGTTGCATCAAATTGTTCTCCTAAAAGTGATAAGGCGTCATCAGTGTAATTAATAAATCTCTGCTGGTTGTAATATATATAATTGATCCATTCTGTATTTTTATTTTGCGCAATCTAAATGAATATTGATTCAAATCCTGATTTAACTTTGTCTCTTGCCTTAAATTCATAAGGTATACCTCTTAGTTGACCAATAGCATCTATATAAATTTCTCGATCTAGATTTCTCTTCTTTTGTTTCTCCTTCTTCTAAAGAGATGTGACTCATTTTATGTGTCAACATAACCCTAGTGCATAATCCTGAACATTTTCTGGTAATGTTGTCAAAAGGCCATATTCTAATCCACACATCCACCATATGTCTACTAATGGAATATCAATGTCATCAAATATAGGTGTTGGGCCTTCTTTTACCACTAAATAGTCAACTGTGCATCGTGGTATTTGCCATGTTTTGCTACACTTTCCTTTAAACCTTCCTACGTCAACATTTCCTTTTCTCACAACATTCAAATTCCTGATCTGCCATTAATTCTATTCTTCCTTGCGGCTTTTGGATTTTTGTTTCTTGTATAATAGGCCATTTACGGGTAATGCGTTCACACTGCAATTCAGTAGCTTCCTGTAGATCGTTGTGGATTGGAGAAACTGGCACTAATATGGGCAAAGATGCCATTTTTTGGGTACAGTTTCTAAAGACATTTATCGCTTTGCCTCGTTCTACTAAACATTTACTTCCCATTTTTAATACCCCATTGCATTAGACAGTCCTGGACATCTATTTTTTATTTTTTTCCCAAAGAGATCAGCATTGTTGTCAATAATTCAGTTGTGCATTTGTCCCTAGTTGGTTAATGAAATAGCCCTCACTATGCCAAATCCAGCTCGATTTTTTTTATCTGATTGGTGAGTCAAGCACCCACTTCTGTCTGTCAAAATTTCTTATTTCTTAAGACATAAGGCTGGACTGGTACCTATTGAAAAGCAGATTCAGAATGTTAGTTAAAACACAGAATTCAAAGAACTGCTGTGAGACCAGTGAATAATCAAGATTAATAAAGTTAATAAAATGATTAACAAATTTTGAAACAGTCTCTAAAGTGATCAAATAAATGTGCTTCACCTGTGCGCACAATGGGAAGGGATGGAAGTGCTTCTGGTTAGATCATCAGTTTGTAGAAGCTGTTTGGCTGTTGCACTGGGTTGTCAGTCTGTGATGGCACTCAAAGGCCTGATGTTGTGGTGTATGATCTCCGTTGTTTCTCTGCCTCTCCTCAGTCTGGCTTTTGATTGTTCTTGCCAGAGTTTTGCATTTCAGGATGTTCTCTTCACACTCAGGAAAAGTCTCAAGTGAAAGATTCACCTTTTCCTGCTTTAAGTCAGCTCTTCTCCATGCAGAAGTGTGCACTCCTCTTTTCGGCGGGTAGCTGAAAATCCATCAGCCCCTCCCTCTTCTTCTCTCTACAGCTGTTTTTGCTTCTTCGCCACTTTGTTAGACAGACTCCATTGCTTGGTCAAGGCACTGATCCAGAAGCCATCTGTAATCTTAACACTCAGAGACTGCATTATTCAAATTGCACCTTTGTAAACTGTGACCAAATTGTCTCTGAGCAATCAGCTCTTTATCTAATTTTCACTTTTCAACCATCTCTTTCTATGGCCCCTTAATAAAAAGGTAAAAATAAGTAAATAAATAAAAAAGGTAATCTGGTTAAAAACAGCAGTTCCCTTATTCTCTTTTAGTAAAGCAAGTTCTTCATTGCAGAAAAATAGCAAGCAGCTTTTTCTTTGCAAAATGCAGAAAGCAGCAGTAATCTACCTTTATTATGTATTATAATCAAACAAAAAAAATCCTTTCTGTTACAACAGTATGTATGGTAAACTAAAGACATCAATTATATTTTTTCTTCTATATTTGCATGGTTTAGAATAATCGAGTAATTGTGAATGGATTTTCCCAACCAACATAAAATAATTCCTTTTATTTAATTTAATTATTTAATCAACAAATTCCATTATTATTTTTAAATATCCTATAGCTTTTGATTCAAAATTTCTATGAACTTGGTCACCCAATCTTGCTCTCATTCAACATTGCACGACACAAGTTATATTTGGTTAGCTCAAACCCAAATCTCTAATTCTGTAATGGATTAACCTTCATACTGTCTCCCAGGGACAACAAGATACAAATTTTGGAAGTCTTCAGTTATAAGCACGTGTAATATTTTTATTCATCTATTAATTTTTTATAATAATGTTGCCACTATTTTTCAATTAATTTTTTATTCTTTATTTTATAACCTTTTATTATATCTGATGCATGTACACTTTCTATATGCTTTTTCTTTATTTTATGATCACATAGTATTCATAAAATCTTTAATAATGATTTTTATTTATTCATTTCTTAATTATCTCTCGTCTCTATCGTTTTATTTAGTGCGCACTTATTATTTTTAATGTTCTTTATTACTTCCTCACTTAATATCTCTTCTCCACAGCGCTGTTCTGAGAAATTTTTTCTCTCCCTCTTGCTTTTTTCTCACACAGACACCCAACATAGGATCTTGTTACACATCCGGATTCAATCTTTGTTGACCCTATTTCCCTAGCAACATGCATGAGTGTGACAAGAGCTGCGGCCGTTCTCCATTTAGAAAAAGGCACACTTCTCTCCCCAAACCCAATCGGAACTTATGTGTTTTCTCTTCACTCTCAGTCTTTCACACACACATGCATTCGGACACGGACACAGTTTCAAACATTCTCCAAAACAAAACAACAAAACAAAGCTTTTTTCTCTCGAGTTACCACCTGCTCCAAAATACTGGTTCTGTTACTGTAACCTCTCCTTAATCTCTCTTCGCAGTAAAAGAACAAGATTCTGTCAGGAATTTTAACCTACCCAAGCTGACCCCTGTGACCTTACAATTTTTTTTGTCTTTTTTAATTTAATCAGGGCGGTATCGTAGGTCTTGCGCGCTCTCTATACTATATCTGCTTCACATCTATCTCCGTCTCTTCAGGCCCAGCCCAAATAAACACAGACCATTGCTAGCAATGTTTTTTTTTTGCCTGCATCATCTCAGTTCAGTTTAAGTTACTCATCAAAGCCTCAAACAATAAACCAGATAATGCATGCAGTTATTTTTCTGGAATAAAAACTCCTCTTTTTTATGTTCTCATCTTTAAATTTAGTATTTTGGAAGAGCAAAATTTAAGTGACCTTACCACCAAGACCAGATTTAGCAAACAACACAATCTTATATAAGCAAAAATGCTTACCTGATTAAAAAAGGTGGCCACCTTCACGTGTTGTTTGAAATCTGCTCCAAGCGGTAGTACACTTTGTGGCTCTTTTCCAGATCCTGTTCGTGACGCCAAATGAAGTGTCGCGCCCCGCAGTTCGAAGAATGAAACAAAGACTTTGAGTTTTGATGCCAGAAAAATTAGATTTTATTCGGCCGAAATAAAACCGAAGCTCTCTCTTCAGAAAAGCTTCTCGACTGTTCTTTGTCTCTGGTTTATATACAAGCCATTTAAGGCGGATTCTAAGGTTAAGTCATATGCATACATTTCACTTGTGTATGTAATTCTATCTGTCCCAGAGGAGAAGAGACCCTCTAGAATTTGTTATGGGGGAGAAAGCCCCCTCCTCATTTCTTCCATATGTGCTTTGCCACGTACACACTTTGACACAAAGGCCTTGCTTTGCCACGTACACATTTTGACACCAAGGCCTTCAGAATATATTGGAAGATTCAACAGATACCTTATAGGCAAAATTCACCTTAATTATGTCTGAGTAATTCTGATTAATATCAATAAAAATCCTCTACATTACATCCATAACTCTCGTTCTATTTCGTTCTTACTGACCTCCAGAGGCAGTGTTTCACACTGGATGACTTATAACCACAAGGTCACGAGGAGGTCCTGTTTACCTCTAAAAAGTTGAGGGTCCCAACAGAACAGCTGTTTCAAAAGTATCCGATGCAGCCACATTAATCCTGTAGTATTGGGAAAATGTGTTTGTAGATGACCATGTAGCTGCCGCACAGATGTCGCTTAGGGGGACACCTTTTAATGCCGCCCAAGACGTTGAGATGCTTCTTGTTGCATGACATCTCACTCCCGATGGGAATGGACATCCACTAGACTTGTAAGCATGGGTGATAGCCTCAACTACGCAGTGCGACAATCTTTGCTTTGAGAGGGGCTGACCTCTTTTCGGCCCCCCAAAACGAAAAAGTTGGTCTGATTGCCGAAAATCTTTTGTGGCCCTGAGGTAGCCACGGAGAGCCCTTACTGGACACAAAAGTCTGCATTCACTTCCTCCTTGTGTATCCAACCTTGGAGGATTAAATACTGCCAGCTCAATAGCCTGATTTCTAAACATGGCAGAAAGCCTCTTGGGGAGAAATGCTGGGTTTGGCCACAACATCACTACTGAATCATCAGCATTCCAGCGCATGCAGGTTGTGTTAACTAATAATGCATGTAACTTCTTCAAGTCACTATGCTCCAGAGGTTCGAACGGAGGTAATGTAAGAGACTTCAAGACCAGGCTCAGGTCCCATGAGGGTACCCGAATGGACTGAGGGGGGCGCAGTCGCTGTGCACCTCTAAGAAATTGAGTAACCAAGGCATGAGATCCCAATGGCTGACCATCTATTTGTACATGATGTGCTGAAATTGCAGCCACATAGACTCTTAAAGTAAAAGCTGCCCGATCCTCTTCCAGCAAAGATTGCAAAAAACATAACACCAAGGGGACAGGACATACCTCTGGGGACACTCTTTGCTCCCTACACCAATCAGAGAAGAACTTCCACCTATACGCATAAGCACTCCTGATGGAAGGCGCTCTAGAGTTCATTATAGTTTTCTGTACACCTGTTTACAGACTCCCAAAAGTGGTTCTGGCCCTTCAGAGGCCAAACACAGAGCTGTAGGCGTTCTGGATTTGGGTGCCAAATCTGACCTCCCAACTGGTGGAGGCGATCCCTCCTCCTGGGAAGGCTCCAGGCCTCCCCTTCTAAGAGCCTGTACATCACTGGAAACCAGGGTCTCCCTGGCCAGTTTGGTGCTACTAGCAGTAGCCTGTGGTGTCCCTGAAGGACTCTGTGAACAGTTGCTAAGATCAATGGTATAGGGGGAAAGGCATACAGTAACTGACCTGGCCAGTCGTGGGCTAGAGCATCCTGCCCCTGAGGACTGGATTCTTCTGCTAGTGAAAACCAGAGGGGGCACTGGGTCAATTCTGCCGAGGCAAAGAGGTCCACTTCCACTCTGCCAAACCGCTGCCATATCATCTCCACTACCTCTGGGTTGAGTCTCCACTCCCCCGACGGAGGTCTGTGGCGTGACAAGAAATTTGCCACCACATTTGTCACTCCTGGGATGTGCATTGCCCTGATACTCGCCAACCGAGGGAAGGCCCAGGCCAACAGCTCCTGGGATACTTGAAGAGACTGGCTGGATTTTGTGCCCCCTTGATGGTTGATGTGATAAATCACTTATGTATTGTCTGACCTGACAAGAACATGCCTGCCTTCCAAATTCAGCGCAAAGTGCTTCAGTGCCAGTAGCACTACTTGTAGTTACAGGGTATTTATATTCTCCCCTTTTTGCCACAAATCCCATTGCCCTCTGACCGCTCTGTGTTGCCAGACTGCGCCCCAGCCGGTAAAAGAAGCATCGGTCTGGACTACCTCCCGCCGAGAGGGAATCCTGCCCAGAGCAACCCCTTTGGTCAGATATGACCTCCTCCTCCATGGTTTTAGTGTGAGAAGGCCTTGCTGTGTAATTCTGATCAACCTGTTCCTGTGCCCACTGGGATTCAGATGAAAACTGTTCACCCATCTCTGGAAGGGACGAAGCGAAAGGAGGCCCAACGGTATGACCGCAGTTGCTGTTGCCAGCATACCCATGAGTCTGAGGAAATACCTGAGTGGTAGCCTGGCCTGCGTTTGAAACTGCTGGAAGAGCAGCAGAATACTGTCCACCCGCTGTTCTGATGGCGAAACTATCATCAATTGTGAGTCCAGGATAACACCTATGACCTTCACCGGCTTAGTTGGGGTTAGCTGACTCGAGCTGAAATTCACAGCCAGGCTCATCCGGGCAATATGGGAGAGCAGCTGTGTGATTTCCACCACTGCTTGCTTCGGAGAGTTTTACATGGTGGTGGTGGTGTTGGTAGCGATTCACCCAAGAGTCCCTCCACCATAGCTATCCTTGAAGTCTTCCTCTCCCAAGACATAACTCTGCAGTTCATGCAGGCATCCTCTGTGAGGCCTTGTTTCAGGTGTTCCAAGCCTAAACCGGAAGGTCAACAGTCATGCCCGTCATCCTTTTGCCGAGTGGCCATGCACAATGTGCAGGCATGAGATACTTTTTCCATGTTAGCCCAGCCTAAACGAGCAAAAACACTCTGACCGACTCCAGATATATATAATATTATACACACACAGCGTGAATAGCAATGTGTGTGTATATATTTATCCTTTATTATGGACACTATAATATACGTGTCACGTACCCAGTAGTATCAACTATTAGCCGCTAGATACACATGGATACCGCGCGTAACAGAGCGCACCCACTCTTAATGCGGTCTCGTACAGCTGTGAGATACTACAATACTATCCGGCAGAGCCACCGAGTGAAAACACTCTATCTAGCTACCAAACAATGAAGGGGAACGAAAACGAACCCTGAGCATAAACGTAACAACTCACCACACTGTATCCTATAAATTCAACTGAATCCGATGCAGCCTCTGGAGGACACGCAGTCGCGAAACACCAACATCCGATTTGTTGCGAAGCTGAAAAACGGATTGCAAATGTCTTCCTTTAATACATGCATGCGAGAAGATTATAGGGACAGTCTGCAGGAAGTCACGGGGTTAAATAGGGCAGGACCCTGAGTCATCCTGGTCACGAGGGACTTTGTTTGTATTAGACTTGACCTGTGCATCTGCGATGAGATATCATTCAGTGTAAAGCCCTGCCGCGGACTGGGACAAAAAATCGGCCCTGGCACACCACATACATATATATTAGAGATGCGTGGATGAGCTCAAACGTCACCCGAATCCGCTGCTTCAAATAAATTATCCGCCCGCCACCCACCCGCATTTTTCTCTGATATAAATGACCGACCCGACCCGCACCGGAAATGTAAAAACTCACATTTAACGAACAAAAAGTGCTCCAAACGTTTTTATAAATTAACTTTATAAAAAACGAAACGAAATATAATCACTTTACCATTACATACATACGGAACAAAACGTCGTCGGAGCCGTAAGAGGTAAACGTAACAGGCTAATACAATGATAATAGGCTGCTTTTAAATCAATATTTAATTAAAAAACAAAAGTTCTTCTTTGGCCAGATTATAGTCTACACTTTCTTAATAGCATAAACACACGCTTTTCTCCATTCAAACTTTATCTGGAATGCCACTGTATCTGTCCATAGGCGTAAATCCCGGGGGGGACGGGGGGGACAGGACCCCCCCTATCTGAGGCTTGTCCCCCCTAAAAATATCATTACAAGTGACTCTGTGTATTGAAAATAATATAATGGACATATACTTAAAATAATTGTGTGATTAGTAAAACAAAATAAATGCAAAAAAACGTTTTAAATTCAGAAATGTTTTGATTCCCCCCTCCCTTTCCTCACAGTGGTTTGGTCCACTGCCTGCTTTTCTTCTTTACCGATACACACACACGAGTCCGGTGAGAGAGAGCAAGTTAGTTATGTGTAAGTAGGCTGTCAAGGCTATTTTATTCTCTTTAAACATCGAGTGAAATGATTCTTTATCTTTAATACAGATGATGCTGGATCATTAATAAATTAGTCATGACAAAAAAATTATGACATCCGATGTATTTTCTATGAGCGATTATAAGTTTGACAAGCTTAATACCGTAGCTTGTCACCCACTACAACTAACATGGCGATAAGCCTGTGTGTGAACTGATATTAGGCTAATATTGTAGACCTATGTGTTGGGTTTGGTTCACTATGATGTTAAGTGGCAGATCAGTGGGTTTAATGCAGTTTAATTAATGCGAAAGAGACGAAACCTAAAATACTATGGATGACGCAAAATAATAATTATAATATGACCGCGTGGTGAACCATAAACTCATTTAAACACGGTCTCCATGCTGTGTACACATATCTATCCTTGCAAGTACAATTTTGGCTGTATTATTTGTGTCCCCTTCAAAAATTGCTCTTGAGAAATTTTACGTTTATTGTCCCCCCCTACTGTCAGATGAAATTTACGCCCCTGTCTGTCACTGCAACTCACTGCAACTTCCCGAACAGGCGAACACACACAAGAATAAAATCTGCGTGTCTGTCTGCCTGATGAAAAAATTAATTTAAAACACGTTCATATTTTAGAGAATATTTGCATCACTGATGATTTCTCTCATCCACCCGCGACCCACCCGCAATTAATTAGAATGTATTTTTTATGACATGACCCACCCGACCCGCGGATTACCCGCGGGCCCCGCGGATACAACCGCCATCCGCGCATCACTAATATATATACTTTTGAATGGTAGTGTGTGTATATATATACAGTGAGGAAAATAAGTATTTGAACACCCTGCTATTTTGCAAGTTCTCCCACTTAGAAATCATGGAGGGGTCTGAAATTGTCATCGTAGGTGCATGTCCACTGTGAGAGACATAATCTAAAAAAAAAAAAATCCAGAAATCACAATGTATGATTTTTTAACTATTTATTTGTATGATACAGCTGCAAATAAGTATTTGAACACCTGAGAAAATCAATGTTAATATTTGGTACAGTAGCCTTTGTTTGCAATTACAGAGGTCAAACGTTTCCTGTAGTTTTTCACCAGGTTTGCACACACTGCAGGAGGGATTTTGGCCCACTCTTCCACACAGATCTTCTCTAGATCAGTCAGGTTTCTGGCCTGTCGCTGAGAAACACGGAGTTTGAGCTCCTCCAAAGATTCTCTATTGGGTTTAGGTCTGGAGACTGGCTAGGCCACGCCAGAACCTTGATATGCTTCTTACAGAGCCACTTCTTGGTTATCCTGGCTGTGTGCTTCGGGTCATTGTCATGTTGGAAGACCCAGCCTCGACCCATCTTCAATGCTCTAACTGAGGGAAGGAGGTTGTTCCCCAAAATCTCGCAATACATGGCCCCGGTCATCCTCTCCTTAATACAGTGCAGTCGCCCTGTCCCATGTGCAGAAAAACACCCCAAAGCATGATGCTACCACCCCATGCTTCACAGTAGGGATGGTGTTCTTGGGATGGTACTCATCATTCTTCTTCCTCCAAACACGTTTAGTGGAATTATGACCAAAAAGTTCTATTTTGGTCTCATCTGACCACATGACTTTCTCCCATGACACCTCTGGATCATCCAAATGGTCATTGGCAAACTTAAGTCGGGCCTGGACATGTGCTGGTTTAAGCAGGGGAACCTTCCGTGCCATGCATGATTTCAAACCATGACGTCTTAGTGTATTACCAACAGTAACCTTGGAAACGGTGGTCCCAGCTCTTTTCAGGTCATTGACCAGCTCCTCCAGTGTAGTTCTGGGCTGATTTCTCACCTTTCTTAGGATCATTGAGACCCCACGAGGTGAGATCTTGCATGGAGCCCCAGTCCGAGGGAGATTGACAGTCATGTTTAGCTTCTTCCATTTTCTAATGATTGCTCCAACAGTGGACCTTTTTTCACCAAGCTGTTTGGCAGTTTCCCCGTAGCCCTTTCCAGCCTTGTGGAGGTGTACAATTTTGTCTCTAGTGTCTTTGGACAGCTCTTTGGTCTTGGCCATGTTATTAGTTGGATTCTTACTGATTGTATGGGGTGGACAGGTGTCTTTATGCAGCTAACAACCTCAAACAGGTGCATCTAATTTAGGATAATAAATGGAGTGGAGGTGGACATTTTAAAGGCAGACTAACAGGTCTTTGAGGGTCAGAATTCTAGCTGATAGACATGTGTTCAAATACTTATTTGCAGCTGTATCATACAAATAAATAGTTAAAAAATCATACATTGTGATTTCTGGATTTTTTTAGATTATGTCTCTCACAGTGGACATGCACCTCGATGACAATTTCAGACCCCTCCATGATTTCTAAGTGGGAGAACTTGCAAAATAGCAGGGTGTTCAAATACTTATTTTCCTCACTGTATATATATATATATATACACACATATATACACACTACCATTCAAAAGTTTTTGAAAAGTAATATTTTTAATGTATTTTTTTAAAGAAGTCTCTTCTGCTCACCAAGCCTGCATTTATTTGATCCAAAATACAGCAAAAACAGTAATATTGTGAAATATTTTTACTATTTTAAATAACTGTTTTCTATTTGAATATATTTTAAAATGTAATTTATTCCTGTGATCAAAGCTGAATTTTCAGCATCATTACTCCAGTCACATGATTGTTCAGAAATCATTCAAATATTCTGATTTGCTGCTCAAAATACATTTATTATTATTATTATTATTATGTTGAAAACAGCTGAGTAGAATTTTTTTCAGGTTTCTTTGATGAATAGAAAGTTCAGAAGAACAGCATTTATCTGAAATAGAAATCTTTTGTAACATTATAAATGTCTTTATCATCATATTTGATCAATTTAAAGCATCCTTGCTAAATAAAAGTATTAATTTCCATGATTTATTTCCCACAAAAACAAAACAAAAATTATACTGACTCCAATCTTTTGAATGGTGTATTGTATAATGTTACAAAAGCTTTTTTATTTCAGATAAACGCTGATCTGTGGATCTGTCTATTCATCAAAGAATCCAGAGGGGAAAAAGTACTCTACTGTTTTAAATATTGATAATAATAATAATAATAATAATAAATATTTCTCGAGCAGCAAATCAGCATATTAGAATGATTTCTGAAGGATCATGTGACACTGAAGACTGGAGTAATGATGCTGAAAATACAGCTGCGCATCACAGAAATAAATTACAGTTTTTAAAAATATTTCACAATATTACTGCTTTTGCTGTATTTTGGATCAAATAAATGCAGGCTTGGTGAGCAGAAGAGACTTCTTTAAAAAAAAAAACATTCAACATTAAAAAAAAAAAACATTCAAACATTCAAAATCTTACTGTTCAATAACTTTTGACTGGTAGTGTAGATATGTATCATTGCATCGAGTTGTTTTGGATAATAAAAAAACGTCAGGTTTGACAATATTGTGTCTTTTCGAATTTAAATCTAGATTTATTCGCATTGGCCCATGGAAATCTCTATGAACACACTTGACATGACTTGGCCAAAAAATCGCGGGGGACGAATTTACGTTTTATTAAAAAGTGTTTGCGTATTTTGCACTAATGGCGCGCACACAGGATAGATGCCTGCCTCCGTTGCGAGTCCCTGATCAAACACTTTACCGATTCAACTGCTCTCCTCTCCTCCTCCTGCCTGGCTCTTTACGCCGCATCACTCCGTCTATAGCGCATTGTGATTAGGTGGTTTACGCTGTCAATACAGGAGACAAACCAATGGGCCACTGGCTGCTCGTAGTCCCTGCGTGATGGTCCTTGGCAAAAAAAAAATATATATATATTCTGTCGGCCCCTTCAATGTGTCGGCCCACCGGGATAATGCCCTGTATGCCCGATTACCAGTCCAGCTGTCCAGCCCTGGCGGTCAGTAAGAACGAAATAGAACGGTGGTGCGTTGAACACCCTGTTCTGATGACGCAAGAGTTGCAACTATGGCAGCTGAGAAGGCCATTATTTGTGTTCTTTTTGAAGAATTTTCGGAGCCTGATCAAATTAATACTGCAAAATACGCTCGATGTTAAAGTCACTGCCCTTGCCATTCAGAATAAAAGAGAACATCCCAATCAAGTGAAGGGATTTGTGGAAACTGTGGTTCCTAATAACAGAGTGGGGGAACTATGACGTCACTTTGTATGTGGATCAGCTGTTAGCATGAAACTGGTTCCCTCGACAAAAAGCCAATAGGATTTTTCCATAGGCTTTTGGATTATCGCAAAAAAATAAGCTCTGTGTTCAATCATAGTTCATGAAACTTGCACGTTTTGTCCATCAAGATAATCTTCACAAAATAATATAACTTTGATGAATTTTGGAGCCTAAATACAAGCGCCAGAACTTAAAAGCTAAACTTAGGCTATAAACGAACTACAGCACCACGGTCGCTCACCTTCAATGTCACCACCATCACGCTCCCGACAACTTTTTCAAACTTATTGTGCGTTCACGCCATATCGTAATAACCATAATTATGAGATACCAACTTGTAAAAAGCGTTCACCTCCTCGTAGAACTCGTAATTACAATTTGTGAACTGGGAGCTTTCTGAAAGCTACGGATTGTACCACGTGACCTCTGCACCTCGGCGGAACCAGAGAAAAATGCCGGCGCTTTCAAAGAAAGCTATTACTGCTCTAAAAACGAGGAATATATATATATATATATATATATCAGAGGTGGGTAACGAGTTACATATTCGTTACATTTACTTGAGTACATTTTTTGGGTAACTAAAACTTTTAGAGTATATATTTTAAAATGGGTAGCCTACTTTTACTCTTACTCAAGTACATTTTTAGTGAAAAAACGGTACTTTTACTTCGTTACTGTGGGCGACGCTCTCCTTACTTTATTTAGCAATACAAGTTAAAAATCCTTCCGTTTATTCCAAACGCGCCGTCTACTTTTTTTCTGGGCAATGAGCGATGTCCATTCGTGAATGATTCATTCTTTTGAGTCAATTCTGTTCGAAGGCTTGATCAAACCAGTTGGCAGACCAGTGAATCAGTTCACGAATCAGTTTGAATGATTCGTTCAGTTCCCTGCCGCACGCGCTGAGTCGCCTGAAGCGGTTCTCACTCAGAGTT
This sequence comes from Onychostoma macrolepis, assembly GCF_012432095.1. Lineage (NCBI taxonomy): Eukaryota > Metazoa > Chordata > Actinopteri > Cypriniformes > Cyprinidae > Onychostoma > Onychostoma macrolepis. The sequence goes on from NC_081177.1 coordinate 13,142,879, forward strand.
GTAACATCAAGAGCCTTGAAGACGTGGCTTTGGATCTACAGTCAGTTGAAAGCAAATCTGCAAAGGCTATGGTTTGCTAGCTATGAAGATCTTTATTAGATGAACACCGCGTGTGCTGTCGGTTCACACAAACACCTCTGCTAAAATCTCAGAAAAAGTAGTCTGGGGTTTCATGACCCTTTAGCAACAGTTATTAATAATACAGGCTGTGATTCAGAGGAGTAAGCTGGTCCAAAGAAACTGGGCACTGACCCATCTTTCAAGGACAACCGTTTTACGAATCTCGCGTTGAACTCACGGAGATTGGAGAAGAAAACAGCAAAAGTTTGGGTTTATACGTATGTGGTATCATAATAAAGATTAATTTTAACCACTCATTCTTCACAGCCTCATACTTTGGTATTGAAAATAAACCAAGTTTACTTTCACAGCACAGGGCACAGCGTCTTGTTGAAATATTATATACACAAACCAGCTACAGCGTTCAAGTTTTCGTGGGATGTCCACACAGAACGTAGGTAGACATTATGCAAATGTGGTAACGTGACGTGTGAGCTTCACGGAAACGGGATTCGAATTTTAAACGACTGCTTTTAATGGTTTTTTAAGAGTCAACTCTTTCTTTTGAAAGACAATAAGCTTATTTATGATGCACTTTCAGCTTTAACTATGCATTCACGCACAGCTGCGTTACACACTGCATGAAAGGTCATTTTCGTACATAGGGGCTTTTTAAAAGGGTCTTGCATGCAGGGCCGGCGCTAACTTGGAGAAAGGTGTTGGCAATTCTATGGCTATCAGGGGCCCCTTACGATTTCAGCCAAGCCCCTTTCTCCTTTCTTCTTTCTTCCTTCCTGGAACATGGTCTCAACCGGGGCCCCCGGCCCCCAGCTACAGCTCTGCTTGCATATCTTGTGCATGATCATCATAACATCATTGCTGCCATGCGCCATAAGATGCATAATAATTGGCATGAATAAATATGAATGAAAGTGAATAATGGTTTACATTTTACATCTGTTCTCACATAAAACTACCATATGGCTAGCTGAAATATAGTACACAATTTGTTTGGACTACTTTGGTGGTGGTTTTATAGTGTTTTTTTATGAATCTTGATAGCCTATGGCCACTATGAGCTGTTGTATAGAATAGAGGCATTTTGAGATTTGTAAAGAATTATTCTTAATTATTTTTGTGTTCTGCAGAATAAAATAACAGCATACAGGTTTGAAATGAGCAAATCTTGACATCATTTTTATTTTGGAGTGAGCTATCCCTTTAATAGGAATATGATTCAAAGAAAGCTTCCTCACCAAGGGATTGACAGACTATAATTTTTATCCAAGAACAAGGATTTTCTGCTTTAAAACTACAAAGTCATACTGTTTAATACAATATCACTTGCAGGTAGATCTGATTGCTACAATGGGAACATTCAATACAGCAGCGCTGGTAGATGAAGTGCAAGTCAAAGGGGAAGGAGAGATGCAAATTAGTTTTGTAAGCAGATCACTGGCTTCCCTGAACAGACAACTAGAGTTTGTTACCTACACAAACACACGGTTCCATCCCAACACAGCAGACATAGGTGAGACCCCAGAACACAATTTGTTAGGGTATATTTCACTCCATTGGTTTAGTAAAGACTTCGGTTTTTCTTATTTAATTAGATTAGACACATTAAGCAGAAACAAAACTCAATTTATTTATTTTTTTTAGCAAAAATCACTTTTACAGCTATTTTCTTTAATGTGACAACTCAAAATCAGCAATTAGGTATAATGAAAGCAGATGTTTGAGTTATGCAAACAACAGCAATGTATTATCTCATTCACTTGAGTAAACAATGGGTTTGCCATCAGAAATATGTTCTCTACCCCATCTACAATTACAACAAACTGCCTCACTGAGCAAACAGCTTCAGAATTACCTTTTGTGATGTACAGTAGCACTGCATAATGGTTTGTTGAAGTCAAATATTCATTATCTGGCCAGCATATATTCTCTGTCATCTCATATTGCAGGTTCCCATAATGATGTTGTAATGACACAGATAATATAGCCATCCACAGGGATTTATAGAGCTGAATAATTATATGATTAAACTATCCAAAGCACATAATGATTAAGGCAAGGTCATCAGGACATTAAAAAAAATGGACTTTAAAATGCTTAAAAGAAAAACTGTGAAAACTTTCTAGATTCTGAAAGGTATTCATTTAGATTTTGTTTATGCTGTAATACATGCTTATCTCTATATTCAGCAGTCTATTTTCTGCCTAGTTTTAAATTATATAACACTGTTCCTTTGTGTATGGCAGTACAATTTAAAGCAGGTGTATTCCAGGCCTCCTTTACTGTTAAGATCAGACATCCACCAATGCCTAAATTCTATAATCCTGGACCCAAAAATGGTAAAACAAATATAATTAATAATCAATTCATAATAAAATTGTATTTATTATGATATTATGATATCTTCCTTCTTACAGAATACAATGTAAGCGCACTTGTCACAATTGCCACAAAAACATTTCTACGCTATGATAAACTTCAGGATTTGATCGATAGCATTCGACAGTTCTACCCCACTATAACTATAGTGATAGCTGATGACACAGAAGACCCTAAACCTGTAACTGGACCCTACATTGAACATTATATCATGCCCTTTGGCAAGGTATGGATGTTCTATGTTTATATTCTTACAAATAAACTCAGCAAAGGCTATTTGAGCTATTATGTTTTCTTTTTAGGACAAATATATTTTAAGTGCTGTCTACTCCTCATTACAGGGCTGGTTTGCTGGCCGTAACCTAGCCGTCTCTCAGGTAGCAACCAAATATGTGCTTTGGGTGGATGATGACTTTATTTTCACCTCAAGCACCAAACTGGAAAAAATGGTGGATATTTTGGAGAGAACAACTTTGGACCTGGTGAGAGTCTTTTCAATCATCTGTTACATGTAATACAAAGATAAATGTTAATGAAAATACAGTCTTTTCCGACCAGTCATGTTTTTAAATATAAAGTGATGAGGTATGTGACTAAGAAATAATGACAGACATATTTTTCCTCCCACATAACCCATGCCTTTGTGATTTAGAAACAGGAATGATAAGAAACTGCTTTACAAAATGTCTCAAACATTGGATGAAACTTTGCTGTGCGTCTGTGTCATGCTGCTGTGGTTTTGTCTTGCAGCTGGCTAAAAATGAGTAAAATTCCTCTTAGAGAACACAGCCTTATTAAGAACATTGATTATCATATTAGTGCACTCTTCAATAAGTAAGTAAGTTTTTTATCGTCACTGTGCATGTACAATGAAACTCTGGTGAAGCAACCTCCAGATGCCTATGAATACACAAACACCCAGGTCCCACTTTATATTAAGTGGCCTTAACTACTATGTACTTACATTTCAATTAATCATTTGGTACAATGCACTTATTGTGTACATACATGTGTTTACATTGTTCTTATATTTTTAAAAATACCTATATGTAATTACATCTGTAATTAATTTCTGTAATTACATTTAGAAGTACACTGTTGACCCATCTCTTACACCTTAACCCACCCTGAAACCTACCCATATCATCAAACCTGTCCCTAACCTTACCCGTATCCCACCTCAATAGCAGCAAATGTGTTTTGCAATACAATATGAACACAATAAGTACATTGTACTTATTTTTTGATGCAAGTACATAGTAGTTAATATAATATAATAATAACCACCTAATATAAAGTGTGACCAACACCCATATTAAAATTCTATACATAAGTTTTATACACTAATGGCTATTCTACTATACATGAATAATATACATTATACACAGTATACCATGTAATAGTACAATAAATAAAAACTACAGAGAGACATACAAAGACAACAGATTTACATAAATGTAAAAATTATGTGCAGTGAAGAAGGAAGTGACAAGTGCTGAAGTATGTACTGTAGTTGTCATATTGCACTGTGAATATTACACATTGAAATATTGCACGTTAAAGAATTGCACAAGAGATAATATGAGAGAGGAGGCTGAGGTCTCTAGGTTTGTGAATTTCAGTCTTCTGAATTCCAGGATCATCTCCTTTGTCTTTGTTGTGTTGAGGATCAGGTTGGTGTTTCAGCTCCAGATCCCTAACTTCTTGACCTCTACTCTGTAGGCTGATTTGTTGATGTTGGTTATTCTGCCTACAACAATGGTGTTGTCTGCAAACTTACTGATGCTATTCGTCTCAGAAGAGGGTTTGCAATTGTACGTGTAGAGTGAGAAGAGAAGGGGGCCCAGCACAGAGCCCTGTGGTGCTCCTTTGTTCAGTATGATGGAGGGGGGAGACATGAGCACAGTCTGTGTTCTACCAGTGAGGCAGTCATGCACCCAGTTACACAGTTGTGTGTTGAGGCCAAGGTGGTGTTAGAAGGGATGATATTGAAGGCAGAGCTATAATCAATAAATAGCATCTGCACATACGTGTCCCTCTGACCTTTGTGTGTTAGGGCTGTGTGGTGAGCCGGTGACACAGCTTCCTCATTTGACCTGTTTCCTCTATAGGCAAACTGGTGTTGATTCTCGGAGGGTGAAATGTTTCTCTTGATGTGTGACAAATCCACTCACTCAAAACACTTCATCAAAACTTTCCTGCTTTGGAACTGGGATGATTGTGGCTGACTTGAGGCATGTTGAAACAATGGCCTGCACCAGGAAGTTGTTAAAAAAGGTCAGTGAATAATGCTGTCAGCTTGCCGGCACAGTGTTTTTTTAGGACCCAACCTAGTACGCCTTCTGGCCCAGTAGCCTTGCTTGGGTTGAGGTGGTTCAGAGCCCGTCTCACCTCATTGCTGTGTCCATGTTGTGGTGCTTGAGGTATTTACAAAGTCAAACCTGGCAAAGACTTGACTCAGCTCCTCAGGGAGGGCTGAACTCACTGTGTTTTGTGTTGAGCTAGTGTTGTTGCTCGCATAATCCATGATGCCCTGCCACATGCGTTGAGAGTCAGTGTTGTTAAAGTGCTCCTCAGTACACTTCTTGTAGAAGCGCTTCACTTCCTTGATGCCTCTCCTCAGTTTGGCCCTGGCAGTTCGATAGGCCTTCACAGGCCCTCAACAGACTAATGACAGCTTGGTTTGTGGTTGGGCAGTGTGTGAAGCTGATGCAGTCCAGCACAGATGAGGCATAGGTGTTTAGGTCAATGTGGTTATTGTGTGTGGCGACTATTAAAATATTAAACACATGCTAAGGTGCACCAAAGACAGGCTTACATTTGGAGACAACTTCCTAATATTTCATACAGAAAAAAAAACTAAAGGTGACATGGTTGAAGAAAAACATACAACAGAGCATAAATTTCTCATAACACAAAGCTTTTGTGTTGTTTGGTTGGTTGTGGCAAACAAATGAGATTCAAAGATAACTTAAACAGGGTGGCGTCACGTGGCTCTGGCGAAGATGGCTGGTTGATTGATTTGCTCCGATAACCTGTACACAGTAAAGCTATAAATACCCCTGTAAAGTTAACCAATTCCGATCGAAACTAACAATCTGAGTATGTCCAAACATTCGACCTCGAAACAGTGTGACATTTTTACCAGAGCTCGTAGGACAGGCACGGAAAAACTAAAATCTCAGGCCGAAGCTGACTTGGCTGTCATGGCGGATACGTCGGATGTGTTAGCTGAATTAAAAACACTGAGAACGGAGTTTGGAAATAAACTGGACGGTATTGATAAACGATTAAGTGAAGTATCATCGTCCGTGAAGACATTAGAGAACAGCCTGACTGAAATGAAAAATGCGGTAATGTCCAACGAAAAAAGAATCGACGACGCGGAAGACCGCATTGTGGCGGCGGAAAGCCGACTGGACACGGCTGACTCTTTCATCACTTCAGCATCTAAACGCCTGAATCTTCTGGAGGCAAAGGTGGAAGATTTAGAAAACCGCAGCAGGAGGAAGAATCTCCGACTGTTCGGCCTTCGTGAGGGTGCAGAAGGCTCAAAACCGCTCATGGACTTCATCAAAGACATGCTACCTCGGTGGACGGACACGACACCTGACACACCGTTCTCTCTGGAGCGGGTTCACAGAACACTAGCTCCAGCTAAACCTAATCAACACAGACCAGTTCTCATCCGCTTTCTTAAATTCCAGGAAAAGGAACTGGTGTTTCGCTCAACAAGACGCAGAGAAATCACCTATGATGGAAACAGGCTGTATTTTTCCGAGGATTTCTCAGCTGAAACTATGCGACAACGCCGGGAGTTTAACAACGTCAGAAAACTGTTCGCTGATAAAGGGATGTATCGTGGATTTCTTGTCCAACCCTGCAAACTGCGAATTTTGCATGACAAAAAGATCTACCTGTTCTCATCTCCTAAAGAAGCCGAGGAGTTTTATCGCACCATTGGCTAAAATGTCCATGTGAGTAACTGTATATGGATCGGATTAATATGATGAACAAGGTACTTGGGGTATAAATATTGACCTTGCCAAGTCTGAAAAATACAAATTGAAGTTTTTGTTATTTTTACTTTTTTCTTCTGTTTTGAAAGAGACTTAACTTGTCATTTTGATTTATGAGGACATAACTTACATTTGTTAAATTAATATATTATTTTAATGTCTTAGCACAGTTAGTTTTTGAAATGGCAAGGATTTTATTTATTTATTTATTTTTTATTAATTTTTTGTTATTTTTTTTCTCTATAAACTTGTGTGCTGGGGATTTGAGCACGGTTTCACTGGTTATTATATGTCCAGAGTTCGTTTAGTTATGGGCCTGCCCTGTCGTTTGGGGACAGGGCTCGTGCCAAAAGGGAAGTGGGGTGGGGGGGAGATGAGAACTCGCTGTTTGCAGTTCTCACAGTTTAAACAGATTCAGAGCATTGTATCTAATCTTTCATCTTCGAGTATACAAATGGATGGTCACTGTAACTTAAGCACTATTGTAAAATGGAAAATGTATGTAAAGTAATAACATGGAATGTCAAAGGGCTAGGTCACCCTATCAAGCGCAAACGAGTCCTCACTTTTCTTAAGAAAGAAAAAGTTAGTATTGCCTTTTTGCAGGAAACCCACATGTCTGAAATAGAACATCAAAAACTTAAGAGAGATTGGGTGGGCCAAGTATTTTTTTCAAGTTACACAACTCAAAAAAGAGGAACAGCTATACTTATACATAAAAATTTCCCTTTTTTATTTAGAGAACAACAGAGTGATACAGAAGGAAGATTTATTTTAATTAAAGGCACTCTGTATGGTCAAGAAATTACTTTAATGAACATCTATGCTCCCAATACAGATACTCCAAAATTTATGAGCAATATTGTTACTTTATTTAATCAATATTGTACTTCTTTGGGACTCTTAGCAGGGGATTTTAATTGTTGCTTTGATGCAAAGTTAGATAGGTCTGCATTTTCAATGTGTAATCATAACTCATCTAAAACCCTAAAACTGGCCTCTAGTGAAGTAGGCCTAGTTGACATATGGAGAGAATTAAATCCTGGAAACAGAGATTATACATTTTACTCAACAAGACATAATGCATATTCACGCATAGATATGTTTCTTTTGCCTCAAGAGTATATTCCTTTTGTAAATGCATGTACTATCGGATCAATACTTATATCGGACCATGCACCAGTCTATCTTAATCTTTTTATAGGTCAAAGCTTACCTCAACATAAACACTGGAGGTTTAATTCTTCATTACTTGATAATAATGATGCATGTAACAATATTAAAGAATGGTTTAAATATTATATTACTGATAACGCTGCATCTGATGTAACACCAGCTATTATGTGGGATGCTGCTAAAGCAGTTATCAGAGGGAACCTAATATCCTATACCTCTGCAAAAAAAAGGGCAACAAAGGCGCGCATGATGGGGCTAATGTCAGAACTCTCAAAATTTGAACAACTTCATAAACAGCACCCTTCAGAAGACCATTTAAAAAAATTATATGATATTAGAAACCAATTAAATATTATCCAGACTGAACAAACTAAGAAATTATTATCTTTTACGAAGCAAAAGTATTTTGAGTTTGGGAATAAACCTAGTAGATTATTAGCTCACCAACTGAAGAAGGAACGTGCAGAACACACAATTAAAGCAGTTCGTAACTCTAATGGTCAATTAACTTATGATACAAAATTAATAAATCAAGCCTTCGCTGAATTTTATAATAAGCTTTATCACTCTGAGAATCCCTCTGATCTAAATATACAAACATTTTTGGATTCCATATCTTTGCCATCACTGGCGGAGGGGGAAAGGGCATTTTTGGATGCATTACCCACTTCAGCAGAAGTACAAGAAACTATCAGCTCCTTGGCTTCAGGGAAAACCCCTGGATTAGACGGATTCCCTTCCGAATTTTATAAGGCATTTTGGCCTCAAATTGAACCCCTCTTTATGCCAATGGTAAATGATTTCTTTGAGAACGGGAATCTCCCTGAAACAATGAAGACTGCCATTATAACTCTAATTCATAAAAAGGATAAAGATGCAACAGAATGCATGTCATATCGCCCAATTTCTTTACTTCCAGTTGATCTCAAAATTATATCTAAACTTCTTGCCAGCAGGCTGGAAAAAATTCTCCCTTGCTTAATTCACTCAGATCAGACGGGTTTCGTAAAAGCTAGATATGGTTCAGATAATATTCGTAGGCTCTTAAATATAATTGATCACTCAAAATTGAACAATGTACAAACATTAATAGTATCCCTCGATGCCGAAAAGGCATTTGATAGAATCGAGTGGAAATTTTTATTTGCGGCACTAAAAAAATTCAATTTGAGTGATAAATTTATATCGCTGATCAAAAACTTATACAGTAATCCCTTAGCAAAAATCTGTACTAATAATTTTATGTCTGAAGCAATAGTATTAAAAAGAGGATGTCGACAGGGTTGTCCTCTTTCCCCTTTACTATTTAACCTAGCAATTGAACCCCTCGCCGAAGCTATACGGAGTAGGGATAATGTTTCAGGGGTATGTATTGCAAATACTGTTCATAAGATATCACTGTATGCAGATGATATTTTATTATATCTAACTAAACCTGACCAATCTATCCCTGCAACACTTAGTACTATTAATGAATTTGGCAATATATCAGGTTATAAAATTAACTTTACCAAATCTAATGCCTGCTGCTTATCCTCTCCAATTACTGAAAATCTCTACAATATATCACCCTTTACTTGGAGTCAGACATGTTTTAAATATTTGGGTGTGGTGATATCTCCTAACCTTGAGGATCTGGTCAGCCATAACTATCTTCCATTAAATAAAAAAATAAAGGATGATTTAGAATATTGGTCGTTATTGCCCATCTCTCTCCTGGGAAGAATCAATGTGGTTAAAATGAATGTATTGCCACGTTATAATTATCTTTTTCAATCTCTACCATGCTATTTAAATAAATCGTTTTTCAAAACCTTAAATAGGCAAATTAGCACCTTTATTTGGAACAACCGTCCACCAAGGATTGCTTTTAAAACTTTATGCAAATCAAAGGAAAATGGGGGCCTAGGACTCCCAGATTTGCAGTTATACTATTGGGCAGCACAAACAAAAAATATTATAAGTTGGGTACACCCTCGAGAAAATGCAAGGTGGACTGATATTGAGAAACAGGCCATTTACCCAGTATCATTAACCTCACTACCATATATTAATAACATAAAACGGGTAAATAACTGTGTAAAGACATTTGTGATTTATAACACAATGAAAACTTGGCAGGAAATTAAAAAATATTGCAGCATGCATTCAAAAATCTCCATTTGGTCACCTTTGTCTTATAATCCTGATTTACCATCCTCTATGGGAAGGACATTATTTACTAAGTGGAAAGATCAAGGTATTGTCTCTTTTAAGCAAGTTCTTAAAGAGGGCACCCTTAAATCTTTTTCTGAATTAAGAAGTGAATTTGATATTGACAATAAAGATTTCTACAAGTACTTACAACTTAGACATTTGATAAACAATCTTCTTGCAAAGGGTCATATCTCACTGGAACTATCTAAATTAGAAATCATTCTAGAGAACACATCCATATTGAAAGGGAAAATATCTGAGATATATGCAGTCTTAAGAGACCAAGCTGAATCATCTTTAACTTCATTAAAAAGGGTATGGCAAAAAGATCTTGGATGTAATTTTGATGATGAACAGTGGGATGTGGTATTCAGGTGCGTCTTTTTCTCATTCTCTAGTAACAAAATAATAGAACAAAATTATAAATTTATACAAAGAATATACTTGACCCCAGTTCGCCTTAGTAAGATATATCCTGGTGCATCTCCTTTGTGTAACAGATGTAAAACACATAAGGGCACCATTATGCACATTTTTTGGAACTGCGGAAAACTAAAGGAGTTTTGGGATAGTGTACATGAATTCTCTGTTACTGTCTTGGGGAAGAAATATCACAAGACTCCTTTAATATATCTTTTTGGGGTGGATTTAAATGAGATTTCAGACCGTTTATTCATTAAAAGGGTAGGTTTGATTTCTTATGTATCCAAGAAATGTATTCTATTAAACTGGAAAAAGGAACACCCTCCAACATTTGAACTATTTAAAAATATCATAAACGACACACTGCATATGGAATATTTAACATACAGTTTAAAAAACAAAACCCACATTTTCTTAGAGACCTGGAACATTTTTTTTTTGAATCTATGATCCCTTTGACTCGTGCTTATACAACTTAACATCCATTGTTATCACACTGACCATTCATGTGCTGTCATTCTATTTAAGTTTTAATTTGCTAACACAAATTGGAATTGATGTATGTTTATATTTGTATACTCTGATGCTGTTTTTTTTCTTTTTTTTTTCTTTTCTCCCTTTCTTTTTGTTTCTTTGTTTTTGTTGTATTGTAAATCAATAAATAAATAATTTAAAAAAAAAAAAAAAAAAAAAAGATAACTTAAACAGAAAATTGTAAGATGCAAAGGAGAAAGCAAGGGCATCATGCAGCTGCGGGGTTGGTTTACATGCCTGAACAAAGTGTGGTTCTATCAAAAATTGACATTTACTTATGTTTGCATAGGCACAGAAATGTGCAGTATTAATGCATGACACTTCTGGTAGTAACTGGAATACTGATGAACTCGCAAAAGCGTAGTTGCAGGGTGTGACTTTTCACCATAAACAGTCAGTACCTCCCTTTAGATAAACAATCTAATCTTAATTTGTGAGTAATTAGCCGTTTTCTCATTCATGGATGTGTAGTCATTTGAGAAGTATTAAAGGAAAGGTTGACTTGTTTTTTTTTCTAGGCTTGATTGTGTTTATGGGGTGCAGTCAAACGTGTTCATGCTTCGTTTTTTTAAAAAACGCATTATTTTTCACATAATTTACCTTTATTCTACACCGCTCTGCCCCTTCTCTGATAAACACCCCGATTAGAATGGTTAGAAGACAGAATCGCGATTCATATATGAATAGATTTTTACGTGCACCCAGGGCATCTAATGTCCTAATGTCCCAAAAAAAAGCACTTTAAACAAATATGATTCCGAACCTTTTTATTTATACATTTAAATTTAGCATATTTTTACTTATACAGTACAAAAGTTTGGACACATTACTATTTTAATGTTTTTGAAAGAAGTCTCTTATGCTCATCAGGCCTGGATTTATTTGATCAAAAATACAGAAAAAAAATAATAAATTTAAAATAACGGTTTTCTATTTTACTATTGTCAGTCCTCTGTCGTATGTTTCCCGCCCTCTTGTGTCCTTATATGGTTTTTCCTCTTCCTGTCCTTGTTAAGTGTGATTGTTTATGATTTAGTTCAGCTGTGTGTCTAATTATCATATGTATTTAGTTCCTGCCTGTTGAGTTAGTTTTCATCTGGTCTACTCGTTACTCCCCGGTGTTCCTGCGTGTCCCAGCCTTGCCTTGCCCTGCCCAGTCTGTTTTGGATTTATTAAAGACTGTATTTGAGTTAATCCTTGTCTCCTCGGTCCTCCCTGCTGTGTGCACCGTGACAACTATGCTTTAAAATATATTTCTGAGATGCAAAGCTGAATTTTCATCAGCCATTACCCCAGTTTTCAGTGCCACATGATCCTACAGATATCATTCTAATATGCTCATTTATTATCAATGTGAAACAGTGCTTAATGTTTATTTTATAACCCGTGATCCTTTTTTCTTTTTTTTCTTTCCCAGGATTTATTGATTATTAAAAAAAAAAATTATATATATATATATATATATATATATATATATATATATATATAAATCTTTTATAACAATATAAAAACTTGGTAACACTTTACAGTAAGGTTGTATTAGTTAACATTAGTTAACATGAACTAACAGTGAACAACACATCTGTTCAGCATCACTTAATCTTTTCTCATGTTGACTTATTCATATACTAATGCTTCTCTTCACATTAACAACTTAATTAGTTAACGCTGATTAATATATTAGTTAACGAACTAAAAATGAACAATGTATCTGTTCAGCATTACTTAATCTTTGCTCATGTTAACTTATTCATATACTAATGCATTAGTTAACATGAACAATCAATGAACAATGCCTGTAAATAGCTTTATTTAATAAGCTTAATTTACTTATACAGAATATACACATAAGTTTATTTACCAGCTAACACACAATGGATAAACAATATCAACTTCCCATTTGGGCACTGATTAGGCCTATTGGTAAACTTGGAAACCATCTGTCTTTTAGTGATTTAGAGACAGTCATTCATACTTTTATTTTTTCACGCCTAGACTACTGTAATTCTCTTTATGTGGGAGTTTGTCAGAAAACGTTGGCTCGGCTACAGTCTGTTCAAAATGCGGCAGCAGGATTGCTGACTGGCACTTGAAAGCCTGCCCATATTACCCTGATTTTGTCACCTCTTAAATGGTTGCCTGTGCAGTTTAGAATTAAACTAGACTTTGGAATGCACTGCCTATGCATATAAGATCTGCCCAGTCCATTTCAATTTTTAAAGCTTCATTAAAAGGTTATCTATTATCGCTTGCTTTTAATCAGCCAGAGTTTTGAACATTAATTGGCTTTTGGTGTGTAAATTGTGTTTTTGGTATTCAAACTGTAAATTGTACTGAGTCTGTCCTTCTTGTCATTTTATTTATTATGCTTGTACAGCACTTTGGGCAACCTCGGTTGTAAAAATTTGCTTTTAAAAATAAATAAACTAAACTAAACTAAACTAAACTAAACATCAACTGATAATGTTTCTCATGTTTGTAGGCCGTTTATTAACATGACTCACCACTAACAACGCATTTATTAAGGAAATTTGAACCTTATTGTAGTGTACACTAGTCCAACATTAACTAATGTTTAACTAACATTTGTAGACCGTTTATTAACATGACTTAGGCCTACCACTAACAAAAAAAAAAAAAAAAACCCACATATTTAACAGTTTTGTTCCTATAGTGTGACAGCACACCACACCACTAACAGATTCCGTTCACACATCAAAATCACAAATCACGATTTTGAATAAGCTGGGTATGGGCAGGATTTCCCCCTCCCATTTGATCAATATTGACAGCAGATATTGTCATATTATTAATATCAATAGTATGATAATGTATTGAATTGTAACCTTAAATATGATATACAGTATATATACACAAATCAAGTGGAAGAGAAAGACACGATCACTATCACTAGCAGAAAAAAAGTTAATTTCTAGTTAGCTGAAACTGATATTATAAGTGTTATGTTGGAGCAGTAATGTAATCATCAGCAGAATTTAGAAGATACACCTGCGATCCTTTATTTGAAACATTAAAAAAAAAAAAAATGTTCTAGTGTGTTCGCTTTTTAACTTAGAATGCAAACTTCTCTGCTTTTAATTTTATAGCTATTTTGCTTGTCAGCTCCCAATGCGATGTCATTCATTGTACATGCAAATTCAAAGCCTTTGAATTTGCGTGTACAATGAATGACGCTCTTTTAAACTCGTAATAAAGCAGTGAATGATCTGACCAGAAACGACACTGATTGACAGAGAATACATTGCAATCACTCTAAAATAGATTATGACAAATCACACACCTGCATTAGGAGCTATACTTCTTTGCGTGCCTATTAGCCATTTGCATCACATGGTTCGCAGCACCTGAAGAAATAAATTTTACATAAAATGGCTTTAATATTACCCATATTGCCTAAATCATCCAACAGTTTGACCAATAACATGTAGGTATTGTACATAATCGACCAATCATGGCGCTGCGCGTGAGAAGGTGAGATCTACAGAGAACGATCAAAGCGATATGCGCACGTGATGTCTAAGCTATGGTGATGCCTAAGCTTCATTATTTTATATTAAATAAAGCATTTTGCGCTGATGCAAACAGCTACAGATATACAAAAGGGTCACCAAACATGACAAGGAGGGCAGCATTAGATGTTACCAAAATCCGTTACCCTTTTCTATTTCACAATCCGTAAAAAAAAAAAATTTCACCTCTGCTCTGTCTTACTAGTGTAGTTTTCACTAAATATGGCTTCATTTACAATGAATAGCCTACTGGTGGCTCTCTATGACAAATTGCTTTATTTTCCTCATTTCTGACCCTGGACCACAAAACCAGTCTTAAGTCGCTGGGGTATATTTGTAGCAATAGCCAAAAATACATTGTATGGGTCAAAATTGTCGATTTTTCTTTTATGCCAAAAATCATTAGGATATTAAGCAAAGATCATGTTCCATGAGGATATTTTGTAAATTTCCTACCGTAAATGTATCAAAACTTAATTTTTGATTAGTAATATGCATTGCTAAGAACTTCTTTTGGACAACTTTAAAGGTGATTTTCTCAATATTTGGATTTTTTGGTACCCTCAGATTTCAGATTTTCAAATAGGTGTATCTCGGCCAAATATTGTCTGATCCTATTGACTGGTTTTGTCGTCCAGGGTCACATTTGGATAAATGTGTCTGCTAAATAAACAAACGTAAATGTAAACCCATGCATGAGCAATACTTTTGGACATGTTGGCTGTCATAAGGCCCAATCCCAATTCTAATTTATAAGCCTTCCCTTACCCCTCCAACCAAAAGAGAATCGAGACACCCCTGCCCCGTCATGTGAACGCGCAAAACAGAGGGGTGGGGGAAACGGGGAAGGGCTAAGGGGTAGAAATGGGATTGGGCCAAAACTTCAACATTAAATAAATTGTCTCTTTTGTCATGGGCCATAATAGTGTAAAGGTTCTAAACAGAGGCAATAAATCACTGGTGCCTTATTGCCAAATATCAACAAGTCCATATTTCCAGTTGCTTGGCCGTGCCTCAGCCAGTGGCGCCTCCAAGGTGGGGCCAGATGAAAATGACACTGCCCCGCGAGAGAGACTTCGCGCGCTCACACAGCCGCACTGTCGAAGCATACTGCAGCACATGGTCTGTTCAAGTTTGAGAGATGCAATCAACGCGGGAGAAACTTACAAGTAAAACTTCGTTTTCGTATGTTATATAAAACTTAGTTTATTCTATCAAACTCACATAATACAATACTGTTTGGCTATAGATTAGGCGTCACTAAAGCATTAATTACGAACTGATCTAAGTTTTTATTAGATTAATATTACTCGGGGCTCTACAGTGCGACCATTTCAGTTGCACTTGAGGCTGAAAACTAGGCTACTGAGTGCGACTATGAAAAAAATATTTAGGAGAAACGTGCGACTGACTCAAATCAGCATATTTGAGTTTGCGCTGAAGGAGCTTCAAAGGTTTCTAACATACTCAGTGGCTGCGTTGAGTAATGTAGCCTATCACTTACTGACCTATCCACTCATTATAACAAACAACGCGAAGACAGACTGTAAATTAGATTCACTGTGCAGTGTAAGGAGCTGATTATAATAGAGTTTTGTGAGATTGCAAACTAAGATGAGTGACAGCTTTTAATGATTATTAAGGGAGTTTGCAAATGTGATGGATTTAATACAACAGTTCATTAAACAAGAAGTTAATATTAATATAAGTGACTTATATTTTCTGACTACAACAGTATTGCCTTATTTTGCTCTATTTGGTCAACGAAAATAGTTTCCGACAAAGTAACAGCTGAGCCGCTGCGCATCTCCATTCAAACACAGCTGTTTTGTTTATGCATGAGCTGCGTTTTTAAACGAATATATTGTCAATAAAGACAGTCATGTACTTCGTTCCTGAATGAATCAGCAGTTCAAACGAATCAAATAAATGAATGATTCAGTGATAAAATCAGTGACATTCCGCCACCTGCTGGCAGTTTTTGTTTCATTTTTAAAGTGTATTTCCTGTTATTTAAATAATTTAATATTTCTATATTCAAAATTTTATATTTAAAACATTAACCTCAACATGAATTTATGAATTTAATTGCACTCTCAGCTTCATTAAACATTTGAAAATACACCTACAAGCCACTTGTGTGGTCTTCTGTGCCACCTCTGTAGTACAAATTTATTCCTTAAATACTGATTGCATTTGATTGATAACTTATTGTTATTCTACTTTTTATTCTGTTGTTTTAATTAGAAATGTTAAAAAGCTTATACATTTTTGAAGATGACATACTTTTAATAAAGTTAGAAAAATGTCATTACAAAGGTAAAACAAAATTCCTGTAAATCACTTTAAGGAGTCAAATATCACCTCGTAATGGGATTTTTAATTATTGATTAGAAGGTGCTCCTGAATTTTGACCGTACTCAGTAAAAGAAAAGTAAGTGTAGAGCCCTGTTACTCCATGAGTTGATATGTAAATTATTGCAGATTTGGGCAACATTTAATGCACTATCTTTGGCTCTTAAAGTCACATATGTAGAACAGTTTTTGTTACCCAGACAGACAAGTAGTATTTTATTAATTTATGTCTGACAACAGAAACAGAAAATATTTAAATTAAGCACTGACAGCATATTTCCACAAAAATGTAGGGTTTATGATAAATAATCGAAATGAAGAGGAAAGCAGTCAACATCCACCTTCTTCAGCAAAAGGTCTGTAAATTCTGAGAACATTTAGGGCTTAATTTACTGCAACAGTCAGTGTACCAATTGTTTTGATGAAGTGATGGGTTAAACATCTATGCTTCTTGTTTACTTTTACTCTCATTTGAAATGAATTTGCACTCCAAATAAATATGAGGGTACTTGCAGTTGAATTACAGAGCGACTTTTTTTCTGTTTTGCGCTATACAGATTTTTTAAATTTTGCTCTGTATAGTAATAGCCTACTGAACTTTATATGCACCTAGAATTATTGGTAACACCAAAAATGATTGTCTGCCTTTAGATTTAGGCATGCAACACTTTTTTGAATTGTGCCACCCTAACATTTTATACTGGCCCCTTTCGGCCACCCTATAAAAAAAATCCTGGAGGCGCCACTGGCCTCAGCAGAGTTCCAAACACTGCGACAATGGAATGGTTCCACGTCTTCGAGTAAAACATGGTATAGGCGCTGTTTCACTGAACAAACAAGCCAGTTGAAACAATAATTCAAGGGCTCATGCACAAATCTCAGTTGTTTTATTTCTGAATGAATCAGCGATTGGTTTTGAAAGAATGTTTTGACCAAAGAGCAAAGCTGCATCTGAAATTGCATACTCTCTTTATTTTTATCTTTAAAAGAATTATTATTTGTGACCAGTGCTGGCAAAATGAGTCGGAATGCGCACGGGCTAATTTTGAGCTACAGATGAAAAAAAAAATCGAATTTCAGGTTTTCACAAAAATTAGCTAGTTCATTAAGCCCTCGTCTAGCAATCCCAATGCTCCAAATAGTCATTAATACCTTTTCTCCACTCGCTTCTCACGCTGCCGCTGACTGACATGAATCGCGCAAATAAAGGCGCTTCCTGATACATACATAGGCCTACAGAATTACAGTAGTAGGCCTATTTAAGTAGGCTATTTACGCAAACATAATCTGCTATGTCTTAAGTGAACGTTTTGGGAACTGTTGGAGAAAAATATATGACGTTATTAGAGCCGTACGGTACAGTAGGTCTTAAAAGGCCGTCTGTGTCACGAATCCAGTCTGTGCACTTCCGTTCATTCACCACCAGAGGTCACTCGCTCACCACATTGACTCACACCATACATAACACTGGACTCCAATTCCCATCATCCAACACTGATCACAGCTGTCACCAATCACTCATTGCACTAATCACATGCACACCTGATCCCACGCACACACTGATCACACACCTTATATAAAACCTGGACTTTGTTTCCCCTCACTGCAAAGTATTGTATGTGTTTACCGCTCCCCTAGCCGTAGCAACTCTACAGAGTCCCTGTTAGTTTGGATTGTGTTTTCCCCGTGTTTGTTCTACCCGCGTTCCCTGGATTATCTCTCTGCCTTGCCCACTGGATACTGTTTGCCGATCGTCGACCTTCGCTTGCCCTAGGTTTACTCTTTGTCTTGTCCCTGCCATACCTGTTTGCCATTGCTCGACCCTGCCTGTATTTATGACCATGCCTGTTAATAAAAGCTTGCATTTGGATCCGCACGTCTCACGTCTCGTCAGCCCCGTTACAGTCTGTCTCATTAATGCTAACCTAACAATAAAAGAAAAGATCACTCGCTGCTCTTGATTGAACTGCTTTTGTAGTTTTCATAATTATTTTAATTGTAATGAACACATTGAAGTGATTTTTACATTTGATTATATGTTTTTCTTAGGTTACTTGAATGCTTTTGTTCATATGTAAAATATGCTTTGGAGCCTTCAGAAAACTTTAACTCTAACTTTAACTTTTTCTCAGAACTGACTTTGCTGACTTTGTCGACTTCAAAACGGGTGTCAGTCATTGTTTGTCAGATTCCAACAAATCATATATCATTTTGAAGGTCTTTTAATGGAAAATGAAAATAAAAATAACTCATTTTTGAAAATTTGCTCATTGTGATTCATTTTGCCAGCACAGGTCACATTTAATGTTTGCAACACAGAAATGTAGCCTACTAGACTGTTAGTGATGCAGTAAAACATAAAGCTTTCATAATGAGCGCTGGCTGCGTGAAAGCAGGTTTAAATATTCCGATGTGACTGTGAATTCAAAGGCCTCCCAGCTTCCGCAACCCATTGAAAGTTCTACACACTCTTGTGCCTATTGAACACGTCAAAAACAAACTCAGAAAGTGAGTAAGCTATATGTAAATAAATGCATAAATAAATATTTATTTATTAATTCATTCATTCTGTTATGAGGCCACAGGAACGAGAGACGTGTGGATTCATTTGCAAGGCTTTTATTCAGAGACATGGTCAAAAACACAGGCAGGTTCGAAACACCAGCAAACAGGTATAACACAGGCAAGACACAGAGTACTCCCAGGGCAAGCGTGGGTCTTTGATAAGCAAACGATATCCAGAGGGCTTGACACGAGGGTTAATTCGTAAACACAAACAATAATCCAGACGGGGCAAACAGAGTCCTAACGGCAAGACGATAGGGCAATCCGAAATACACAGGCAAGGATCTTCACACAGGAAAACAGGCAAGGCAAGACTAGACTAAAGAAGGAACTATGAAATATGAGCTAGACTGTGAACTGGCTCCATAGATTAGCTATCGCTAGAAGAGTGATAAATGCTAGACATCAGAGCAAGGCGGACGTAACTCGGACACTTTTCTAACTGGCAAGCATCTCGTGGTGATCCGATCTGCGCAGATTTTGATTTGGAGAATGGACCCTTTTCACAAGACTGTGATGACGCGTTTCAACGGTCATCATCATTATAAATCCTTGAAAGTTTTTTATATATATATTTTTTTTTAAATGTATGTACATTTATAACACTATACTTTGTATTATATCACCGTTTCATCAAGTAAAAAAAAAAAACTAGTTAACGTTAATGCGAGGGTTTTTCTAATGCAGCGTCAATGTGAGCGACGGTAAATTTGTCATCGTTCTCTCGTCTGACTGCTGTTATCAGTCTCTCTCAATTTTTTTCCTTTGATTGAAAGTCTTGAAAACACTATCGTGGAGTTTTTCTTTTGCTATTTGAGCAAATGGGAATGCAAAAAAATATATTTGTGGTACCCTCATTCACTGCTGTCGGATTTTACCCAACTATGACGACTTCAGCTGCTGAGAAACCCAGAAATGTGAGAGAGGTCCATAGGCTTGTTTGAGATGTATCTACTAATTCATTAGTATACTTAAAATATAGTATTTTTATAATATACTTATGTTGTTTGTAATGACCAGATTGATAAAACAATAAATATTTCCGACAACAGGAAGATGACGTCAAATCATTTGAAATATTTATTATTAACAGTAACAATCCTCTAGTCATTTGAATAGATTTTAAAAAATGAACAATTATAACAAAGTGGCTGAAGAAAATATTGTAACATATTGGCTAATAAAATATTTGAACAATTAAATGAAATAAAAAAACTGCTATTAATTAACAGACACAAATTGTGTTTCTTACAGAACCCAAACACTACTCTGGCTTCTTTGCCCATGCTTTTACAAGAGGTCCGTTCTCATAGTTGGTTAGGAGACATGCAACAGTATACAGCTGATTAATGTTGCCAAATAGCCGAAGTGAAATCTCGGTGTCAAAGAACTTGTGTTCCTTAACACGGCGTATGAGGCGCTCAACATGCACCCTGAGGCATGCAATTGCTTGGGTCTCCCTAACCTCACAGGCAGACATCTGGGATCTTCCAGAGAGAAATGCTCTCCTATAGATCTTGCAAGGCACAAGGTCATCAACAAGGAAACCTCGGTCAACCATGATGGCCATCCCAGGTCTCAAAAGGGTCCAGACTCTCGCATGATCTGTTTGTCACTGATGGAACCAGCATACAGTGGAGAGATAAATGTGACTACCCCGTGAGGAGCTACTCCAAACAGCCCTTTGAGAATACAGTGGGACTTGTATGTTGAGAAAGTTTCACTTTGGAGAAGAGGTGATGAAGGGCTCTGGCACCTCAGCTCTGTGCAGTCCAGGATGACTGTATTGTCTGCATAGTCCTTAAACTCAGCTGGCAGATGTTCCCTTATTTTCTCCGCTGGTATCCATATTCTCACAGACCCTAGGACAGTATACAGAAAGTTGCTCCATGTTGTGATGATCTGACTGACTGTGGACTGGTGGACTCCATAGCAAGATCACGCTGTTTTGAACCCAGAGCAAGGTAGTTGAGAAACATGAACATCTCATCAATGGGCTGCAGGGAATGAGTCTGTTCAAAAAAATAAAAAATTTGCATTATTTTTCTCTCAACTTCCATCTAATCTTTATTAAGTTGTTTTGTATAGTCCATGAACTACTTACTACAGTGTAAATTGGTTCTGTAAAGGTGCCTCTCTGTGCTTGAGTCACACTGACCATATATGGCAGTGATGGCTTTATTAAGGCCCAGAATCTCATCAGCAGGTCATAGGATGCAAATCTAAATGAATACAATTAAGATATTAGTTTTTAAATCTTGTAATAGTGTATACTATGAAATTACTTGGAAGCATTTCAAATATATTAGCCTTCATCTCACTTTCTTTCTCTCTCTCTCTCTCTCTCTCTCTCTCTCTCTCACACACACACACACACACACACACCCTTGCATTACAATAATGCACTCTGTACATTTGTCATTAAAATAACACCATAGAAACTGTCTCAAACGATCTATTAAAATAAGAAGAAAGTCGTGCCTGAAAGCTGCATCTATTTATTCTTTCTATTGGTTAAAATGAATAGAGAATATCGTGTTTTTCCGTCAACCTAACACACACACAGACACACACACAATACTATAGGCTTATCTGTTGCTGCAAAAGTACTACACAATCACAATGTATGACAACAATAACACCAACACAATAATTTAGACAAAAAGTACTATTCATTATACTGAGTTCCAGTTTCGTTATTTAATTAATTAACTGTAGTCTATCTACCCCTACCGTCTCCATTCTTAGCTAATGGACATCTTACCTTGTGAAAAAACGTATGTCCTTGTCCGAGGAAGCAAACCGATGAATTCCAAAGCACTGATTAATTGTCAGCTTCTCAACTTGTTCCCTCAACCTAAGGATCTCCTCTCTGAGAGACATATTGTCATCTAGAGCTAAATCGACAGCTGCGGGATCTGGAGCCAAAGTGTAGTCGTGGTCCATGCACACCTCATCATCGTCAACCGCTGTGTCATCCTCCAACCCCGGTGGCGGCGGTCGCTCCCTCCTCTCCCACATTCCCGGTTTTGAAGTGGGTAAGGTGAAATCGTTCCACTCGAACAATGATGGAACAGCTCGCTTGACTAATAGCCGTCTCCCTGTCTCTGTCTGTGGCTCACGATCATCCTCTTTTTTGAAGTGCCGGCTACATACGCGGGTATGGGGAGTAACTTTGAAGTTTTCCCTCCGTATAGCGACAAGCCATTTTCGCCTAGTTTCCGCATCCAATGGAAAAGTATGAAAACTAAGTACACCGTTGTACTTACTGGAAGCCTGACACAGCGGTACACAACAATGTTCAGCTGTAGTGCTGCTGGTTCGCTGAAATTTAAATGTTTTTTTAGCAGATATCGTCCTCAACTGGTACACAAATCCCCTCAGCAGTATGACAGCGGAAGTGGCTCAGCTGGCTGAGATTTTAGCGGAAGTACGTCATCGCCTCCTTGTGCATGTAGCCTATTCGAAGTGCAGATCGATGCACACTCTAACAGCTAATATTGCCCACAACACATTGCGCTGTGGACGAGGAATCGATCAGAACTACAAACACGCATAAAATGTGTTAAAAACTACAAATATGGCGGATATGCGAGACCAACGGACAGGTAGAGAAAGTAATTTGAGTGATAAATAATCAATGTCTAACCTGATTTAAAAATATTAATTTAATGTTATCCACATTATATTTCATCTGCAGCAACACTGTGAACTTTTATAATGATACGTTTGGTCATTAACTTTTAAATGCATCATTATGCAAACACATGAGCAGAGTTCTCGGCATGAAAGACCCGCAATGTGCTTCTTTATTTCTCTCCAGTACGGTAGGAAATCAAATTAAACGAAATGTGGATGATGTTAACTGTGACAATATGATTAACAGTGCAGTTTAAACAGTTACAGGACGAACGTAACTAAGCAACAGAGCAGCTATGACAAAGTAGTATGTCCCAAAGCCTGCCTACTATTCTGCTACATACTCAAAAGTATGTACTTTTTCTTCACAAAAAGAGTACATACTTTTAGGGCATAGTATAAGTAGGCGAATTGGGACGCAGCATAGTGCTAGACTACAATCTTAAATTCGGCGCTTAGCGTCTACGTCACGGCTCTCAGCCCGCCCTCTGTTCGTTGGTTGGCCTGGCTGCTGAGGAGCCGGAGATAAACTGGGAGATGGTTTGCTATATCAGACTGAGTACAGAAGCGAAATGAAAGTGAGCGGAAGTACGAAGTCTGACGTAGTCAGGCTACAAGTCAGGTCTTCCCCAAAAACTCTGATCATTCTGTGCAGCGCCGCTTCAAGTCTTCTTCTTCTTCTTTAGGTTTTAACGGCAGCTCGCATCCTTGACGTTGCATTACCGCCACTTTCTGGTTCTGCCGCTTCAAGTCTTCTTCTTCTTCTTCGTTTTTAACGGCGGCTGGCAACCAACGTAAATAGGTGCATTACCGCCACCTTCTGCTCCGGAGTGTGGAACAGAGATTTATATTCTATTTATCAAACCCGTCTCTCTAATAAAATCATAGAAGGCTTTATTATTTACTTCACTTGACCATTTTCTTAAAACCTTAAAATTTAGTTCCTGAATTCCATTTTTCCTTAATTCTTCTATCATTCTTGTTCAAACTTCCTACATTCAATAAATACATGAGGTATTGTTTCTTCAACATTACAATGTTCACATAATCCATTTGGATGTTTCCCTATTATTTCAAGAGTGCTATTTAAATTTGAGTGCCCTAATAATATTCTGTTAAAGATGACCTCCTCTTTCCTTGACTTTCCTATACACTTTATACTTTGATTTACTTTATTTATTACACTATAAAGGAATCTACCCTTTTCCCCATTGTTCCACTTAACATGCCATTCTTTATTAACTTTATTCCAGATTAAAACCTTAATCTCTGATTTACTTAATGGAACTTGTATCTCTATTGTTTCTCTCTGTAATGCTTGCTTTGCTAATTTATCCACTTCTTCATTTCCCCTTATTCCTATGTGTGTTGGGACCCATATAAAACTGATTGATGTACCATTTAGAACAATTCTTGAATGTATTTGTAGGATACTAAATAGAATATCTTGGCCACTTGATTTAAAAGATTTCAAACTCTTTAAGACTGAAACTGAGTCAGAACAAATTAAAACATTCCCAGGTTTATGTTCCTCTACCCACTGCATTGCCAAGAGCATTCCTATCATTTCTATAGTATAAACTGACAAATGATTAGAATTTCGCTTTACTCCACTGATCCCCTGGTAGCCACTGTCTTGGACTAAAAAAGCAGCCCCAGTTATTTAACGTTCTGCATCTTTTGAGCCATCATACACTTGTATATGCCGAGGGTAATGAATTCTGGTATATATTGAAAATACAGATGTCAATTCAGCTTCTCTTTCTGATTTTTTAACTTCTAACAGATGCAAATCTACTTGAGGTTTTACATACATCCATGGTTCATATTCCTGAATAACAACTGTTGGGCTCATCTTGATGTTATTTACTTGTATATACTCCACCCAAAGCTTGTTCTACACCTTTCATTCTGTTCCCAACAATTCTGTAACACCATTTTTGTAGGATGATCATCTTTATGCCCCTGGAGATTAGCCCAGTAATTGACCGTTAATTGTTTCCTTCTAATTTCTAGTGGCATCTCTCCTATCAAAACTTGTAAAGCTGATATTGGTGTAGTCTTTACTGCTCCACAAGTCAAGTCAAGTTGAGCTTTATTGTCATTCCGCTACATGCGGGGGCATACAGTGGAACGAAATGTCGTGCCTCACAGGACCACGGTGCTACATAAATACAGGCATACAACAAAGGAGTAAGACAATATAAACCTATACACAGCTATCCTACTGATAGATTTTGACTATAAATATACTATCTATAAAAAGTACCTATACAAACTAAAAAATACAAACTATACGAATGCTTCAGATAAATACTGTACATGTGCAAGGAGAAGCATTGAGTTCAAGCAGCTGGCTAGGGAACAGTGCAGGATGATTTGTAGTGCATGAGCATGTAAACATACATATATTACTGAGTTCTTTTTGTGGGATTTGTGTACACACTGCAGTGTGTGTGAAAAGTGACTAGTGCGCATAGAGGAGGAGAGTGTGCTACTACAGGTGGTTTGTACAGGCCCACTCACCTGTGTGTAGCACACTTCGAATTGCACGTTACATGTTACAGGAGGTAGGGGGATTGTATGGGGGTTCAGAGAGGGGGGGGGTGATTTGAGTTCAGGGCTCTCACAGCCTGGGGGAAAAAGCTGTTGAGCAGTCTGGCAGAGTGGGCTCTGATGCTCCGGTACCGTCTTCCTGATGGTAGGAGCTGAAAGAGACTGTGGGAGGGATGCGTTGAATCCTTCACGATGCTATTGGCTTTGCTGGAGCATCGTGTGAGGAAAATATCCAGGATGGAGGGGGAGGGTGAGAGCTGTGTTCACTGTCCGCTGGAGGGTCTTGCTGTCTGCTGCAGTACAGTTCCCGTACCAGACAGTGATGCAGGTGGTCAGCACACTCTCAATGGTGCCCCTGTAGAAAGTGGTGAGGATGGGTGGAGGGAGACTTGCTCTTTTCAGCCGGCGGAGAAAGTGTAGGCGCTGTTGTGCCTTCTTGGAGAGTGACATGGTGTTGGTGGTCCAGGTGAGATCCTCTGTGATGTGCACCCCCAGGAATTTAGTGCTGCTGACTCTCTCCACAGTCGAGCTGTCGATGGTCAGTGGGGGGTGATCGACGGAGTTTCTCCTGAAGTCCATCACAACCTCCTTTGTCTTACTCACATTGAGGGACAGGTTGTTAGTGCCACACCATTCAGCCAGCTGTGCCACTTCCTCTCTGTAGTGCGTTTCATCGTTGTTGCTGATGAGACCTACCACTGTTGTGTCGTCAGCAAACTTGATGATGTGGTTGGAGCTGGACTTGGCAGTGCAGTCGTGGGTCAGCAGCGTGAAGAGCAGCGGGCTGAGCACACAGCCTTGTGGGGCACCTGTGTTCAGTGTGGTAGTGCTCGAGGTGTTGTGGCCGACACGGACTGACTGAGGTCTTCCGGTTAGAAAGTCCAGGATCCAATTGCAGAGGGAATTGTTAAGGCCCAGCAGGTTGAGTTTATTTATGAGCTGTTGTGGGATTATTGTGTTGAATGCTGAGCTGAAGTCGATGAACAGCATTCTAACGTAGGAGTCTTTATTTTCTAGGTGGGTAAGAGCTAGGTGGAGGGTGGAGGAAATTGCATCGTCCGTAGAGCGGTTCGGACGGTATGCAAACTGGAGCGGATCGAGTGTGTTGGGAGGCTGGTTTTGATGTTGTGCATGACTAACCTCTCAAAGCACTTCATTATGATTGGAGTCAGTGCTATGGGACGGTAGTCATTTAGACAGGACACAGGTGATTCCACCGGTATGATTGTTGTGGATTTGAGACATGTGGGGACGACTGCCTGGCTCAGCGAGGTGTTGAAGATATCTGTTAGGACATCTGTCAGCTGTGCAGCACAGTCTTTCAGTACACGGCCAGGTATGTTGTCGGGACCCGCAGCCTTGCGTGGGTTGATCCTAGATAGGGACTTCCTTACGTCGGCTGGAGACAGACAGAGCGCCTGGTCATTGGGAGGTGTGGGCAGTTTTTGTGCAGGTGTGTCATTCTGCATTTCAAACCGTGAGTAAAAGTGGTTGAGTGTATCTGGGAGGGATGTGTCGTCATCACAGGCCTGTGGCGGGGGCTTGTAGTCTGTGATGGTCTGAATAGCTTGCCACAGGCTCCGTGTGTCACTGCTGTCTGTGAAGTGATTGTTGATTTTTTGAGCATATGACCGTTTTGCATTTTTGATGCTGCGGGACAGATTGGCTCTTGCTGTTTTGAGGGCTGCTTTATCTCCTGATCTGAATGCTTCATCTCTGGTCTTTAGCAGCCCACGAACCTCTGCTGTCATCCATGGCTTCTGGTTGGCGCGTGTGGTGATGGTCTTGGTGACTGTCACATCATCAGTGCACTTTTGGATGTAAGCAGTCACTGTTTCAGTGTACTCCTGCAGGTCTGTGTGGTTGTTGTAGGTGGCCGCCTCTTTAAACATGTTCCAGTCTGTGTCCTGGAAGCAGTCCTGCAGTGCTGAGGTGGCATTGTCTGGCCATACCTTGATCTGTTTGTGAACCGGTTTGGCCAGTTTCAGAAGTGGTCTGTATGCTGGGATTAGCATAACAGAGATGTGGTCGGAGTACCCGAGGTGGGGGCGGGGTTCAGCTTTGTATGCGCTCTTGACTGTTGTGTAAACAAAGTCCAGTGTGTTATTTCCCCTTGTTGCAAAGTTCACATGTTGGTAGAACTTTGGCAAAACTGTCTTTAAGTTTGCGTGGTTGAAGTCACCGGCTATGATGAAAAAGCCGTCGGGGTTATTTGTTTGTTGTTCGCTGATGGCGCTGTACAGTTTGCGAAGCGCGTCCTTTGCGTTTGCGCACGGTGGGATGTATACCGCGACAATAACAATGGCCGTGAACTCCCGCGGCAGATAGAACGGTCGACACTTCACAAACATAAACTCCACCAGCGATGAACAGTGTTTTGTCACTACCCCAGCATTGTTACACCATTCTTTGTTGACGTACACACACAAGCCACCGCCGCGAGTCTTACCAGACAGTGATGAATCTCTGTCCGCGCGGTAGCAAGTTAGTCCGTGCAGCTGAATGGCGGAGTCCGGGATTTTGTCCTTCAGCCATGTTTCAGTGAAAACAAACACACAACAATCTCTTGTCTCACGCTGTGTTGCTCGACTGAGTTGAATTAAGTCAATTAAGTTTTCCAGAGAGCGAACGTTTGAGAGCATGAGTGTTGGAAGAGCCGGTCTTGTGGGGTTTTCCTCAGCCTAGCTCAGATACCTCCGCGCTTACCGCGCTTCCGTCCTCTCTCACACCGCTTGCGACGCCGCCTTGTGCGTGTAGCGACAGTATGCGAGGCCGCGGTCTCGAGGTCCGGCTTCAGCAGTAAACAGAGGCCTCGTAGCTTCTCAGTAGCCGCCGGCGAGAGTTGGTCTTTGTATGCGTTGCCGATATCCAAAAGTCTTTGGCGAACATATATGAGTTTAGGAGTGATTTCCTTATGAACTAGCGGTAAATTTACACTATTTGGAGATGAACAGACGACATTAAAAGACAAAAAAGCACCGTCTTTGGGACCTGGAGCAGCCGCTGCGTCTGATCGCGCCGCCATCTTGGATACTGTCTCATCGCTTGAGCTTGAATTTTACTAAGTTTTTCTTAGTAAATGCTTTTTGAGACGGAACCATATACCACACAACCATAATCAAACACAGACCGGATCAGTGCTATATAAATTGTTTTTAATGAAGAAGAACTTGCCCCCCATTCCACTCCACTTACACCTCTCATGATGTTTATCACCTTCTGACATTTCTCCACTATTTTATTTATATGTTCACCCCAAGTAAATTTAGCATCAAAATACATACCTAAAAACTTAAATACCTTCACCCTTTCCAATGTTTTCTCATACATCTTCAAACTCACTTCTGGAACAACCTTCTTCCTAGAGAAAATTACTATTTTAGTTTTCTCCACTGAGAATTTAAACCCCCAATCATATGCCCATTCTTCTACTTTCCTGATTGTCTCTTGTATCTTCCTATTAATATATAAAATATCCCTTCCCCTTTTCCAGAGAGTTTCGTCATCTGCAAACAGAAACTTACCTACCGCTGGTTCTACTTGATTAAAAACATCATTGATCATTATGGAAAACAATATTGGACTTATTACACTCCCTCGAGGAGTACCATTTTCTATCTGGAATGCATTCAATACTTCATTTCCTATTCTTACCTGGATGATTCTGTTCTCCAAAAAATCAAAAATCTTTATCCAATTATATATTTTTCCACTAATATTCATCATTTTAATTTTTACTCTTTATTTATCTGCACTTTTCTAATTTCATTTTCTAAACATACTATAGAATCCATTGTTCCTCTTCCTTTTCTAAAACCACTTTGATATTTTGATATTAATCCTCTTTTTTCCAATAAATAGGTCAATCTTTCCGCAATAATCCTTTCCATAATTTTACAAATATTCGACATAAGAGCTATCGGTCTATAATTAGAGGGTTTTGAAGGATCTTTTCCTGGCTTTCTTATTGGTATTATTATTGCTTCTTTCCAAACTTTTGGAAGACTTCCTTCCTCCCATACTCTATTATATAACTCTAATTATATTTTATATAATTATAAAATTTTCCCCACAGCCCTATCCTTAAGATGTCTCATCATTATATATCCAATCTGATCCTTACCTGGAGATGAATTTTTATTTGCATTACAAATAGCTCTCATCAACTCATCTCTGTTGAATGGGAAGTTAATTGTCTGGACTTCCATTCCCCTACTCCTTACCAATGCTTCTATATTTCGTCTCTTTGTTATATCTCTCCTCCTCTTAAAGCCGGGCTCACACTGTGCGATTTTTTAAAGGTCCTTTAGGATTGTACTTGTCAGACTGTAAGAACAGGATGATCATGTCACACTATGGGATCTCAGTTGTCATTAATGTCAGACTGTACGACAGTCAAGACGAGTTAAAAACGGGTGCGCGCAAGAAAACTTGTCCGGAGTTTTACATTGTCAATACACGTCCAGTGACCGCGAGCTGAATTGCACGCGGGACCGAAATGTTGGCTGTCATGAAAAGTATACGAACGGCGGCAATACCGGCGTGTTTAAGAAGAATAGCAGGGGTGTGGACTCGAGTCACATGACTCAAATCTGACAATCAAATCTCACAAATTTGATGACTTGCGACTCGACTCGACATAATTAAAGAAGACTTGAGACTCGACTTAGACTAAAACTGTGAAAAAGCTACGGTAAAAACCTGTTAAATGGTTAACGGTAAGTTCCCCTAATATATACGGTGAAAAACTGTAATAGACATTTCAGACAATTTTACGGTGAAATACCGCTTTTGGAAGTGAAAAAGAATGTAAAATTTACAGGGAAACCCGTAAATTGACGTTCCCAGTATTCCCTGCGTTGCGTTTCAAATTTTGTTTGAATTTGATATTTCAAAGAAAAAACAACCAGGTTTCTTCTTAGTTTTTTCTAATCAGTTGTTTATTAGGGTTGTATGTTACATCTAATGTTGTTAAATTAATGTTTATTGCATATTTCAGTTTAATGAGTCTCACCATGATGGTGTTTAATATTTGTGTGAATGACACTGTGAACCTTCTATATATATTATTATTTATGTTATCATCATAGTGACTTTCTCATCACCACCTGCATTTGGTGGTTATCAGTGTATTTCAAAGGTACAAAACAGATTTTAGTACTTCAATAGGTTGGTATATTAACATTATATCAGTTAATGAAATTACGGTATTTAACTGTAAATTTAAGTTAAAGCCGTAAAACATAAAATGTTGCTACCATATATTTTACGGTAGAATTCCGGGAACCACAGCTGCCGTTTTTTTAATGTAAATTTTACGGAATTTTTTTTACAGTGTGGACTTGAGCCCTGTGACTCGGAAAGACTTGATCAGATCAGCGTTGTTATCACTCTAGATGGGTGCAGCGTGCTTGCGCTTGACTGACAGTAAGCCAGAGACTGAGTTCAGGGAGCGCTTGATATACAGTATAAATTAATGGAGTAATAGCATAACTTTCGACAAAAGAACCAAGAAAAAATTTACATGATTCGTCTAGTAGCTATCTCCGCTCGTGAAAAGCGCTGCCCTGCCCGTTTGATCGCCGCCCAGCAGACACACAGAGCGGGCATGAGAAACGAGAAGCGCTGCCGCGATCACTGGTGCTGGTACCATCACCGTGACCGCTGCTGTGAAATGCTAAACATATTTCTCACTTCTTTTGTTTGTCCGACACCGAGGTGCATCATCCTGTCACGGTCCTTGCACTCTGTCAACTCGATGTACTTTAATTTTAATTTGTAATCACCTCTCCCAGACCTTTTTTTTTTTTTTTGTCAGATCCCCACTTGTTGTTCAATCAGTTGCATATTTTAATTGCATGTGCATTTTATTTTATTTAAACCTCCATTAAGTTTAAAGTTAACTCATAATCAAGATTTAAATCAGTTTAAAGTTATGGTGCAAAAGGATAAAGGTTAATCTTAAATATTACTTAAATCCAGGATCAAAATGATGGGTTAAAATGTAAACCTGCTTATTTTTAAAGGTTTAAAGTGCAAAATAATTATTAGATAAACCTTGATTTAAGCTAGATTTAAAATTAATCATTGCAAACAATTTAGCTATAATTTGAAAGAAAAAAAGTGGCACTTGGCCTAATGATCATTTAAAATATAATTTGAAGAAGTGTTTCTTTCACAAAATGATTTATGAATTGTAGCCTATATATAACTATAAAATATACTCATTTTTTCTCCCTCTTCACCAGGCACTCATTTCACTTTTATTTCTTTCGGGATAAATAATTGAATTCACGTGTTGTAAATCAGTCTGTATAGCGCACATAGACCCTAAATTTAGCGATCAACTATGCATATTATAAACGTAACATTTAACGTACAACATTTTGTCTTTGTTACTGTTAGTTATAAAGGATGGTAGCACATCATTTTTGAATGACTGTCTTCATGAGTTTGTCTGCATCAATATTGCATGTTTCCTCTCACTTGTAAAGTATCGTAGCAGTTTTTCTTATAGTTCTTTCGAAACAGTTCTTTCTGCGTTTCTGCTCACATGTTTTTAAATCTGTTTCATTGAGGTTCCAAATAATGGCTCATTGGTTTAGATATAACACCTAGAAGCATATATTCTTCTCATGCACTCATGCAAAGTATTGCAGCTGTTATGAAATTCTGTTGTCTTTGCTATTCTTTTACTAATAAAATAGTTTTTTTTTTCACTCCTTGTCCTTTGGCACAATCCTTAAATTGAACTTGAGTAGTTTTACTAAGGGCACCCATCTCACATGAAATTAAACTATGTAAAAACATATTCTACCTGACTTCCTGATATAAATTACGATAAATTTGATGTGGTAATTAATATTGAGACACTAATTTGGGCAAAGAGCACTAATGACTTGTTTAAGACTTGAAGCTAAAAGTTGATGACTTGCAACTCGACTTGGACTTGCCTATTTTGACTCGGGACTTGACTTGGGACTTGTCTGTCTTGACTCGAGACTTGAATGCAAAGACTCGAGACTTACTTGTGACTTGCTAAACAATGACTTGGTCCCATCTCTGAAGAATAGTGTATGCATTCATACACACCCACATGAAAACAGCGGCGCAACCAGTGTTTATATAAAAAAGAAACATATCAGATTATTTCCGTGAGCGGAGGACGGGAGCGCCGGACTTTATGGCTGATAAACCATAAACTCCAAGCTCGTTTAGCTTGCCTGATAGTTTTCCTCACAACTGCTTGAGCTTTCTTGAATAAAATTAGATGATTATAATTATGTGTTCTCTTAAGAAGTTTAAAAGCCTTATTTCTGTCTCTCACAGCTTTACTACACTTTTCTGTCCACCAAGGAACAGCTTTTCTTGTCATTTTTCCTTTGCTTTTTGGAATTGATTCTGATGCTGCTTCTAATATTACTGTACACACTTTTTCATTAAACTTGTCAATATCTTGATTTGAATCAATTGCAGCCATTTTTTCCTCGCACATTTCCTCAAATTTATCCCAATTTGCTTTTTCAAATACCAATTTTCCTCCTTTTTGAGTTACTGTTCTATCTGTCTCTATATTCAATGTTATAACTATTGGGTTGTGATCAGTCCCAATGCTAGATTCCCCCCAAGCCGCTTCAAGTCGAACACACTTGAAGGCTTATGGGTGAAATCAGTGCAATGGATGATAGGAAATGTAGTCCAGGGTATAGTGTAACAGTCTGTGTCGTGTGAGAGTCCATGTGGAGAGCGGGTGACCTCTGGTGGTGAGTCAACTGAAGTTCATAGACCGGATTCGTGACACATTCATTCATTCATTGATTTATTCATTCATTCACATGGAAGCAAAATAATGAATAAACGAATGAATGAATAAATAAGTGGAAAAATAAATATTCAATCATTCATTCATTTACGTGACAACAACCTAATGTAACCCTGAAAATGAAATAAATAAATATTTATTTATTCATTCATTTATTTATTTACACTCATGTACTAACAATTGAATCCATACTTGTGATTTATTTATTTCAACATTTATTTAATTATTTAATTTTGAGCATTTAAATATGTAGTTAAATTTGGCGCTCCATGGGATTCATTTTCGAACGGAGGAAAAATATAATTTCTCAAAATAGATGATGGTTGCATTATTTATAAAAGTATGACCATAGCTAAATCTTGCAATTCTTTCACTGTACATTGCTATTCTTGTTATTGCAAAACTCTGCTGACAGATGTTTTTTATATATATATATAAATGTCTAAGTGTAAATGTACCAAGTTTAATAAATATTCTTATTAAATGTAAAATTGCTTATATGTTAGAAATGTAATATAAATGTTTAAAACAGATTAAAAAGCATGTACGTGTGCTGACAAACTGCTTCCTGGGTTTGCACTGTAAGGTGGGGGGAGCTGTGAGAGAAGTGACGGGGTACACTGCCACCTATCGACACATCATCTCCACAGACGCAGGTGATGAAGAGGGGGATTGCTTACACATAAGGACGGGATTCCACCACGTTATCGAGGGATTTCCCAATTGTGTGGTTGCAGATGCCGTCATTAATTTCTTCATGGCTCGCAAAGAAAAGATAGGACAAGTGGGCTTTGACCCGCGTCTGGCTCGGGTTGGCCATTTAGGTAAGAGGCCTAATGCAAAGTAGATTATGCATTTGACACGTGTGTGCGTTACTATGACGTTTTTGGTTCTTCTTTAGCCTTTTTTATTGATGGACTCGGCTCCCTCCATGTGGGCTCCTGTGATGATATTATTATCAGTCATGCATCGAAGATCAAGGCGATGTTGCCATGGGGACAGTCTGAGAATGACAAGGCCTATTCCAAGTTCCGTTATGCTTCCACTGAAGAGACCTCTGTGAATGAATATGATCTTTATTATCTCAAGAATCATTTTAAATGTGTCACCAGTGACTAAATGTGGAATGTTAAAACTTCTGCAAAGCACTTTCATGGCAGACTCTCTCAAACGAGTTTTTTATAAAAAACAGCGCCAGAAAGGACATGAATTGTGTAATTTCATCTCAAAACTGTTTGGAGGTGGAAGTAATTTTGTGGCTTTGGAAAACAGTGCTATGTGACATTATGCTGAATACCAAAGGTTTTTGTGTATATGTGTTAATGATGGATTTGTGGACACTTTGATGTTTTTTTTTTTTTTTTTAATTGTGGAGTAAAAATATTGTTTTTATTTTGAAGAGAGATATTAAAGAAAATAGCCTAATTAGGCTATTTGGGTATCTTTCTTTTTAAATAATTTAACATTTTGTAGCCTACTATGCCAACAAACTACAAATGTTTCTATTTATTACGCTTTATTAAAAGATTGGCTGATGCATCATCATTATGAACATTATGTACATCTTACCCTATTAGTCAAAAAAAAAAATTGCAGCTGTATCTTAAATATAATTTACTGTCAATTTATTAAATGTGGCCATTTCCATTTCAGGCCACAAGATAGCGCCATTAAGTTGACAGGAAATTTTACAGCTGGCACATGTGGGATTTTTCCATCCCTTATTGATATTTCTCAACGGAAGGTTTATTTCTATAAGTAATTTATTTATAGAATCATATCCTAAAGTCCATCAGTAAGGGCCAGAAGAAAAAAAAAAACAGTTTGCCATTGAGACATCTTTCCCCAATCTCTCTTATTTTATTTGTTTTGATTTTTTTCTGTTGAACCACAATATGATCATGCTGATTTTTTTTTTTCAGTATATTTAACTGATCAATAAAGTCACAATAACAAAATCACTTACATTTTAAAGCATTGGTTTTGCCTCCCTATATGAAACATCTTCATAGAGCAAATAAAACCAATGTCAGATCACATCAGCATTTGAAAACAATTACTTTTTAGCCTTTTGTATAACACCAACATCCAGTGTGGCTGCGAGATGCCAGCAGTGGCAGCTGGGCAGTCCTGTGCACCAGTAATCTGGGCTGATTTCCATTCAGCCAATTAGTGTAGTATTTCTTGAGCTTTAAAGAAAAAAAACTGGTGTTCTCCTGAGAGTGGTCTTTGAAATACCACAGGAAAAATGCAGACATCAAACATTAAACAGAAAAATGATTTGAGAATTTCTGAGTCTGTGTTTGAACAGTATTTTTATCAGGTCAAGGTACTAACAGGTTATAAAAAGATAGTCAGTAGTATTTCACATGCAGACTTAGAAACTCAAACTCTACAAATTAAAAGTTTATACAATCACCAAACTTTGATCCAAAAATGGTTAAATAGTGGCAAGCAGGATAATCCAAGATATAGTAAAAATAAATTTGAATTTATTTGATATTAATTTGCGCTGACACTGAAAAGAAAAATGAATTGTCCATTGAAAGAGAAAACGTTTATTTCAAATTAAATCAGAGACAATTATTTCTTGGTTTGGTCTCTTGGTAATCTTTTACCATGTAATGATTACCAGAAATATGAATATTGCATAAATAATATATAGCTCATGAAAGGACATTTTAGTAACATGTACAGCATTTATGTAAGCTATATTTAAAAGTAAAAGATGGCAAGATCAGAACATCCATTTTCATAAAAAAACATTCAGCCACTTTTGATAAATTGAACATACACAGACATACATAATCAATAAAATACACATGGAGTTTGCAGGGCTGGAAATATCGTTAACACTGCTGTTAATCATGGTTGGCAATGTTAAGGCCAGTTCACACCTACATGAATGTTCGGGACAAATATTCAGTCCGATTTCAGACCAATGCACAAAACACACAGAGGCTGAATAAAAATGCAGTTTCACTCTCTGACAGTAGATGGCATTTATAAAAGCTGAAAAACACCAGCTGTTCCAGTACACAAAGAGCTGCGTTTTTGGTTTCTGTCATGGCAAAGAAAATGAGTCAAACAATATATACATGTTTTCAAACAGCCATTCAGATTTTTGTATTTACTATGGTGTTTATTAACCAACACCAAATACAAGAGTACAGAAACAAGCGAGCCAAGCTGTTAAATGCCGATCAGCAAAATAATCTGTGAGTGCCACCAACTCTAGTTTTATGTAACAACAGCGGCTCTGAGCAACTGATAAAAAGCATGAATCTTATTGATTGACCAGGTTTTTTGGGGGTTACCAGTGCAATGGAAAAGAGATTAGAACACCTCTCCATAAAAAATCCATTGCATTGAGAGCATGAACATTTTTGTGCTGGTCACACATTACTGGTTGTTCATTCAAATTAAAATGTTTATGACAATGAATTTTCGTTAAAACAACCACTGATAGCCCTGACAAACTCATCACAGCATGTTGAGTCGAAATAAATGCTGGAATGACTTTAAGTCATTTCTCTGACACACTTGAAGTCACCAACTGGTTCTTTAGGTCCTGTTTTGAGTCTCAGTCTTGCATTACTTTGTGTCAGATAGATCACACCCAAACCGTTGTGTTGTTCTCGGGAGGTTTCTCCTGTCAAACAAAACAATGACATTTTTAAATGGAAATTAAATTGTGCCATAACGCTACAGTTTAGCACAGAAAATATGCTGT
Source organism: Onychostoma macrolepis (assembly GCF_012432095.1). Classification (NCBI taxonomy): domain Eukaryota; kingdom Metazoa; phylum Chordata; class Actinopteri; order Cypriniformes; family Cyprinidae; genus Onychostoma; species Onychostoma macrolepis. The sequence continues at coordinate 13,179,884 of NC_081177.1, forward strand.
TTTGTTGAGATATGAAATCACATTTATGAAGGAGGTTTTGCAACATACCCGCTGCTGTTGTATGTAGACCACTGCATCATGAATTGTAACAAAAATATGCTGAGGATTCATGTAGTTCATCAGCCCGCTAGATGTGAGAATCTTCAGTACACTCTCTACAGGAGAGAGAAAATATTACCCTCAGGAAATTGTTTGAAAGGTTTGTTTAAGTATACAGTATATGTGTAAACTCACCATTGCAGTTAGCCAGGTATATCCGTACCCCTATCTTCTGGCACTCCATGCACATCTGTGGCAGGATATAAGTACCGTAATCATAAGACATTTTTCATGACAATATTGATGGGTGTCTAAACAAAACCTATACAGTCCAGCTCACCTGTATGAACAACCGAGCTCCTGCAACATCCACGAAAATAACACTGCTGCAGTCTATTAACACAGCCTCGACTTCACCCTCAGCCATTTCTGCAGTAAACAATTAAACAAAAACATGGAAGTGTAAAACAACTGAAATAAAAGACTCTTTAATGTGATTTTTGATATTACTTGAAGAAGTGGGAATGCACCTGATCTGAACAAGTCATTCTTTGAAGAAAATGAACTGTCTGTAACTCCTTGTTCCTTGAAAAACAATACAGTTATCCAATCAGATGTTTTCTTTATATATGTTATTTCGTTGTTAGAAGAAAATCTAAAAAAAATATCAAGGCAAAGACATATCAATATAATAACACTGGCCTGATTACAAGTAAAGCCTTTCAGAGGTTATGAAAGCAAAAGGCCACTAGGTTTTAGTCAAATAAAACCACAGCAACAGCTGACAATAAACTCATTATTATCTTAATAAACCATTCTTCCACCAAGTAATATAGTTCAATATTCTAATTATAGCTCACCCAAAAATACAAATTCTTGTTATCATTTACTCACCCTCACGTTGTTCCAAATCTATAAGACTTTAAACTTTGAAACATAAAATTAGATATTTTAATAAAATCTGAGCAGTTTCTGTCTGAAATTTTAGACTTCCAAGATCCAAAAAGTTCATAAAGGCATCATAAAATGAATCCGTATGAATTGAGCAGTTTTATCCGGGTCATGTGAAGGTATATGATCACTTTATATGATGAGCAGATTTAATTTAGGCTTTTATTTATCTAAACAATGATGAAAACACATCCATAGGGCACAATTAATTATCTTCTTTGGGAAGTTTTGGTTATCTGGTCTTTCAGTGGAGAGACAGAGAATATAATATCTTATTTTTGGTTTCAAAAATGAACCACATTCTTATGGTTTTGGAACATCATGAGTGTGAGTAAATGATGAACGCTTTTTCATTTTTGGGTGAACTATGCCTTCAACACAGAATGTGCAGCTGCTGTGCATTTACAACAGCTCTGAATGTGGCTTATGAACATTCAGATATAATGTAAAACATAAAATGCCAGGAGACATTTTTTGGGGTAAGTAAGCTAAAATAAACTCCTAAACTTGAGGAGCATATTACGTATAAACTGATGGATTGATCATCTTACTACAGAGCTAATGGCCTCTCTCTCTCTCTTCTCAATGGCCTTCAGGGCTTTCTCTCGGCTGCGTATCCTCTCAGGGGTGAGGCCCAGAAGCTGAGCCATATCAGCCTTAAAAAAGCTACGGTTCCCATAGTAGATGGGTCCATTGTAGGTCAGGATCTTCACACCAGGGACTTCATAGCACTACGGTACAGAGAGATGAAGAGGGTATAACCACATCGGCAGTTACGCAACACAGATGTGATTAAGACAAGTGCAGCAACGGTTAATCGATTTACTTTGCAAAAGCACAAGGCTCAATTCTAATCATAGTAAATTACATTACGTGTGGTAATAAGAAAAGAAACTTAATATGATGACTGTTGACTCACTTTATTATGGTTGTTGATGGATCTGTAAATCTCCGTGTTGGCAGCTCTTCCTAACACAGAGCAGTTGGCCCTGAAAACAGAAAGTTTACTATGAGTTCAGGGACATCTTTATCTCCCCTTTCCTTAAATGTGAATTTCATATCCGCTAGGAGGGGAAGGTTGTTTTGGAACACAGGGGTCTGTAAGGGATACTGGTTCGCTGTTTTTATACAGCCCCTGAGCTTTGGAACGCATAATTAAAGGATGTAGTAAACATGATTATTAAAGCAGATAAATACACAAATCTAATTAGGTAGTTTCAATCTCAATTATATTATGTACTCAATACCTCGTTTCACTGGGGCTGCTCTAGTTGGATTGATAATATCATTATCTCGATCCAGCCAGAATGATACACACACTCTAATTCAGTGGTTCCCAATCTTTCTCCCAGAGGATCCTTTTTTACATGTTATATGTTTCAAAACCCTTATGAAATCTAAGTGTACATTTAATTAGATTTATACAGAAGTAACCTAAATCCATGGACAGTTTGGTTATTATTAAAATATTAAATTACACAACAATTCATGTTTAATGTGAAACCTGCGCATGCATTTCTTCAGCAAATACATTCAGGAGTAATTTTATTGCTTGCTATACAAAAATCATTTCTCGCTTCCAATATGTTGCATGGTGTTGTTTCGATCATAAATAGTTTGGAAAAACATGCTTAGAATTTTTTAACAGGTATAGAGCTAAATTCATTCTGCCTTTAGCCATAGGGGTTTAATCTATTTTTATTTATATCATTTTTCATAATCTATTATACTTTCTTTTCTAACAGAATATATTTCACTCATTTATGTGTTCATAGCACAGATTAGAGTGAAATCATAATAATTTCCTCCTAGTGCAGGTCATGACTCTGAAGTTAGTAAACCTTGCTTTAATTTATACTAAATATCTCATGAAGTGAGTATATGAAAGCCCAAAGAGTCATAATGGGAAGTGTCATATTATTTTTACCTCTGTGTACGACATATAACTGTCATCATTGAGAAGACCACCCCAATGGCTAGGCCCAGGTCTACATTTAGCACAACTACTGACAGCCAGGTCACAAGCCACACCATCTGTTCAAACATACGTAACAAGAATTGAAATTAATCAGCTGGACTCAATCTCATTCAGAAATTAAACATATTTAGTGCTTATCTGGTAACGAGAGGTGGTAAAACCGTACAAAATCAATTTTGCTAATTCGCCAAAGGTCTGGGAGATCCTGAAACAGCAGGAACATCTGTCTCAGGCTGGTCACATTTATACATGCGAGCACTGCCTGGATGGAGAGAAAGGTGAGAGACAGTAATGCTAAAGATTATATTGATTTCTCCTTAAAAATAGCATGAAATCCAAAATTACCCTATTTGTTTTGTTACCAAATGTCTATGACATATAAGACAATATTCACATTGATTTTGGTGCATTAATCAGACGCTCTTAAGAAAATACTGTTTCATTCTGAAATATGTCGAATAGAAGATAAATTCATTGCATATGTGTCTTACCTTGGGTAGAAAGTAAAACAGAGGTCCTATTAGCAGAAGTACAATAAGAACAACCAGACTTGTGAACAGTGCTGCGAGCTGTTGAAGTATAGAAAAAGGATATTATTGTATTTAACTCCTACTGTGTTTGACAAACTTGTACAGAAAATGATCAACTTACACTTCTAGCAGTAAACATGCAGTAAACATTCATTATATTATCTCAGCGGGACCTTTACTGCATAATATTGCTTAGTTTTCTAACACGGAATAAGAACAGCAGAGGTGATCTCAAACAAACCAGTACCTGTGTGTGACCTCCGGCACTATCCAGTATGTTTGTGGTGGCCAGTGTAGCTGAATTTGGGAAACATGTGAAGAGAGATGACACAGTGTTGGAGATCCCATGTGCTAGAAGCTCCTATACAGCAAAAATAAAAGAACATTGTTTTTTGATGATATTTACAAATCTATGCTCAACCAGTCAAACCCAGGAAACCTTTTCAGATTATTAATATAGTATCTACCTGATTTGGATCAATGGAGTATCCATGCTTATCAGCATAAAGCATGGCTAGAGATACAGACACAGCGTAAGCAACAAGGGTGATAGCAACTGTGTCACCGGCAATGTCTGGAACCGTCTCCAATGCAGGCAGCCGTGGCTTGGGGAAGCTGAAAAGTAGTAAATATTTAGCTTTAAATTATAGTTAAACTGCAGGATGTACATGCAGTGGTGGCCAAAATTATTAGAACACTATATTTTCACCAGCTAAAAATGGTTTTAAGTCAGTTATTTCTATCTTTTGCTGTAGAGTGTCAGTAAGAAATATCAGTTTACATTTCAAACATTCATTTTGCCATTAACTGTATCAATCCAGTGAGATTTTTGTTTGCACAAGGAGTCTGACAACAGCTTCTTATATTATATTATTATATTATATTATTCATACTTCAATATATCAATGCATTAAATTGATCAAAATTGACAGTAAAGACTTTTACACTGTTACAGAGTCATTTTCTTTCAAATAAATGCTGTACTTTTGAACATTCTTTTTATTAATAAATCCTGAAAAAAACACACTAAGGTTTCCACAAAATTATTATTAAGTGGTTTATTAACTATTTTTACATTTATATTAATCTAACTGTTTTTAACAAATAAAAAAACCAAATCAGCATATTAGAATGATTTCTAAAGACTGGACAAATAACTGCTGAAAATCAGTTTGCTATCACAGAAATAAATGAATAAATTGTAATCATTTTTAGCTATTTTATTATTTTACTGTATTTTTGATCAAATAAATTCAGCCCTTGGTAAACTTTTTTAATCTATATATTATTTAAAATATATATATTTAATAATAATAATAATAATATATTACCCTGCTGGAATATGTCCTACTATCTGTATGTCATATTTGGAATCCAGGGAAAAGGCATATGTAATTCCTGTTGCAATTATTACCTGCAGGAGCCACAAGAGAATGGAAGATTATTTTTCACAGTGCAGACAACAGTAGAAATAGGGTTGATGATGAAACTCTCATTATACTGGACTAGTTGTCTGGTGAATGACAAATATTTGTACAAAAGTTCATTTGCTTATTTATGTCTGTAATTCACATAGCATCACAGAGATGTTCTAAATCTTCTAAATATCTGTTGAGGAGTGCAAACTCACAGTGATGATCTCCACAGGGATGGGAGTGCGCAGACGCTCCCGAAAGCGTGAGTTGACCTCTTTAACTGGCACCAGAACAGCCAGACAAAGCAGTGAGATCACCAGCTCGGCCAAATTAGTGTGGGGCACATTCTCCATCACTGATGCCAGAGTCTGTGGGTTTAAAAGGAGCTGCTGACTCATTTGTGCCCAGAAATAGTGAGAGATACTACAGTGATAATTATAGTAGTTTTAACTAATTATTCCACTAGTAACCAGAACAGAAAAACAGTCTGTGTTCCACCATGTCTGACCTTAAAAAAAGAGAAGGCACCAGCATATCGGGGAAGCCGTAATCCCAACATGCTTTGCAGCTGTGAGACAGTCACATGGAAGGCGGCTGCACTTGTAAAAGCCTTAACAATTGGTTCTGAGAGGTAAGTGGAAAGGAAACCCAACTGGAGCCCGCACATGCAGAGCTGGGACAATAAAAACAAGCAACAGGCTATCATAATTCTGAGTCTAACATTTCATCAGACAACAAACTGGTTAACAAAAACACACAGATGCTATGTGTTTAAACACAGCAGAATTGTCTTACCATCATTATGCCTGAGAGAAATGCTACAGCTGATGCCACCCCAATCCTCTGAGCCTCAAACTCTGCGGCCTCTGGGCTACTGGAGTTCAGAGCGAGTGGGATGGGAACTAGTTGCTCCACCACTGAACCAGTCATCAAACTCAACACAGCAAAGGTACCTGCAAAAGTCAAACTCTTGAAATGGTATTTCATTTTCTTGGTTAAACATGACCGACACTGGTTAAACATGGTTGCAGATTAATAACATTGTAAATATTCAAGCACTCTAGGGAATACTGGTATCCAAAATGTGATAGCCTAGAGCTAAACAGAGCTAAACTCTGGTAAATGAAAGTCTTTTACCTGTAGAAACGTGGTGACCGGTGCCGAAGAGCATATAGAGAACTACTGGGAAGAAGGATGTGTAAAGGCCATAGACAGGAGCCACTGATGTCAACAAAGCAAAGGCCATTCCTAGCAAACAAACAGTATGTTTTATCATTTATGGTGTCTGTATATGGATCAAACACATAATGCATTTAATCTACTAAATTAAAACTATATACATTAAAAATTAAATTCAAAGACTTATTTTTTTCTGTCACTAAAACAAATTCCTTGTATGTGTAAACATACCTTGCAATCATGCTCGTTCTGATTAAATAGGCAGTTTCTATTATGAATATGTTATCAATATTGGAATTATTGTTGTTTTGTTATTATTATTCATTATTATTATTATTATTATTATTATTATTTTAATCGGTCAGCAATCTCAAACTGACCCCCACACGTATAACGAACACATAGGACGCCATATTGCTGTCATGTGACATGAAAAGTTAAATAAATAAAAAAATCACTTATGTTATTTAATATTTATTAAATGTTTTGTTCAGGGCGAATCTGCTCCTACGAAAACGTCGATATTTTGTTCTAAAAAAATCTCTGTATATTTCATATTAGCATATATATATAGCCTATATCCTTTGTTGACAATAGAAAACACTTTATAAATATATATATATATATAATTATTAACTATTGTATACTCACGTGTATTCAAGTCGCAGATAAATTATTTAACTCCACTAACGTCATGGTTAAGACTTTATTTAGGCTATTTATCAATTAATTAATTTGAAAATGTTACGAACGTTTTTCACACGGTGTTAAAAAGTTCATAACATTTTCTTACTAAAAGTGTTATTATTAAAAACATAACATATTAAAAAAATAAATGTGTATCATTTACTTAGGGCCTATAATTATATAACGAATTTTGCTATTTTTATAGGCTAGGCTACTTTTTGAGTTTATATCAAAGTAGCCAGCCATACTACAGTAGGGCTGTAAGATTCCGATTCCTGGTTCTGGAATCGATGGGATTCGATTCCGAGAATCGATTCCTCTGTTTTCGATTCTTTTTCGATTCTTGGTTTTTTTTAGATCGAAGGAACCTAATCTCGCCATGACTGCAGGATATAAAGGTCGTAGAAAGTATCCTTCTCATAATATGAAGCTTTATTTGTAAAAAAAAAATGACAATAAATTTCTATAGCTATGATTGATTTTTAAATAGTAATTTTGTCTGCTTTGCCCGTGAAATTAGTCATAGCTCACATGCTCAGCAAGGACATGCATTTATCGCATGAACTGAACAAGACATGAAGTGTCTAAAATAAATGTGCACAGTTCAGCTGAATGATGAAGTTTACTTTGACTGTATGCACTGTAAAAAAAAAAAAAAAAGTTGAGCCAACTTAAAATTTTAAGGCAACCAGCGTCAGCAGATTTTTGAGTTTTCTCAACTTGTCGTTTTAAGTTTATACAAGAAAATTTTGAGAATCTCCCACAAAAATAAGTTGAGCAAACTCAAAAATCTGCTGAAGCTGGTAAAAAAAAGTTAGCTCAACTTTCTTTTTTCTTTTTTTTTTTTTTTTACAGTGTGCTTTGGACAAAATTAACAAACTGTACACTGAAACAAAATAACCAGAACACTAACAATAACACTGATAGAGCTCGTGGTTTATCTGTCAATCAGATGCTCAGCCACTGATCTATGCTCGTGACGTTTTCTTTTAGAATTATCATTGGCTGATAGAAATTAAAAAAAAAAAAATAGTATTTTAGGAAATAAGATCCTCAATCAGGTCATGATCTATTCTGTCGTGCAGCGCTCAAAATTGTGGACAACATAAGCCAGTTCCACCGTAAAATAACCCCTGAATCTTTTTTTTTTTTTTTGGAACTGGTTCATTAAAACTATCCGAAAGAACCTTTTCGTAAAAAACGAATCAGACTTCTAATCACTTTTAGAGAGCATGAGGCGAAGGGTAATACAAATATAAAAATGAAATAGATCTTTTATATATATAAAAAATAATCTTTTATCTCACAACTGTAATTACGGCTTTTATCGAGCATGAGGGAGGCGAATGGTGCTTCTCAAACTGAAGGCTGCATCCTCAAATTCTGATGATCTCAGTACCGACTCGTTTCCTTTCAGTTTATTTTCGTGAATTGAAATGTGTGCAGCCTTCGTAGGATGCAGCCTTCCATTTGAGAGGCACCCATAGATAAGCTTTGTTGAACTGAATGAGGAGTCGATTCCTCTGGATGGGATCGATTCCCAACGCCTCGGAATCGATTCTTTTTGGAATCGATTCCCAGCTCTACCATACATTGTTTACATTTTTTTAAATTTAATACGTATCTCTCATCAAAGTCGTTGTATCGTTCCAAAACTATGTTCACGTGAATGATCCTAACCTGATTTTATTTAATAACTTTTTTTCATATTCTCGAACCATTTCTTTCTCTTCTAGCCCATTTCATAGCGTAAATTAAAGTTTGTTTGTTTGTTTGTTTTTTACCTTGGGGAATGTGTACTATTCCAACAGTCAGTCCCGCTATGATATCTCCTAAAAGCCATTTCTTGAGCTTGTATTTTGGCAGCCAGCTGCACACGGGCAGTCTCTTCTTGAGCAGGTGAAGACAGTCCACCTGAGAGCAGCTGCATCTCTGCGCCAGTCGGTCGCGGAGCCGCTCTCTCCCTCTAGACTGGTCTTCCGTACCATACGTCTGTCTGAAGCGATCCTCAGTGTATATATTTCTATATACGGCCACTGATGCACTCATCTCGTCCTAAAGTGTTCTTCGGAGAGCAAGGTAAATAATCTTCAGAGTTAAACTGCTCCAAACAAGTGCCCAACCCCTCATTTATAGCAGGAGTCGCTGGAATTTGACATCAGGAACAATTGTATTTTCCTGTCAAGTACTGGAGCCAATTGAACACCAGTGTCTTTTTTTTTTTTAGATAAAGTCAAACTGCAAAAAACATCCTACTTTTATGAAACAGTCTCCATATAGGTATTCTTGAAAAACCTCTTCCAGGTCCTACTGCTAAAGGATTTTACAAAAACAATCAATGGCATGAACACTCTCATCTTTAACACATAGACATGCTCTCAGTCCCTCCTCCTAATCATGGCTGTAACTCTTCAAACAGACTCTGTCTTCACGTCTATGACATGAGGAGTCATGGTGTATAGAAAGTGTACAATGTATTGCTCTGTGCGACATCTGCATGACGATCAAAGTGCTATTGTTTACAGGGTGAAGGTGAAACCTCAAACCACAACTATTACTGATTATTAGAGGTGGTCATTTCCGAGAGGGGGTCGATTTCTCCCTGCCTTTAGTGTCTTATTGGACTTTGAAGAACCGAAGCTGCCTTGTGAAGCGTAATCATATATGTTTTCTTTGCCTCGCTGATCAAACCGCAATATGACTCTGGTAAGCGTGCACTGTGTCCTTTTATTTCATTAAAGGAATAGTTCACCCAAAAATGAAAATTTGCTGAAAAAAATACTCAGGCCATCCAAGATGTAGATGAGTTTGGTTCTTAATCGGAAACAGATTTGAAGAAATTTAGAATTATGCACTTGTTCACCAATCCTCTGCAGTGAATGGATGCCGTCAGAATGAGAGTTAAAAACATATAATCCACAAGTAATCCACATGGCTCCATTCATTTAAATGAATTAGTTCTGAATCGAAAAGCTAGGTGTTTGTAATAAACACGTGTTGTTGATTCCGGCTGAAATACGAGTTTTCTAAACATAATATTGCTGTCTCCAGTGAAATAGTTGTCTCATCTGAATCAGGAGAGAAATATGCACAGATCAAGCACTATTTACAAGCGAAAACATTCCAGAATTCTAAACAAATACGTATTTTGTCCAGAAGCAACGGCTTAAAGTTAAAACATCTTAATGATGGATTTTTTCTTATTTTACTTCAAAGGTATTTAACTGATGGACTGGAGTCGTATGAATTACTTGTGGATTATTGTGGTGCTTTTATCAGCTGTTTGAACTCTCGTTCTGATGGCACCCATTCACTGCAGAGGATCCATTTCTTCAGTCTGTTCTGATAAATAAACAAACTCATCTATACATAGGGTGAGTACATTTTAAGCAAATTTTCATGTATGGGTGAAGTATTACTTTAACAGATACACTTTTAAGACTACTTAGTAGTTAAGGGGAAGCCCAGAGTTTCAATTTGGAATGAACCAGTTGAATGTACTTCATTGCCATTGTCAAGTGTTTTCTATTGTCTGAAGAGTAACTTGCGTCGTTAAACTGCAATGAAAAATGGGTAAGCCTCTGAGTTTTAGTGTGAACGTGGTGGAGATCACTCTAGCTCTGGCTCAGCCAACAAAACCATTGCCGTTTGTACCTCTAGACAATGTCACGGGTGCCTGAGATTGCAATCTCACAAAATGTCCAACCCATAAAACAAAGACCTATACAATATAAATGGAACAGTTGTTTTGGTATGGCCCAGTATTAGGACGTATGAACGATCCTCTTCCTGACCATGTTGTTTGCTGGTTCGTGCAGAATGCCACGCACCTGCGCTGGCTGAGACTGGACAGGCTGCTGGCACTGCAAACTGTTGGTTGAGGTGGTACTGCTAGTTTTTATGTGTCTCAATCAGGGTTATTATGCTAACTAAAACTAAAACCACAAAAATACATATTACTTGAAATAAAATGCATGTTAACGGAAATAAAATAAAATATAACAAAACTTAAACAAACTTAAAAGTATTATTACTTATTATAAATGATGAATTATTATAATTAGTTCAACTAGTTGCCAAGGAAATATTTCCTATTTGTCTTTAATATAACTTGGTCAAAATAACTAAATAACTAAAACTAAATAAATAAAATTAATAAAAACTGTATAGACATTTTTAAAAAATGAAAAATGATTAGAAATGACAAAAATACAAAAATTACTATACCTTTAACTTAAATTAAAGTGAAAACAGAAAAAAATCTAATTTTTATATTTAAAAATCTAATTCAAAATATATATAAAAAACTAATAGTATATCAGTATTAGCATTAACTAAAAATACATTACAAAAAAAATGAATTACTTGAAATAAAATAAACATGAACTAAAATAAAATATAAAATCCAGACATTTCCATTAGTTTAAACTGAAGTACTAACTTAACTAAATCTATATATGTATATTTAAAAAATAATAAAAATCAAAATGTCAAAAACAAATAAACACTAAGACTTTAAATAAAAACAAAATATAAAAATAAAATGTAATTTAAAATATTAACAAAAATGATTAAAACAATAATACTAAAATTACACTGCTTCTGACTGACAGAGATTTTGACAAATATGAACAAGAGAAGTAATTTAGAATTTAAATGTATCAAATTTTTTATAAAAATCATGCATTTTGATGTAACAGAAAAGTCAGTCCAACACTTCACAATAAATGCTTTCTCTGATTGAGGGAAGCATGGCTAAAGTGCATGAACTTTTATCTAATTATCTCATTCATTCTTTAACAGATTGTTCCCAAATTACACAAACGTTTTATATCAGCATTAGACATTAATTTCGTAAGCTCTTTTTGTCACTGTGGCTGTATTGCTAAAGACAAAGCAAAAGCCAACCAGAGGGGATGTCTTCACGATGTCTTCACCATTGGGTATAGTCCAAAATGTGAAGTGTATCCATTTTGGGTGTATTTTTAATTATAAGTGAAAAATACGGTTGTTTTGATCTCATATTCCAAGAATCTCCAGGTCTCTATAGATATGCTCTGATATGTGGAGTTTTTTTTTTGTCAAGGAATGCAGCTATTGTGTTCATCAGCTCAGGAGAATTTATGGACACGCTGATGGCGTGTTGCGTCTGGTGGCTGTTTAAACAAGATATTAATCAGCGGTGAAAGGAACAATGCACTGAATGGAAGAGGATATGGAGTGTTGAACCCCCCTCAAAAGCAAGACGAAGCTCAAGCACTCCAAGAAAAGACAGGTTATGATAAACCAGACAATATAGACATTATAAACAAGAGTGATTCACTTCAACTGGAGTGTGTTTACAGTCTAATCTGGATGTCAGTTGACCGGTGGTTTGTAGTTGATAAAGTGTCGAGTCTCAGACATATTTCCCCTCTGACTGCCCAAACAGTCTGCATAAAAAGCCAAATGAAGATATAACATTTATGAAGCTATTTAATGCATTTATTTGAACAAATCCAAAGGAAAATTGCAAAAGGAATTAGTGTTAGAGAAAGTTGGATCTCATTGCATAGTTTATATTGCATAAAATAAAGCATGTCATGTGATAGTACTTGCATAAGGGGGACAAACTTGGTTTTCTTTGGCTAGAAACCTTTTTGTGGTATAATTTCCCTAGCTGTATATGCAATAATTGCATTAGAACAATATCTTGTTAACCTTCATGCCCCCCTCACGCTGAGAGTGTGTCGTGGTCCTCGGCTATTGTCGTCTGCTTCATCATGCTGTTCTTGTTATGGGAGGGGTGTCATAATAATTTGTCAAAAATCTATAGTTCCTCTCATTGTTCCTTATCTTTTTTATGGGCTACTTCAGCTGACCCCCACTGGTATGTCCTTTGCTCTGACCTCGACAACGAGACGGGTGCTGAACCTATCTTTCTGTCGCCATCCGACCAACTCTCCCTTCCTGTTCAATCACGAATACGTCTCCACATTCATTTTATGGGTTATAATGAATAATGATTAGTTCTCCTTTGCTCCTTCAGCTATTCTGGTCTCTCCGTATTGCACTACTGCATGACAGTAAAATCCATAGATTGTATTGCATCATGTGTCTGGCTGTATTGTGTAACCTGCACTTTTTACCTTTTATCATGGCATATTTTATTTTACTTTCTTTGTTTTGCTTTTCTACATTTTACAGCCTTGTTTTGTTTTTGTTTTTTAAATTTAGATTTCTGCCTCCATAATATAATTTTGAAAGTTTATTAGAATAATTATATGTAAATCCAAATAATATGTACAAACTTTATAATATTATTACTAAACATTATACCAGCTGTGCATAGAATCAGCCAGAAAATAAGTGATTATTGAAAAAAAAAAAAAAAAGAAGGTTTGGGTCAATGAGTGCTGATATCTAGTGTTTTGTTTAAAATTGACATTGTCATTTTTTTGTAAAATCTAATTCCACAATTAATAAACCAATAAAATGTTATTTTATAATTTTAAAATACTAATTTAACATATTTATATACATTTTAATATAATTTAAAATTTCTGTACAGTTTGGATTTTTTCCTGTATCAGTTTTAATCTGAAAATAATTATTTGTACTGCACAAAAACAATATAAGCATATATTATATATACAAATTATATGATAATATTCCTAAATATTATACCAGCTCTGCACAGAATCAGCCAAAAAATAACTTGATTACGAAAACAGAATGTTTAGGGTCATTGAGTGCTGACTCAGAAAATGCAGGCCAACAAAATGCTTACAGAGTTTAAATTGTTTTGAACCATGGTAACTTGTCTTGTCATTGGGAAAACAGGAGTGTGACCGGCGTCTGAACAGCAGCAGGAGAGGAAGGGGAGTGGAAGGACATACAGTGACCTTGTGTTCTCTGAGGATAAACCTTAGCAAACACACCTTCACCTCTAATCTCACACTTCTATTTATATATTTGATAGATTTTATACATACACAATCTTCTCAAAATTTATGGTAAGTATAGATGACTGCCAAAGTGTTAATGTAGCATTGGATTGCGCTATGGGGAATTACTTGTTCCTGGCCCTTACTTTCAGCATTGTGCTGCTCTAATGCCCTGTTGGGACACAACCTTGAACTTCATTGTGAAATTTTCTTTGCATTGTCCGCAGCTCCATCACTGTGTTCTCCACCCATGTGGCCCTCAAATTCTATATTCCCTCTTTATACGACCCCTGAGGATCTCAGTGGAGACTGATAACAAATATTTGGTGCCAGAGAGCGGTCTTGGGTGGACCCAGGTCAGCTATCTCTCTCACACGCACACGCGCACACACACGCACACACACACACGCACACACACTCACTCACTCATCTTAAGTAAAGAGTCCAGAGATCCTGAAGGACTCTTGGCTCTTAAGGAGAGCTGACATCAGTGATTTCAGGCCACTCTTCAGACTAGTTTGATTTGTTTATACCAAATGTCGTTGAGATGGTTAATGTTATGTTAATGGTTAACCAGTAAAGGTTTTGATTCAGAGAATGATTAGCAATAATGAGACAGTGAGTTCTTACAGTATTGCTTAGATGCGCAGTTTTAATTAACAAATGTGTCTTCTCAGAGCGAAACACTGACGTGGTCAGTTTTGCAAGAAAGGCTGTAATGGAGGTACTTTACAGTACTTGTCTTGTTCACGTAGAGTCATTTGAGGTCATGCTGTCACCCTGAATTAATAGTATGTATATATATATATAATATCACTGTTATATTTAATGATTACCAGTTTAAGATTCCACATTAATAAAATTTGTATTTAATAATAATAATAATAACAGATTTAATGCTAATACTAATAAAAACATTTAAAAATTTTAATATGTGATTTAGAATGTATATTTCTTCAACTTCATTTATATTTTATTTAATATATAAAATAACAGATTTAATGCTAATAATTAAAAATTACAAATATATTATTTGTAATGTTATTCAGAATTTAGATTTCTTTATTTTAATTAGATGTTTATATAAATATACAGTTCTAAAACAACAAATGCTATATTAGTAATATTAAAATAAATTTTGTTTAGAATCTAGGTTTCTTTATTCAAATGAGATTTTTATAAATGAACAAAAAATGTAAAAATATAAATTTTATTCTAATAACATTCAAATGAATTTAAAATATGTTCATTTTAATTAATATTTATTTTATACTTTTAATTTGAATTAATAATTTTGCTCAGTTTTTGTGATACTTAAATCACAAGTTCATTCAGATGAATAAAGCAGATACTTTGGATAGCCTTGATATTCCAAGGGCTACAATTTTTGAGTGCAGATTCAAAACGTGATATATTGTAACAGCAAGGCTTTCTGCAGTCAGTAAGAACAAGGATGTTATGAGTTGTGTTAAAAATGCTGAGACTGGGGGGAGGAAGAGACCTTAAGAAAGGTCTGCCGAACTATTATCCTGTCTGATATTTTTTAGAATCTAGTGCTTTATCATAGCTAAGCGATATATGCCAATGATGGGTAAAATTAATACTTTTAAATATAAATTGTATGACGCTTCCTCACAGAGCTTTTATGAATTAACATAGTTCCCTGTCTGTGTTCTCTTGGAGGAGGCCAAAAGATGCGTGATGCAGTAACTGGGCAGTGTCCCTCCTGCTCTCCCTGCACCCACCTTCACCTTCACCCCTCTGTTTTCAGCATCAAAGGGCAATCATGGCTCCAGCTGGGTGGCCACCGGCCTCTTATTTCCTCCCACATGCTCTCCTGCCATTCATTCTGATCCAGGCCCCGTCAGGGCTGAGTGGACCCATGGGATCCGACCAACGGGACCGCTCATGGCCACTTCCTGGTCATTTAAGACCTGTGCTGCAGAATGGAGGGCCATTGTCCAGACTGTTATCTGATGGCCCGAGCCAAAAGGCAGACAAAGCCAAGTGCCTGGAGACTCACCCCTTCCGCTTTGCTGAGGTTACGGTGCTTTTTTTAAAGCATGGCGATGGATGATTGCAAAGAGGTGAATGAAACTGAAATATTATCAATGAAAACAAACATCGGCTGTTTTAAATGAGTATAACTAATTGCGATAAAATAAACAAGTTTTATAATAGTCAAGGGTCTATGTAGGTGAAATATTAATCATAGGTGGAGGAAGTGACTGAGTTGATAAATCTACTTTGTTACTTTGTTAAGCTTTGATCCTCATTCTCTTATAATTATTTCCACAACCATTTCTTGTTTCATACATTTTCATTGCACATAGAAATTGCGAATACACATTCCAGTTTATACATTTGATCATTTATGCTAAAGTGCAACCCGGCCTCATCAAAGCTCTTAGTCAATCTGTCACAGCTAAAGATTAATAGCAGTACAGAATTGTGACATAAAAGTTCATATATGTTGAACTGGGTGGAAGATAGTAGTTTAGTATATTAAAATATGTCATAATATACAATACCATTCAAAAGTTTGGTCAAGTAAGTCCCTTATGCTCACAAAAGCAAAAAATACATATTGTGAAATTTTATTACAATTTAAAATAAGTATTTTTATGTTAATATATTTTTAAATGTAATTTATTCCTGTGATGAAACAAACTGAATTTTCAGCAGCCACTGACTTTCAGTGTCACATGATCCTTAGAAATCATTCTAATATGCAGATCTGGTACTCAACTAAAATGAAAATGGTTGATCTGCATATTTATGGAAACTGTGATACTTTTTTTTTCTTTGATAAATGGAAAGTTTAAAACAACGGTATTTGTTTAAAAGCATGTGGAATTTAAAATCTTTACTGGGTTCATTCTGAATAAAAATATTAATTAAGAAAGATTACTGACCCCAAAATTTTGAATGGCGTACATACAATTATTATTAACGGTATACATATTTTATCAGTTAACTAAAAACTAATATTATTTATTTAATGGAAGACTTAATGATTTAAAGACTGTCCCCTAGTGGAGAGGTTGATACAAGACAACCTCATACTTTATTAGGTGTGAATTAATTTTTTTCAATCACAACCCACTCCACAGGCTCAGCAGGCATCGTCCCTGTATATTGCCCTGCTGTTTGGGTTGGCGGCCTCCCCTTAGTGCCCTCTTTTCCCACAGGTAGACAGGTGATGACTGTCATACAGAGCTGGCATTGTGTTCCTCATCAAAGAGAGAGTTGTTGAGGAAGCTGTGCTGTTCTGGACTATCATACACATCAGTGCAGGTGTGCAGAGGGGGATGGTCACCGGACCGCTCACATTTCAGCCATGCTTATTCTACTGCATGAACGTATCTGTGTTTTTGGCAAATATATAGTGTATCTGTTATTCTACAGAGTTCTGTCTTGTGAAGTCTGCGCAGAACAAACTGTCTGTTTATTATGTTAGACTATGTTTATGAATATTGCAAAAGGCCTATGTGAAGCACATACTGTGTAGACTCACTGGTTCATCACTGACTCAGCACTGCTCTCTGCTGGACCAGAACTTGCAATACAGACAGTTGAAACTTGTTTCCTATTTTCCTATGAAAAAAGAAACAAAATATTGCTTAATACAGATTAAATACAGTCAATTTAATTTAAATGTATAGTATTTTAAAAAATAAATACACATTTCAAATTCCACATTGGAAATACATTTTAAATGAAAACATTAATAATAAAATAGGCTAATATTTGCGTTTAACTAGTCACATTGCATCAATAGATATTCTATCTTCTGAATATTTTCACATATTGAAAATGAACAAAACCGGTACTCATTTACTTCAATTTTTTAATGCTTAATTTAACGCAAATGACAGCCCCACATGAACAGGGATGCAGGTTTTTTTTGATGTGAAAATATTATTTTCTCTGCTATGTGGATGATCTACTTTGATATAAAAAAGCAACAGGATAGATATTTACAACAAATGTATGAAGGAGTGTAAAAGCAGTATGATAAATAAGCAGACGGCACCCAACCTAGACCGATCTATCCATCTCTGTGTTTCCCCAATTTCACTTCTTTTATTTTTGAAGATCAAGCAATGGCAAAAAGTTGAATAATTCTGTGTCTTTGATCTACACACACAAGTACGAGTTCATTTCCATTTTTAATTTTTTTTTTCTTCCTCTCTGTAAAAGTGCCAGCATCAAGATTTACCTTGGTGTGCAAATGTGCTGGAATAGGTTAAAAGGAAATCTCCCTGCTCTCTCAAAGCTGAAGTGCAGATGTTATGAAGTTAATTAAAAATTTAGCAATTTGTTTCTTCAGCACCAATTTAGGTTGCATCAAATGGGAGAAAGGAAAAGGGGGGAAAAAATTGAGCGAGAGAGATGCATAAACCTGTCACATTTTTTTGACTAGAAAATGTCATTACAGGTATCTGGAATAAGTGTATAATATTTTTCATATTTAATATATTAAAAATAAAATACTTTTTATTTCCTCTGGCTAAACACTCATTCAAATAAAAATTATTTATTGGAATCTTTGGTTCCACGAAGGACCTTTAAGATCTAAAGTTCTGAGAATATTCCCCGCTGGAAGGTTCCGTTCTGGCAAGGTTCTCGCAAAGTTATGAACAAACTCTTCCAATAACGGTAATAGAATGTTCCCTTAACATTCATACAACCAAGAAAATTTTTTTTAAACTATTTTAAAAATGGGATGTTTTGAATATAGCAAAATGTTCTTAAAACTTATTTTTTTGTCAGCTGGATTTCCATTGAACAAAAGGTTCTTTAAAAGAGGAAAAAGGTTTTTAGGTGATTAAAATGTTCTTCTCACTAAGAAAAAAATGGTTCTTTTTAAGAACTGTTTAATGAAAGGTTATTTGTGGACCAAAACTGTTCTTCTATGGCAGTGGTTTTCAATCCTGGTCCTGGGGACCCACCGCTCTGCATATTTTGCATGTTTGAAACATTAATCACATTAATTTAAGGGGATAGTTCACCCCAAACTGAAAGTTCAGTTATCATTTACTCACCCTCCTAAAAGAACTGATACAAGAACTGATTTTGTCCATACATTGAAATTGTCCATCACACATATCACAATATGTTCTTTTTTCTGTTAGGGGTCGGTGTAGACAATCCTGCATCGTCTACCTCCATCAAAACCTGTTGGCAACTAACTTGACTTGTCAACTCTCATTACTCACAAGCTGCAATATCCAGAGGATATTCCACAAGCTTTTCTAACAGCTATCACGGTACAGTAAGCCGGCGCTTCATAAATAATTATCAATGTTTACCGATATTGCATCAGATTGTTGACACAGACCGTGTGTTTCTCTCTGTTCGCACCTAAATAACGGTGCCGTGCAGAAAAGGTGTCAAGTCTCCAGGGAGGGTCTGCCAGCACCCCCCCCCCCCACTACTGACTGCCTGATCATGCCCCTGACATGAGTGAGGCTTGGATCCTCGGCACAGGTGTTGCAGCAGCGTTGGCACAGAATTCCCATGCCCGAGCACATAGCCCAGTGTTAACCACTATCTGCTGGCTCTTCCCAACGGACCTGTGCTTCCATTGAGGGATATTACAAGCGGCAGGCGCTCTCCTCTGATCTGCATGCGCTCGGCACTCTCTCAGTCCTGGGTGAATAGTGCTTGACTTGTTCAATTTGTTTAGAAGCCTCATTCGGCGCTTTGAAGCCACGCATCTTAGCATAAATCATAACCTGTCTAGTTGCTCACAAGTACTTTGAAATGCAGCATCTGCTTTGAGTCCCTGCTTTACAATTAGTTAGGCAACATCAATAGATTGACTAAATATCATCTTTCTTCATAATGAAGTGTTTGGGGTATACTGTAGCTTATGAAAGGAGAGCGTTGCCTTATTTATTTATCTTTTTTATTTCACCTGGATTTAGTGGACAGCTGAAGTTTGTCATTCAGATTGTAGGCTACACAACAATCAAATTGCGTTATGGCAGATAACCTACTTAGAGTGTATTATGGTTTTGGGGCATTGAGCTTGTTGTTTACTCTTTCATCACTCCATTCCTGTTATCTGTTTGTTCATTTGTTTTGCAAACTAGAGCCGTCTGTTCTGTTGTGGGGAAAGAGGAAGAAAAGATCTTAGAAGACAAGGAGTAAAACTGTCTCTGACGCGCCTGCTTGTCGTCAGCGGGTGAAGTGAACTCAATGAAGGGAAGTCAATAGACGTAATGTACAGTAGACCGAGATGTCCTGACTTTCTGATGATGACTTTCTCACAAATGCCTCACTCAATGTGTGTCATTCCAGTGGTGACTCAGAAGTATGTCATTTGTAAGTGTATTATATTTCAAATTTATCAAATTAATGTTATTAAAGGTCAAGGTTAGAAATTAACCAGGGTAACAGGGCTCAGAAAAAAATGACACTGAAAGTCATTGATTTGGAGGAAATTTGGAGGGGAAAAAATTCTATCTATCTATCTATCTATCTATCTATCTATCTATCTATCTATCTATCTGTCTGTCTGTATGTCTGTCTGTCTGTCTGTCTGTCTGTCTGTCTATCTGTCTGTCTGTCTGTCTGTATCTTGCTGCTTTCACTCTCCTTCACACTATTTATTATATACTGTAGTTGGATACAATTATACAGTATATTATGTACAATAAATTACAGTATATTATTACGTGGTTAGAGTGTTTTCATTAAAAAAATTCTCTGAAAATCAAATAATGATAGATAGATAGATAGATAGATAGATAGATAGATAAACAAACAACAAACTAATACAGTTAATTTCAGTTCAATTCCAGGAAATGTCAGGAAATTTTAATAGTTTGAAAATCATATAAAAAAATAACATATTCTAAAAATAACAAATAAATAATGGACAATTATGCACATTTTTTTATTTATTTATTTATTTGTGTTTTTTTTCTATACTCAGCTCTAAAATATTGCTAGAAATACAAAGCAAATCAGTAACAAATGACTGAAAATTCATTGAACTAAAGTGGGAACATATATTGTATATGAAAATGCCCATCGTTCCTTAGTACATTGTGCAAGTTAACATTATGAATTTGTATCCGGAATGAATTTGTCATTGATCCATCACAGTAGGTTTGGTCTTATTATAGTCTGCACACTCAATTAAACCATAGATCAAAGAAACGTTGATCCAGCGTTCCTCTCCATCATAATGCACCCCCTTCAACCTGCAACATTAGGAATTCTTTTTGCATCGAGAAAAGAAGGAAAAAAGAAAAAAAAACACTTAAGTTTCTCATTTTCCAAAGGCAGGTATTTGATCAGTAGTCATAAATTAAAGGTACGGGGGTGCAAATTACGGCATGAGGATTAGATAAAAGCACCTCTCTGTCAAAAGGTGGCATCTTCAAAGCGCCCCTGGTTAAGCAGCACACAACAGCACACCGCCGATGCCTGGCATGGCCCGCTGCCGGATGACATCTCTCCGTGCATTACGGGGGCTGTGCTAACCGTGGGGGCCAAACAGCTGCTGATGGAGGTGTGCAAACACAAATAAATCTACATCTGTGAGCAGAGAGCTGCTTCTCGTGTCAGGGACTCTGCCACCAGCTCATCACTAATGCATTGGATGAGTAGGCCACATATGGCCTGAGATACAGGGTGGAGGAGGGGCACAGAGGGGTCTGAGTAAGGAGACTTCATATAAAAATGAAAGCTCTGTTGTTATTTACTCACCCTCATGTCCTTCAAAAATGTTTTTATCATCATTTCTTCACATAGATCTTTTCATACAATTAGGTTAAAATGAAAATTCTGGCATCATTTACTCACCCTGATGTCACAAAAGAAGTTCAATAATGACAACTCTCAGAAGATTTCAGCATGGTGATGGATATGACATTGTTAATGTATTTGGTCTTGGCAGAATAGATCTGCTACGCTGCTGCTGCTGCTGCTGCTGCTGCTTCTGTTGATTATTGCTGTAGTTGTAGATTATTGCTGCTGCTGCAAGCAAGTATACAGGAATTTGCTACTGCCAATGCATATACGGTGCTGTGAGTATTTAAGACATACTGCTGCTGCACAAATAGCATATAAAATAACCCGTAGCAGATCTATACAGATGGAGCTGGGGAAGGTGGAGGGTTTCAGAGAAACTCTGAAAGCGCGCTGCCAAAATCTCAAGTGAATGCTAGCCAGTCATATAAATGCATTGGCTCATTGGCTGCATATGCAACATGAACCAATCAGCTTGTGCCAAGCTGTTTAACTCTCTGAATATCATCAGTTATGTTAACAACCCGTCAGCTTGCACCATCTAGAGTTTCATGACTGAACTATACATATATTTTGAAGAATCTTTGTAACCAAACTATTGTGGGTCCCACTGCTCTCCATTGTAATTTTGTTTGTAGTGAAGGCCGATGGAAACTGAAATGCTTCAGTTACCAACATTTTTCAAATTATCTTCTTTTATATTCTGCTAAAGAAAGTCATACAGATTTAAAATAACATGAAGGTATTGCATCATGCTTTGCCACAGGATAAAAAAATAATAATACAAATTTACTTGTGACTTTTTCATCTCACATTTTTTATTTAATTTTTTTAATTTTTATTTTTTTTTACCAATAAACTTAGAACTTGGGCTTTTTTATATATCACATTTCTGACTTTTTCTTGCCATTGTGAGTTTATATCTCACAATATCTCACTTTTTTCCCTCAGGATTTCAAGTTTATCTCACAACTCAGAGAAAAAGTCAAAATTGTGAGATATAAACTCACCAACTCAAGAATTGTTAGTTAAAAAAAATCAGAATTGTTAATGAAAAATGTTGTAATCACCTTTTTTATTTATACTGTGGCAGATACAAGCTTCCATATGAAAGTGAATATAGACTTTCAGGCTCCAAAGTGTATTTAAATATGTATGCATGTATTTATTTATTTATGGTGTGTCTGTTCCATGGGGCTAAAAAATTAGTTGTTATTTACTTAGTTTAAGCACTTTATAGTTGAACATTAAACGTTAAACATGTTAAACGTTTGCATTTTAGGCACATTTGCGTAGATCTGCTGGGTGCGCACATGTACGGTCAGAGTGTGGGCCTGTAGAAGCTCCTGCATTTGATGAGTTTAAAGAAACATTCTTTCTGTTAAGAAAACGCTGAAATCATCACTCACTTTTGTCCCTTACATGTGAATGTCATCACTGTCAGAAGCAAACGTCATATCCATTTCAACAGCTTTTCTTGGAGAACGATTGTGATCTGCATAGCTTGGTATAAGAAGGTTGGACCCCTCTAATCAAATGTTTTGTTTTTGATTGCTGGTTAAATGTAATAGGTTGCTTTTTCATTTCCTCTCCTAATGAAGTAAAGCTATTTCTTAGAAATGTTTCTAACTAAAGTGATTTGATGGAAAAAAATAATGTATTGCAAAGTTAGTTAACATCCAATCAGAATTCCATGATTATATTAGTGATTTCCACAGAGTAAAGCTTTCTGCCATGTAATCAAATGGAGGTACAGGAATTATACGTGTAATTAGAACACAGCCATCAAAGCCTGACATACCGCTCACATGTCTCACTGTAATTCTGAGCTTCTAAGGAAATTGGCTGGGGTCCATGTGCTGCGCAATACCCACATTAACTTGACATTGTCAGGTGTTCTGACTATTTATTTTCTTTTGTTTTCAGTGTGTGTTTGCGTGTTATGAACTGTATTTGATTGATAATCCGCCTGTTCTTTTCTTTTGTTTTCAGCCGGGCTTGTATATTATTTATAATATGTTGCCTTAGACTGACAGCTATTTTGGGGAATTAGTCTTTAGTCTTTAAGGGGTTTAAAGAACATGATCCATAAATAAACAATGCCCCCCTCGCACTGTAAATTAGTAATCATTCATTTCAAATTTCAGATATGTTATTTGCACACACCAACATCTGCTGTGCCTGAGTTCAGTGCATTTTAATAAGCGTCAGAGTAAACTAATAGAGCAATAAATGTATTGTGGGTCCAAAATCCACATTGAAAAAATTTGATCAAATTTAAAAATTAAAAATAATAATAATTATAAACTAAGCAAGACATATCAGATACTAAGACATTCTGAAATAAATTATTATTTTAATAGTGTTGTTTTTATTGGGAAAAATGTACAGAAATGTAAAATAGCCTTTTAATTAATGATCTCAGTCTTTTGGACTCTTTTGTGTATAATTTTAGAAAGTCTTTTCTCATTATAAGAAGCAAACTAATTTCACTATGTTCAAAAGTTTGGGATCAGTAAGCTTTTTTAATGTTTTCTTTTTTAAGTGTCTTATGCTCTCCAAGGCTGCATTTGTTGTACCAAAAATATAGTAAAACTGAAATATTATTACAATTTAAAACTGTTTTCTATATTTTAAAATGTAATTAATTCCTGTGAGGGTAAAGCTGAATTTTCAGCATCATTACTCCAGAATTCAGTGTAACGTGATCCTTCAGAAATCATTTTAATATGCCGATTTGGTGGTCAAGAAAAAATGTCTTATTATCAGTGTTTAAAACCAGTTTCTCCCGGATTTGTTAATAAATAGAAAGTTCAAAACAACAGCATTTATTTGAACTAGAAATCTTTTGTAACGCTATAAATGTCTTTTGATCAATTTAATACATCTTTGCTGAATAAAAGTATTAATTTCTTTCAAAAAATCTTACTGACCCCATACTTTTGAACAGTAGTCTGTATCAAATGGTCTGTCTTCCGGTGAAACTGAGTGCTTGAGGTTGAATGTCTGGTCTTCAAACAGGATGTCTTTTCAATATGTGAGAGTTCAAAGTGCTGAAGTATTCTTCAAAGCTCGAACACTGAGCAAATTTCTTTCAGATGGCATCTTTCAGAGTTTGTCACGTGACTTTGTGTGGGTCAAAGAGCTGAATTGCTCTGGTTTACCATCCATTGTTGCTGTGGGATTAAGCAGTCAGGGTGTATTTAAATGACAGACGAGGCAGATCGGTGCTGAGGAAGGGAGTTGTTCCATGCTGTAAAGTCTTCACTCTCGTTTTTATATACAGTTCCAGTACCCCCTCCATTTCACTCTTTCCTTTCGTCTTTCGTCTCAGGGAGTGCAGGCGCATGTCAAGCGATTGTTGAATTGAAATATTGATGTAGAATATCAAAGCACGGGGTATAGCTCCTGTGTTTCCTGAACTAACCGAAAGCTGCTTTGATCACAGGCTCCTGTGATCTGACTTCTGAAGTTGTTAAGAGTACTGAAAAACAAAATGCAAACAAACTTCAAGTGCCCCTAGTAATGATAAAAGTTTCTCTGACAAGTAGATTTTTGTGCTTTTGCATTTTCACACACAAATGATGGAATTCCATCTCACATTAATGCAAATGGACAGTTGTTAAAAACACTTCTTTCTTTTTTTTTTTTTACAGTTTCTTTCATAGTTTCAAAATGGCTTATGTGAGCATTTCATAGTGCAAAATAACTCTAATACTTAACTCCAATTCAATAAATCTTCTTTTTAGTATTTTCAAAAACTTTCATTTGTACTTTTAACCTTTAGAAGTGATCAGTTGGTAATGAACTGTAAGTAATTAAAAAAAAATTAAAAAACTAGATATTTCCGACACCATTTGTGGAACCTTTTCAGAATTGGGAATTGAGGAAGTTCCTGCAAGGTTTTGAGGCACTTGAAATATATATTCATAGTGAAGCCCCTTTCTGTCATGAAATAAAAAAAATTAATTAAAAAAATGTAATTGTGACTTTTTATCCCACAATTTGTTTTCAATCAATTTTTTTTCCAGAAAGTTTATATCTCACATTTGAGTTTTTTTTTTCTTTCTTGAATTCTACAAGCCATAATTGTGAGATATAAACTCGGGATAGTTAAATTGCAATTTTGATTTTTCGTCTCACAATTTTAAGATTATATCTCACAATTCTCTGTTTATTTTTTGCAGTTTGGACTTATTTTCTCAGAATTGCGAGAAACAAAGTTTGAATTGTGGGATATAAAAGTTAGTTAGTTAATTAGTATTGTGAGATAACTTGCAATTGGCGAGACATACAGTAAACTCAAAATTCTGAGAAGAAAAGTTCAAATTATGAGATATAAACTCGCAATTGTGAGGAAAAAAAGTCAGTAATATTGAGAAAAAGTTGCAATTACCTTTTTATTTTTTATTCTGTGGCAGAAACAAACAAAAAAAAAGGAATTGTGATGTGAACTCTGAATTAAAATCAGATTTGCAACTGTTACTTATTTTCTCAGATTGCAAGAAACAAATTTTGAATTGTGAGATATAAACTCAGAATTGTGAGAAAAAAAGACAACTTTTAAAAAAATTATTTTGTGGCAGAAACAGGTATCCTTGAATACAAATATAGAATTTTTGAGGCCCCTTCAAAAGGTGCTAGAGGTTCTCCAGACGGTTCTCCAATGCCTCAAGAATCCTTTCAGTTTTATTATGTTTCATGTGTTCTAAAGATGCAGTATATTAACATTAAATGAGTTATTAGGGAGATTAAATCAAATATTTGTGCAAAATCATCAGGCCTAAAGCTCAGCATCATCAGCATCCTAAACTATTCAACATTCCTTGACACTGTCGTGGTAATTATGACCAGCGCCGTTCCTGATTGCATTGATTAGAGTTTTAGCTGGAAAGATGCAGGGGGCAGCAGGTTTTTACATGCACTCTGTCTCATCCATTATGCCACATTTGTCAAGTTGGGGGTTTCAAGTCATTTAGTCCATGTGGGGCTGTAAACTGGCTTTTGGAGATGGCCAGCAGTACAAAAGCTTGTGGCTGGCTGTTTGGAGTGCAGATGGTCAAGACAGCTGGGACAATTTAGCGATCTGAGACTCTTAAACTGCCCTCCAGACATGCTAAAAAACAGCTTGACAACATGCCTGCCATTGTTTTGCTCAATTTATGAGGACATTGATCTTTGAATGAATGGATTTTGCATTTGTAATAGAGAAGAGAGAAGAGAATCTTGCTGTCTGGACCAATAACGAATTTTACAAATTAGATTGTAAAGTTAAATTAAATCTATATACTATAATACCTATTCTATGATAAATTAGAATGAATTTGCTAATTTACTACCATTACTTAAAATGATATGCATCTAAGATGACATAAAGAAAAACATAATAGTCTATATATTGTATTATTTAAATATGATCTTTTTTTGTCATATAATATTATTATTTTGACATATAATATTGTATAACTATTGGACATCTAGTATCTATTTTATTTTGGATTTTGCATTTGTAATGGAGAAAAGTAAGACTTGCTGGCTGTATCACTAATACATTTTAGAAATTAGATTGTAGAAATAAATTAAATCTATATACTATACATATATATATATATATATATATATATATATATATATATATATATATATATATATATATATATATATATATATATGTTTGTTTATATTCTCTATGATAAATTATTTGATAAATCAGATCAATTTAAATGTAAAAATAATGGTTTAAACTGAAATTAAAAAGACTAAGGGAAGTAATATATTTTATCTTACACATTTCTATATATTATATTAAATGTACTACCATTTACAACCATTATTTAGAATAATATTTCAGATTACGTGCTGAAAAAATACTAAATACAAATAATAAATACAAATATTATAAATGTTGTTGGGAGAAAACAGTAGATATTAAAAAACATGTTATATATATATATATACCCTGTACCTCAAAACCAGTCATAAGGGTCAATTTTTTAAAATTGAGATTTATACATCATCTGAAAGCTGAATAATTAAGCTTTCCATTGATGTATGGTTTGTTAGCATCGGACAATATTTGGCTGAGATAAAACTATTTGAAAATCTGGAATCTGAGGGTGCAAAAACAACTTTAAAGTTGTCCACATGAAGTTCTTAGCAATGCATATTACTAATCAAAAATTAAGCTTTGATATGTTTACGGTAGGAAATTTACAAAATATCTTCATGGAACATGATCCTTACTTAATATCCTGATGATTTTTGGCATAAAAGAAAAATCGATCATTTTGGCCCACACAATGTATTGTTGGCTATTGCTACAAATATACCTGGTGCTACTTATGACTGGTTTTGTGGTCCAGGGTCACATATATTATAACCGACACTTTTTGTTTTTTCAATTCAAAGCATAATTTAAAAGAATCTAATTTCAGTTCAAACCATATATAAATGGAGGAGCTAACCATTTTATGCCTGAATGGATGTAGTAAACTAATCACGCTCAGGAAATAGTGAGCGGCCACCTAACAGCAGCTGAAACCTCTGTTAAAGGCAGTTCTCCTGATTGCCTGCCATCTCTACAGCTGCCTAATGAAGGCTGGGATCTGCGCTTGCTTTGGAAATGAGTTTTCCCTTGAAAACGGCGTAAGCCGTATCCAGGTCTATTTAAATGAGGTAACATGGGGAAGGTAAGCACAACCACTGGAGCATTGTTTGCACAGTTCAAAGTGAGGAGAGCGTACTTTGCACTTCAAAGACACTCATCTGGGAGGCAGTGAGAGGAGTGGGGGTGGCTGGGGGAAGGAGGGGGGATTTAGGGGACAGGAAATAAGAATCTGGGTAATTAACAACTTCTGCTCCGTAATAAAGCACGCAAAAGGAGACAGAAGCAGCCTCCTCTACGTAAAGCCACCACATTTTTGATGTGTTATATCTCCGTCCTCTGTTCCCCCTTTTTTTGACTATTATTTTGTTTTATTATCATTACACACCTTAATTGCCCCCTATACAGTGCAGGGGTGTGCTGCTTATCATGTTGCATTTAAAATTTAGTGTCTTTAACATGATTTTTACACAGAGCAACAATTTTGCAGGTTAATTTTGAACAAAGTATGTTGAGGGTTTGATGGTTTATTAAGAATATTACAGATTCATTTGTTTTTGTTTTTATTTTAATGAACTCTAAGCAATCAGCAGTCAGTCAAATTGAAGATAAACAGAAAAACAGAAAACGTTCATTCAGCTATTGTGAATGAGGAATCTATGCAAATTAGACTTAATAACCTGAGGCATAAAATATCCTGTAAAATAATGCAGTTTTAACAAAACTGATCAACTAGTCTCACTTATTATAAAAACGAGACATGATGACTCAAATTTGGCAAATGTAAAATTTAACAGCAATCATTTCAGAGACTATCTATCTATCTATCTATCTATCTATCTATCTATCTATCTTTCTTTTTATGTGTGAATGAAATCACTAACTCAGTATAAACAGTCATTAATGGGCTGAGTATCATTTCCTAGGTTAGTTTATTTTAAAGGCAATCTTCAAAATAAAAATGAATGTTACAGAAACTCAATCCTATTTGACCAATCTGAAGACGACACACACGTGTATAAATTAAGCACGTTTCCTACGTGTCATCTAATTTCTCCATCACTGTGGTATATTTTAGCAGACTAAAGCAATGCATCTGCTAGGACAAAGGTCGATTGTTATGCGCCTGGAGGTGAGAGGCAACACAAAGCAGTGAGGATTTTCTATGTATTAAGATGTTAAATGGCTTTCCGACTTCAATGTAAATTCTGTGAGAGAAAGACTCAAAGTGTTAGATGAACTTTGGATGCTCTGCATTTAATCCCTTTAAATGTGATGACGCCCTTAACTTGAACCCGGAGTGTGAAAATGTCACGCAGGGCTCTTTATTTATAATATCACTTCAGAGTGCGAACTACTGAGTGTGCATAGAGATTTATTTCATTTGTTTTGATGGAGACTTTTACTGATTACCTGGTATAGCTTTTTTAATCGCTTTTATTAATGGGACAAGAATAGCTTTATTCGATCGTCTTCAACATCATTTAGCGTCATAACGCCATCTTTCCAGAATGATCAATAGACAACTAATAACAGCTGAAGAGATTAAAAACAGATTAACAGAAAAATCGAACCGCCTACAGTGGAACTAAAATACATAAAATAGCCTACTTTAAACCCCTCAAACTTACATTAGGAATATAGGGGGAAATATATTTCATTATATTAGTGCCAATTAAGCAGTTAGAAATGTCACATTTTCATATGTATAATATATTTTCATATTCATTTTTAAACGCACATGTTTTTTTTACTTTTATTTAAAAGGTCATTTAAAAAGTTATAATTTGCGTAGTTCGTCGCACTTTTATGTAATTACTGATGAGGGGAAAAAATCAAGTTGAAACTCTTAAAATCGAGTGGAAATTATTGTGACTAGCTACATTTTGTTGGTTTTGTTAAGTTATTATAAAGTCTTGATTGTAAGAAGCAAGTGTGCTCATTTCGTTTTTAATTTGTGACAGTCGTTAAACCTGTAAATATCAGATACATGTAAACAAACTTTCTCATATTGGACTCTTCTCACCAACAACCTCTAAAGTAAAGGGGTTCTCACAGGTTAACATTTGGCAAAATTCAATTAGAATGAAATGAAGGTTATAATACACACCCCTCTTGCTAATCTCCCAAAGATTGCCCTCCCCAATATTCCCCCTCCGCATCTCTCCTCCATTCACTGGCCCTCCTGATACATACTTAAGAGACCCCGTCGAGAGGATCTTTTCCCTATAAAGAGAAGATGCAATCCGACCGCCTTTGAAATGATCCTCAGGACTTATTGCGACAGGCCCTTCAGTCGCACTTCAAAAGGAAGAGTCCTGGTTTGAAAGCCGCTGCTTTTGAAAAAGGGACCCAGAAAAGCAGGAGCAAGAGCGCGAAGTGGTCAAAGACTCTTACATCCGATAAAGGACAGGAGTAGGAAGAGAGAATCGAGGGATTATTGATGATCATCACTATATCTAAACTCATGCACCGGTAACCTGGTTGTGTAACGGGGTCAATCCGTGCAGGATCTTTGTGCGCTGCACGCTCTGATTTTGGCACGGTTACGCACTGCGCGCAGCGCTTCACGCAGGTGTGGATATATCTTGAAACTCCCGTGCACACATGGCTGCGTTAACCTTATCCAGAGCGGACAATTTCCTGCACAATTTCTTACAGGTAATGCACTTTTGTTTTCTAATAAATTTGTTTTATTATACATTTTCCGCTTACATAGGGATATTTTGGGACAATTAAATCGACAACTTTGAATTATTTTCGCTGCATAACTTTTATTTGGATGCATTTTCTTTTTCTTTCTTTCTTTCTTTCTTTCTTTCTTTCTTTCTTTCTTTCTTTCTTTCTTTCTTTCTTTCTTTC
This sequence comes from Onychostoma macrolepis, assembly GCF_012432095.1. Classification (NCBI taxonomy): domain Eukaryota; kingdom Metazoa; phylum Chordata; class Actinopteri; order Cypriniformes; family Cyprinidae; genus Onychostoma; species Onychostoma macrolepis. The sequence goes on from NC_081177.1 coordinate 13,210,822, forward strand.
TTTCTTTCTTTCTTTCTTTCTTTCTTTCTTTCTATCTATCTATATCGTCTACTTTCCATACATTTAAAATGTCACATTTTTTCCTTCAAATTTAAGAACTATACTGAGTTTAAGAACAGTTATTCAATTAAAAGTAATTAAAAAGTGCAAGTAACTTAAAGTTGTCATTTTGGCAAGATTATGTATTATATTCAATATATTTGCTGTAAAAAATAATTTAGTAAAATGAGTTTAATTGCTGCGTTAAATTTTAATTATTATTATTTTGGAATTATTCATTTACTAATTTAAAATAATAAAAAAAAAAATATTACAAAATCATTTATATGAATATGAACATATGAAGGTTCATTTAGTTACAATGATTTGTTTTCTCCCCTCTAGGATCGTACTCCCAGCTCCTCTCCAGAAAGCGGTCCTAACACCCTTTCCTTTTTGGCCACCACATGCAGTCAGGCTTGGCAGGAGGGGTCTCAGCTCCCTTACGAGGGGCCGGTGGGCTCCGCTTCCAGCATGTTTCAGCTCTGGAGCAATGACGTGGCCCCAAACTCCAGCTTGAGCGCTCACCAGATGACCTTCACCGTGCCCAAAATGCAGTTCCCCGGCCACATGCAGCCCACCCTGGGCTCGCACTCCCATCATCACCACCATCACCACCATCACCACCACGAGCTCCCCCTCACCCCTCCAGCCGAGCCTCCATCCGCCTACTCATTCGATCTGTCTCCAGTAAAGATGCTCTCCTCCCAGGCACAGGGGAACCCGCCGTACTACACGCAGCACAATGCTGTGGGTCAGAACTTTCCTAGCTTCCTTCAAAACGCTTCAGGAAGACCTCACCTGCCAGGTGGACACGTTGAGGACGGCCAGCAGTGGTGGAGTCTCCCTCAGAGTAACAGCGCACCCTCCGGTCACCCCTTCTCTTTGGGACGCCAGCTGGTTTTGGGCCACCAGCCTCAAATCGCTGCTCTTCTGCAAGGAACCTCAAAAGGTCTGTTGAGCTCAACTCGTCGTTGTCGCAGGTGCAAATGCCCCAACTGCCAGTCCACGGGAAACGGAGGTGCTGCTCTGGAGTTCGGGAAGAAAAGACTACACATTTGTCACATTCCAGATTGCGGCAAGGTCTACAAAAAAACCTCTCACCTGAAGGCGCACCTGCGCTGGCATGCTGGCGAGCGGCCCTTCATCTGTAACTGGCTCTTCTGCGGAAAGAGCTTCACGCGCTCAGATGAGCTGCAGAGGCATCTTCGCACGCACACCGGGGAGAAGCGTTTCGGCTGTCAGCAGTGTGGGAAAAGGTTTATGCGGAGCGATCACCTCTCCAAGCATGTGAAGACCCACCAGAGCAGGAAGAGCCGGTCCAGTCAGCCTTCTCAAAGCGGGACTGATGCACTGCTAAGCAACATTAAGAGAGAGTAAAGGATGCTGAATGCAAAAGAACACAGTATAGTATCAGGAATGAACCAGAGACCCTTTGAGGCCATTTGCGTCATCTAAAATTTTTTATAGAAAAGGTGAAATTGTTAAAAATACAGTATATTCCAAAAAGCAATAGGAGCATGGGCCTGTTTTGAAAACACTGGAGCGAACGCACACAATGCTGCACTGAAATTGATCTTTGAGACTTTAAAGAGACTTTAGGTCACAGTGGACATGATAGAGCTGAAAAAATTTACATTATTTATGGCTCTGGATGCAAAGACTTCTTCTGACCAAATTTGCCCTTGCACATTTATTTAAGGATAATTCAATTCCACTAAAGAAATTCTCTGAACAGCACATCAAAAGTATTTGTTACATGGTGAAAATGTCATTTGTTTACATTTTGTTGTTGCTTTCTCTAGTTTTTAGGGAAAATTGATGCCTTATATTAAAATCATAAGATCTGGTTGCAAAATTTGCCAACATTATTCCCTGACAGATCACCGTAGGTCTTGTTTTCTTGCAGAGAATGGCACTGCTATAAATCTATTTCACTCTAAATCTAAATAGTTTCAAGACATGAACCAAATGTATATAATGTTTATATAGCGCACAGTTCTATTAAGACCAGCATGTGAAATATTAATAAACACAAATAACTGTGCAAATCAAAATCTCGTGCTTCGTTTTGTTCATTCTTTCACAGTGTCTAATACCTTGTCAAGCACACTTAGTGCATTTTAACAGATGTGTGAAGTTCAGCAAATGGCTAATGTTAAATCTAACACAGCGTGTCAGACCTCAGCATTTTGCATTTATTCTAATGTTAATGCACTAGCATTCAAGATGCTAATTTAAGGTGGCCATTGTTTCCAAGGTGTCGAGGAAGCACTTAAAGCAAAGACAAATAACTGGAGAGTCTTCAGACATTTTACAGTTGTCAGTAAATAGTCGGGCCATTCATGAGAACAGTGGTCTGACCTTCTCCCATCAAGTTCACAGTCATGTTGTCTCGTAATGGCCAGTGTAAATAACAGACAACAGTCACTGAGGATAGCGCTCTACAGGAGCTCACTGGGAATGGACCCCCGGCTGTTTATATCCCACTGGCCATGACAGAAGTCACTTTGATTTGGCACCTTTGTGATAGTGAATGCTCACAAACCCTCTTCCCCCATCTGTGTGTGTAAATGAACCCTTTACTGCTCAAGAATGCCTAGAATGTGACTTAAACAGAGACAAATTAACCAGATGTCTGCATGTGTTAACTAGATTCCCTAGCCAGATCACAGAAAGCTCACTGATCTTCTTGTTTGATAACAGTATGATTCTGGTCTTTCGTTTTTTTTTTCTTGGTTTTTTTTTCCATATCTTTTTTTACAAAAAAGTTGAGATACACTACAGTAAAAATGACTGTGAATGTTTTCATCCATGTAGGTCAACATGAAGTGTCTGATGGAGTTTAATAATAAGAAATTCAACAAGCAAATCTAGTTCCGACCAATTGCTTCTGAATAAACTACACCTGAACCTACTTAACGGGGCAAGTTGTCACAATAACTAAAAGTTTTTTTGAAAAGCCAAAAAATCCAAATACACAAATTTCAGTTAGTTTCAAACACCCAGATCAAAAGAGTCTAAAAACCAAATAAGTTCTGTGAATTTTGTCTCAGAAAATAAAATATTATATTTTTATTATCATTATATCTTGGAACCAACTACCACAATGAAACCACACTGGGATACAAAAAAGGTCAATTATTTAATGAAGATTATAATTTTAGATTATAATTAGAATATAATTTGGACTGAAAGATTTGGGTTTTTCATAATATTAGGGCAAGTTGTCATATACTTTACATTTTGTAATTTTATACAAATGATCATTACAATTTAATTTATAGTTGTTTTACTGGACTTTTTGCTGATAAACCAATAAAAAGCTATTTAATGGCAGGTTTTATTGTGACTTTGACAAACTGCACTTTTATAGGTCATGTTCAGTGAACTATCTTGGGTCTTTTTGTAAGGTTTTTTTTTTTGTTTTTTTTTCCTATACAGAATCTGACTTTCTGAAATATTCAAGTCTGACAACTAGCCCCGGTCTCCTCTAACACGAATACACATCCTCAAAGACATCACACAGCAATACAGCAGAAAATGAAAACATTGTGTGTTCCAAAACACTCTTGTGTTCCAAAAGGAACCAGTTTAATTTGATATAATACAATGATAGGTTTTGTCACATAGACATAGATCATGTCCAATTCTTTCTCTACATCATTTCCTTCATCATTTAGAGGTGTTCTTTAAAATAGCATGCAACAATGTAAGATTCAAATCCACGTTTGTGGAAAGGCAGTACAAGAAAGCTTTCAGTTTATACAGGGCTAAGTCAAATTATTTGATTTCTGCTGATTTAAATATTACGTCAAGGCAAGAGAAGGTTGTTACAATCATTTTAAGGATATTTATGCGAATGCATCTGAAACATGCCGACAGTAAAGCACATGAGCTTTGGTGCAGAGTTTTGAATTTGATGTTTTAAACTGATCTGTGGAAAAGACTTATTGTTTGTGTATACAGCGCTGAAGTCCTCTGGCACCCTCTGTTGGAAAGAATGTGCAATGAGCTAAACGGAGTGAAAGTGCTTTTTGATCATGCTTCAACATCAAATACCAAACACATACCATCCCTTCTTTGGTGAGACATCTAACATTTTATGACAAACTATATGTTTCAGACTCGATTAACAATGTCAATCCTCTTTCTAACTAATTATTTTGTTTGTCATTAACAAATACTTTGCTTTAAAAAGAACAATAAAACAACTAAACAAAACACACAAAAAAAAAAAATTGGGAAAATAAAATCTGACATCTTTATCCTTTTCCCTAATTTTTATGAGAACATTTTCCTAAAAATTAAGCAAGTGTTTTAGCTTGTTTTCAAATGGCCAATAAATGAACTGAATTACATTTTAGGCTTAATATTTCATTCATTTTTGTGTAAAGGGAACTGGCACCTACTTTTGGCACATAATGACATGACAATTTACCTTTGGCCTTCATTAAGTTATATAATAATAATAATATCTACTAATTCAGCAACCTCAATTTGCATGACAAGACCTGCAGAGTAATCCAGGCAGTGTGCATTACACAAGGAGGGGTGGCAGAAGCCAAAAAAGAGTCATTTAACCACAGATAACTGCTTTTATACTGCATGTTCTTCTGCCGTAACAACTGCTGTCCATCTTTCAGTCCAACCCTTGAGCAGTTCCTCCAGATGCTCGTTGTGTGTGATCTCATGTCCACCTGTAGTTGTGAAGTCTGAACGCGAAGCTCCGCGTCGCTCATTGTCCACTACAACGGAGTTGATTGATCTTCGAGAATTCAAACATCCAATTAGCGAAGAGAAAGCCAAGTGTCCGTGTCTCCATGCACAGATCATTCTTCTATATACGGTATATACAAATTAGCTGCATTTACAGTCTGTTTCCCCTTAGCTCCTTCAGAAGAGTTAACGCAGCCCACAAAAGCATTCAATATAGACGGGAGATAGAAAGACAGCTTCTGTAAAGAGGCACCGATAGTGCGAAACCTTTAAAATCCAGCGTGAGCCCACTAAGGACCCTCTTATGTTTATAATAATACAGTATGTTCTTTGCAAAACACATCTGATGGAAAATGTTCAGCATGTTTGCAAGGATGAAGCCATCAGAATTTAGCACACAAATACACATTCATACATTACATGCACGCTTGCCCAAATGCATCCTCACACCCTCAAATAAAGGTTTACTCTGGTTCCTGCTCCAGTGACCTCCCAATATAGGAATGGTTGATTCTCCTTTGAACAAAACACAATTTTAATAAAAGACAACAACAACAAAAAAAAGGAGAAATTATATAAAACAATTTAAAAAGTCACTAGGTAATTCGCGCCACAGGTTTAGGAAGAATACCACAAGATAACAGACGTGAATAAAGTCCAGACTGTGGCATGCTCTGGTGCAAATGTCAGATTCAGGGTCATTTCCATTCACAGGTCATCCTCATCGAGCTGGGCCAAGTTACTGGAGCGCTGAAGGGTGGAGGAGGGACTTGGAACAGCTATGCGTCCCTCTCTCGGTGAAGATCTGCGGCCAACATCTCCTGAGCTCTGGGACACAATGGAGAGGGAAAAAAACACTATTTTTGCCACTGATGGTTTATTTTTCTGGTTTAAGATTCTGTGGAAGCCTTTTTTTGTCCCTATTGAGTTTAAAGTAAGAAATAAATTCATATTTTAAGATATAAAGTCACAAGTATGAGATATAGTCGTAATTGTGAAATGTAAAGTCAGATTTTAAAATATAAAGGCACAATTACAAGAAATAAAGTTAATAAAGTAAAACTGCAAGATATAGTCACATTATAAGCTGTCAAGTTGCAGATTTGAGTTAAATCACAATTATGAGAAACAGAGCGGCAAGATATAAAGTCAAGTTGCGAGATATTAAGTCGCCCTGTGGGATATAAAGTAACAATTGAGAAATAAAGTTGCAAATGCTAAATATAAAGACAAATTATGAGATATAAAGTCGTAACTGCAAAATATAAGGTCACACTGTGAGATATAAAGTCGCAATTTTAAGGTATAAAGTTACATTTACAAGAAAAATTCGAAATTGCAAAATATAGTCACACTGTGGGATAAAAAAAGTCACAATTTTAAGATATAAAGTCACATTTAAAAGAAAAAGTCGTCATTGCAAGATATAGTCACACTGTGAGATAAAAAGTCGCAATTTTAAGATATGAAGTTACATTAACATGAAACAAAGTCGTAATTGCAAAATAAAGACACATAAAGACAAAATTACAAGAAATAAAGTTGTGAAGATATTTATGAGAAATGTGAGATTTATGAGAAATAGTGTCACATTGAGAAATATAAAGTCACAACTGGGAGATATGAAGTTGCATGTGTAAGTCACAATTATACGAAATTGCTGCAATTGTGAGAAAAACTACAATTGCAAGATAAACTCATAATGTGACATAAGCCACAGTTATGAGAAAGAAAAACCACAGCTGTGTGCTATAAAATTACAATACAAGATACAAAGTCGCGATTATAAAAAATGCAATTGGTATGTTGCAAAGTTGCAATTGAGATATATTAAGTCTCAATTACCGTTTAATTTTTTTGTTTAAGTCTCGCAGGCTTCCATAGGAGTTAAATTTTTCCCCAGACAATTCTTCTGAAATCTTCATTTGTGAATGTATAAAGGTTTGCCATGCGTGACGGCAAAGAAATTCTCGTCTATTCCCTAAGCAAAGAATAACGAGCTGTCACAAGCCTAGCGCTAGTCTAAAAATGGCTGAAGAGTCTTAATTACCGGGAGCAGCCCAGGATATTAAGAGTAATATGTTTGTTACACGGTTTATGACATGACTAAAATAGGCATGACTGAAAATTGTCACAACAGAGCTTCAGAAATGACGACATATTGTTCAACACTCCTGTCAGATCAAGAATCCTTGTTAGATATGAGAGAGACAGATGTGTTATTGTCTTATGCCTTGCTTTTTGGTTCTGTCTAGAAACTCTGAAAGCTTTTCACACTTATTATAAACCTCAGAGATCTTAGTTATGATCGGTGTCCCTTGGTATACCTGTCCTTGACTCATTTCTCACCTTCAATATCAGAATAGAAATAACAATCAAAATGCTAATATAAGCACATCCTAAGAAACCCCTATTTTTCCTTAATATTATGAATATAGCCTGAAGAAATGTAATCATTGCCGGCATTAATTGAAATTAGATGGTAGATAATTTTAGATTTAGATATGGTAGATAAACTACTATAAAATTAACTTGGCATGAAAAGTAGCTGGCTTTAAACAAAAACACAGGGGAACTGAAGTCAAAACAGCGCTTGGATCCAGTCTGATTCAACAGCCTGCAAGAACAATTAGGCGTTTGATAGGGATCTGTTACTTCCTTCTGTCAACCTGTCTCCTTCCTGTTTGTGAAGTGCTGTTGCTCAAAGGCCTGAGTAAAGCAGATAAACAGCTTTTTCACAAACAACTATTGTTGAGCTGTCATCAAAGCTCATTCAGGACTAGACGCCGCTGTAGACGGAGAGGGATGTTTTAATATTATCAGAATAGCGAAAACCTCAACAAAGGAGACTTCACAGCAGTCATACATATGATTGAACATGTTATGAGGTGAAATGAATAAGAAATATTCAAGATTCTGCACTATTTCTAATGAAATGAGCTAATATTTTACTCCAATTCCTTTGTCGCATATATAATTTGCAATAAAACCAGTTGTATTAAATCACATAAAACCAGAGCTTTAGACATTGTACCTGTCCTGCCCATGTTTATGTTTTTTATTTTTGTCTACATTACACCAGCAGAGGGAGCAGTGTGGCTTCTTTTTTTCTAAATTGCATGGTTACCAAACACCAGCATAGCTTGCACTTTACCTGTGAGGCTTGCGTGCTAGAGGAACACAGGCCGTTGGAGACCGCCTGGTAGTTTAGAGGTGCCTGGGAGAATGACGGCTCTTCAGAGAAGGCCAGCTGCACATGAGTTGGAGACACCGTCTGGGAATTCAGTCTGGAGTCCACAGGACAGCGCTGGACTTGTGTTGACTGTAAACGTCAGACAGAAACAGCAGTTACAGAATTACAAGAAATAACAAGTTATTTATATCCATTTACCACAGAAGATTGTGACCCCTCAGATGATGACACCGGGATGAGGAAAGAAAGCCTAAGAGTTAAGAAATATGTTGAGGTGAAAGTTAAGGAAATGATCTCAGACAGAAGAGGCCGTTCTTTTTCAGCAAGACTAACTACAGTAACATACTCATGTTTATATTTAAATATTATACTGTATATTATTATCTGTGGAGTGTTATTTTACTATTACTTATATACTACACACACTATTATAGTTTTTATGGATATTTTAAATTAGCTTTTTTAGTTTTAGTATATTTTAGTAATTTCGTTACATGCTTTTTCAATTTAGTTTTTTAAGCATATCTATTTCAATTTTGTCATTTTATGTAATTTAATTTTTTTATTTTTTGGAGCATTTCTTAAATAGTGTTAATGTATTTTTATGTCAGTTTTAGTTAGCAATTAAACTTAAATGTATTTCAGTTCATTTCCAAGACAACATTTCTAATTTTCATTTTTCATCAAATGTTTTTTAGCTTTATGTCAATTAATAAACGTGTTTTTTAATCATTTTAGTTAACAGTAACAACACATGAAAAAGTCAAAAGAGAACCAGCAAAAACTGTTCAAGCATGCATACTAAACATTCAAAAAATAGCACACCATTAAGTATACTATGATCTGGGATGCATTAAACCCAATCTTGTTTCATAGTTTGCATGAAAATTGGAATTCAGCCTAGGTCTGATTAAAAGCATGGATAACCGCAAAAAAAAAAAAAGGGTGCTTAAGGGTCAAGCAAACCTCAGATGCTTGAACTCTCTTACCTCTGGCTGTGAGTGGTCATCAGTGGGGACCTGGCTGGGCAGGTAGAGAGAGGGCAAAGATGTGTTACAGGAGCGCAGACAGGGCAGTTTGTGTCGGTCGATAGAAGCTGAGGAGTGGGGCCTCAGACCAACCGCTGCTGAAAGAGGAGGCTTCATGCTACGGCCCAAACTGTTGCTCTTGCTCTCCCTTCTCTGGTACTCTATGGGCGACTGCAGGGCTGAAACACACACAAAACAAAATTGATAGCCATTTTTAATTTGACACAAACAAAAACATTGAACCAACTGTCCTTTTATCCCTCATAGCTTAATGTTCAAGTTATTTAAATATGGCAGCTTCTTTGACTGAAGTTTATATTATTTTCTTGAAACTGAAACTTTGAAGGTCTCACCATTTAGGAAATTACGTTGGGTCTCCAGTATTTGGCTCACGTCACTGATCCAAGCCTTGCAGATGTCCTGCGATAAAGAGTGCAAGACAAATTGCACCGTGCTGCCATCAGCCCCCCGAGACGTCAGGGCAAAGCGATTCGGGTCACCGTCTACACATGCCTCCACGCCCAGACAACTTATCTGAAACGAGAAGCCATGTTAACACATGCAAACATACTGTGTAATACAGAAACCTTGCATGATAATAACTTCCTCAAACTCACCTTAATACTGTTCTTAAAAATATATCCAGGTATAGAGAATCCTTTCTTCCTGTCTATTGGCTCACTGAAGATGACAAGCTGTTCAAATAGGAAGACCCGTCTCTCTTTAGCACGGGAAAGAATGCTGTTGTCCTGTTCTGTAACTGTGAATGTGTCTTGCTGGAGAAGTTTTCCTTGTGCCGTGATCTTCCCCTGATAAAGACAGAAAATATGGTTTTAGGGCAAGGCTTTTCAAACCCGTTGGGACCCCCAAAAATGACGATCCCCTTCTTAAAATATAAACACAGCTAACTGTGTTTGTGTATATACACATAATTATATTATATATACATAATATGAAAAAAAAAAAAATGTAAGCATAAACACATTACTGGATTTCAGTTGTCATTGTGCCTAAAAGCCAAAACAAAATAGTCAAATATGTGCAACATTTAATCTGCATTAGCTAGCTAAACTAGTGCTGTCAAATGATTAATCACGATTAATCGCATCCAAAATAAAAGTTTTTATTTACATAATATATCTGTGTACTGTGTATATTTATTACGTATATATAAATACACACACATTCAGTATATATATTTTGAAAATATTTACGTGTATATATTTATATATAAATATATATTTCTTAAATATATACATGCATGGGTATGTATTTATATATACAAAATAAATATACACAGTACACACATATACTATGTAAGCAAAAACTTTTATTTTGGATGCAATTAATCGCAATTAATCATTTGACAGCACTAAACTAAACTAATGTTTTTTTTCTTCCACCCATTTTTTTTTTTTTTTAATAATAAATATCATTCCAAAGTAGCTTTATAGAAAATCATACAGCCAGTGAACATGCTAAAGGCAAAGAAAATTTTCCAAGAAAAACACAACATACATGAATAAAAGTTTTATATTAACTGATATAAAAACAGAATTTATATTAAAATTCATATGTTTTGTGACAAAGTAAAAGTCTTTACTGTCTCTTTTGATTAATTTAATGCACCTCTGCTGAATAAAAAAAAAAAATCATATAGTTTATGCTTAAAATCCACATTTTCAATGTTTTTCAGTCTCTCTTGCGCTCCTTTGCTTCAGGGGATCAGAGTCTCTCCCAGTATTTCCACAGCCTGACAGCTTTAAACCACAGCCTGCGTCTGGCGCCATACCTCAAAGCCTTGCAGCCGACCCACGTTCATCATGTCATTGCAGCGCTTCGGAACAAAACACATCACCTCCACTGCTTTCTGTTCAAGAGTGAAAGAAAGACAGAGAAAGATGAAGAAGGACAGAATACGAGAAAGAGAAATGCATGGAAACTGACCTCAATTACTTACTAAAGCCTATGAGCAAGTACAGTATTACTAATTTGGCTCAAACTGACACCAAAGGGAAGAAAAAAAATATGTTGGCATGGTCAAGGAGTCACACAATGTTCCTTGGTGGGATTATGTGTTTCTGGTCTTGAGAAATAAAACTTGTATAATAATTACGGCATCTGAGTGACTCATACCTCCAGCTCTTCAGTGTCCATCCCAGCCTTTGTGTAGTACTTGAGGAAATCCTGCCGCGAGACACACAGTGTGAGCTCTAGAATGTTCTATTTTTGTATCAGGGTCTATTTGTACTAATGGCTTTTTGTGTGTGGAAACTAATTAAGTGCATTCTGAGTAGTAAGCTGGCGGATCCTTGAATATGAGAAGACATGTACTGTATGTGGGTGCCTCTATAGTTACAAATCAGCTAAGAAAAACCACTGGGGTTTCAGTTAAATTTAACCGTATGACAGTTGGCAACATTTTACTATTATTCTTCCATAAACTTCAGATATGTTGTAAATAGTAACAGGTCTGTGGTGGTACTGTGATAAATTTAAAACCAAAGGTATCGGCATACAAAGAATGCATTTCTTTCTTAAGCAGTGATTGCCAACCAGGGCAGAATATAATAACACATAGATAATACCGTTAAAAAGTTTGGAGTCAATAAGAGTTACTGATAGTTTTATTCAGCAGGACACATTCAATTGATCAAAAGTAACAATAAAGACATTTTACAATGTTAAAAAAAGGTTTCTGTTTTAAATAAATAATAATAAATATTTCTCAAGCAACAAATCAGCATATTAGAATGACTTCTGAAGGACCATGTGACACTAAAGACTGGAAGTTAAAAATGGCTGCTAAAAATTCAGCTTTGCCATCACAGGAATAAACTAAAATATATTAAAATACATTAAAATAGAAAGTTATTTCAATTGTAATAATAGTTTACAGCATTACTGTTTTTACTGTATTTTTGATCAAATGAATGTAAGCATAAAAGAGTTCTTTCAAAAAAATCTTGCTGACCCAAACTTTTGAATAGTAGTGTAAATAGTAGCGTATAAACATTGCTAGCTCATTAATTTGCTTATATAGAAATGGAATATAGAAAAATTGTTGTCAACACAAAGTGAGGCAATGGACATTTTTTTTTTACTTTTTACTCTTAAAATCAAATACATCTCCATCAATATTTTGATAATAATTTGATATTCTAGCCTTATTTATGATGTGGAATTGATTAGACATGGTCCACAACATTCCAAATAGAATGAGCCGTGAGTGCACAAGAATGTGTGTGGTTTGTGTTCATCTGTGTTTCACCTTCAGAAGCAGCTGGTACTTCATGATCCTCTGCACGGGTTTGATGAGCAGGTCGTTCAGCTGCAGCCTGTGACCCAGCTGCTGTTTCAGTTCCTGCACACAAACACATACAAACATTCACCTCATTGACTGATTCCTTTATGCACAAAGAGAGAAAGCCAGCAATCTGGACAGCATACTACAATACTACCCACACTTTTTAAAAACATTTTGTAGCATAAAATGGTGCACCCAGATGAGCTATTTCATTAGAATGCAAATAAAGCATATTGCAATGAATATTTTATCACTTTAAAATCTTTTTCTTGACACAACCTATGATGTGACTGCCAAAAGTTAAGACCAATATTGGATTTAAAAAATGTTTTTAAAAAAATGATAGATAAATTTAACTTCATTTTACATACTGTTTCAAATACTAGAAAATGGTAGGCAGTATGCAGGCAGTATGCAGTACATACTGGACAGTATGCATTAAGCTTATGCTGGTATTCCACTCCAAACATAGTCAAACACTCTCTTTGATCCATTATCCCATAATGCCAGCTATCAAACCTCTAAATGTTTTGGCACATCACTGAGAAGAATCCATTAAGTGTCAAACTTTTCGATCAAGCAACTCCCTGTTTTGTCTGTTCCAAGAATTGATGGGTCAGTTGGGGCCTTTATGTCCAATGCGCACACACACACACACACACAGTGCAAATGGAAAGAAAGCCTTGAGATATTTACACAGATGGGCTTGCGCGACCAAAACAGCCCCTCACGCATAACCTGTGCGTCTTTGAGGACTCCACTTGAGTGTGTATGCATGTATTTGTGTGCTTGCACTTCATATGCACTTACCTCAAAGTAGGTCTCAATGTATTCTGACACGATGTGCTCAGACTTAGGTTTGTTCTGGCAATATACCACGTACATGTGAAGCCGTCTTTCCTGTGGTTTGTGCAAACAGAAAGGGCAGACTGAATTAGCTCAGCAGAGTAGTTATATAGTGAAGTATTTATAGTTATAACGAGTAATAATAGTTGCATGTTGCACAAGAAGTATTTGGACACTTAAACCACATTATTAAAAATATGATTTAATAATTGAATGATAAAATAATAGATATACAGTTCAAATTGAGACAAAACATAGTTAATGTCCACTATTGTTGTGATAAAACTACTAGGAAATTTTTATCAACTTGAGGGTAAGTGACTTCATACAGTCACTAAAAATCACTTGTATTAGATAAAAAATCATTGCAGTTAGATCTCAGAAAGGCTCTATCATAATTTGTTTGCAGAATCCATCTAGTTAGATTTTTTTGTATCTAAAGTAATAACATTCATATATTTGTGCCTTAAGTGTCTGAAAGTGGCTTTTAAGGGATAATATTTACTAAATACACTCATTAATTACAATCCAGTGTCAATGTCAATGCCAATTGCAATGTCCAGAAATCCTATTAGTAAAGTAAATAGTTGCCAATGAGAAGAAACAGCAACTGTTATGGAAATATGTTAAAGACATTTAAGAATAGGATCGATAAATTGGTCACTACTGGTAGTTTATCTGATCTAAATCCTTCTTTCCTGATCCTACACGTAAATGCAGCAATGACAGAGATGATTCAATGGAAACTTTCAAGCTGCTGTAAGTGTTTAATAAGTTTGAAACTGACTTTGTCTGCAGTATAAGAGCAGCGTGCTGTGACGGCAGAGAGAGAGAGAGAGAGATTACACAACACTGATGGAGGAGTATGAGCAGAAGGCCATGTATAATTCAGCCCAATTATCCTCAATGTAATCAGAGCCCCATTCTCTCTCTCACACACACACTGCATTCAGGTAGTAGGACCTTACAACTGGACACTACCTCACACACACAGAAATAAACACTCATACACACAGAATGAGTTGCCTAGAGACAAGCCGACTGGGTAGACGTCAAAGCATGAATGGTTCTAACAACAGATTGTAAGAGCTTCACATGGACACTGCACAAAATTCATTTCATAATCAGGATCCTTAAAACACAAGTTACCAAAAATGTCATCTTGAATCAAGTTTATTTTCAATAACACTTTATAATCTTGCTAACATTAGATAATATATTAGGTATCACAAATTAAAAATGAATAATATTTTTACAATATTTATTATTTTTGGATTAATGTTAATTTCTAAATATATGAGTATTGAAGGAATAGTTCACCAAAAATAATTTACTCACGCTCATGTTGTTCCAAACCTGTATACGTTTTTTTTCTTATGCTGAACATGAAAGAAGATATTTTGAAGAATTTTAAAGAACCAAACAGTTGCTGGTCCCCGTTGACTTCCATAGTTGGGAAAGACATACTGTGGAGGTCAATGAGGACCATCAACTGTTTGATAACCAGCATTCTTCAAAATATACTCTTTTGTGTTCAACGCAACTCAAGACAGGTTTGGAATGACATGAGGGTGAGTAAATGATGACAAAAGTTACATTTTTGGGAGCACTATCCCTTTAATGTATTATGAATGAACACAAAAAAGGATATTTATAAATTAAATGTATTAATTTTGCATTTAAATTAATAACACATTAATATTATTGTAAAATGTGTTAGTTCATGACACCTAATGCATTAAATAATATTAACAAATGTAACTTTAGTGTATAGTAGAATAAACTCACTTATTTGCTAAATTCGTGCTTAAAACTATTATTTGTGTCATTAATTATTATAATTCAAAATTATAAATGTAATTTGTGTAATATGTATGGTTATTTTTACTAGAAAACAGCAAAAAATAAAATAAAATACTAATTCAGAATAGTTTTTTTTTTCTTTTCAGTGCAGTGACATGTCCTTATAAGACTGTCTGAGACCAGCTGAAAGATTTTGCAACCCATCATCTTAATTTATCTGCGTTACGCATCAATGACTGGAAGTTGGAAAAGTCCAGACATAACTCTAGTGTCTAATAACTTTGTTATGCACTGTATGAGTTAAAAGAGAGGGTGAGAGCAGAGGCTGAGGAAATTGGAACGAGAAAGAGAGGGGGGAAGGTCTTGTTTGTGAAAGGAGAAAAAAGTGTGGGGACAGTCTGGCCCTCACTCACCCTCCATTACTGTTTCTCATTACCAACCGATTTCCCACTATGCTTGTTTCACAGTTTGACTCAACCTTTAGATTTTTGTTATAAGTTTCCTTATTCCCCTCAAGCCTTTTTAAGTTATTACCCAAAGGGCTCAGGCTCATTAAACGGTAGAAAGGGCAAACGCTGGCAGACGCCAATTCATACAGTAACTCAGCGCTTTTCATTTAAGCAAAACGCTTTGATTCACCACCAAAACTTGTATCACAGTATGTGGTAGCTTTTAACAAATTACTGCGAAGTACTTCCACAATATTGTAAATCTGCGCATTTTAGTTTTTAATGTGTAAGCCTGTGGGTGGCAGGAATTGTGTTGTTTCTTATTGGCGAGTTATTTATGTGCATATGTCCATAGCGTAGGACTGAACTCCAGAAATAGACACGGTGTGTAAAGCAGTAGTGTTATCAAAGGACGTAGCTGTGCTTGTTGTTCCTCCTCTTACTTTTCCTGCCTCTTTTTCCCTTGTGGTTGTGAGCCAATGGACACAACACAAGCAAACACACAGCCTCAAATGGGCCGTATCAGTAACACGGTGTCTGAGGGGGGACAGAAATAGAGTGGGATGATGGGAGAATAAATGGGGTGTTAAAACAGGCGTGCGTGTTAAAAACCCATGTGTTTTCTCAGCTCTGTTTACTCAGTGCAAGAGGAAGTTCTGCTCAACCTTGCTAGAAACAGACCAACATACGAAAGCGAGAATAATAGAAACTTACATGTTTGATAAAAAGTTGGGCCAGTCGTTCAGGCTCAGCCACACATTTCTCCAGCTCACCCAGGAAATAACTAAGACAAGAACAGAGGGGAGAATCAGACATTGAGCCCACCATAAGTCATCAGCAGGACCATATGGAATCTGCATGCACCAAATTCCACAGATTTTTCCCAAAAAAATCAGTGTAGAAAATGCAAGGACATGAGAAGCTGAGGACAATTCGGTGTAAAGGTTTAGGAATATACTGAAAGTCCTATCAGATTTGTGATATACGAACAAACACGGTTAAACCTACTCTTTATGCCAGTCGTAGATCTGATGAATATTCCCGAACACTATTTTGTCTTTTCCCTTCATATCCTCTGGAACTCCTTTTGCATTCATCGTGGCCATGTAGCCCTTTGAGAGACAGAACATGATGAACTTCCAAAGCTCATGACCCATAAAAATACTCTTTTATTATTAAATCTGAGGCATTTCAAGTGTGATAAAATATCACTCTCATAAAAAAAAAAAAAATGTAGATCATCATATTCCAAATATTTTAAATCCAGGCACCATTACTTTGATTTATACTGTGATCAGTATTACAGCTGAGAGGAATTCAGGTCAGTTGATGCATCAAATCTAATTCTGCGGTGATTAAATGCTCTGAAATGCATTCGAGCCATTCTAAGATTACAGGAAAATTGATAGCATTCCGTAACAGAGTTGATCAAATCCACATGTGATTTGTTAATAGATATTTTAAGCTCACCTCCACAATAAGTCCTAGATCAGCTACATACAGCTTTTCTGTCTCTATCAACTCTTTTAAAACATACCTGCAGAAGAAAGGAGGTCATCTTTTACTGGTTTCATCACGTCATTCAATACATTAACAATATCTGACAGCTCAAAACATGGCTAAACATGGCAAAACTGGCGCAGCATATTAATAATCTGGGAGCTATTTGTGGACCAGCTGAAGGGCCTTTATATTGAAATGTGTGAATATTCCTACTGGAAAATCCAGTGTATGATGGTAGCTATGTTTTGGAACACAGCAGATGCACGTAGATGGTCATTAATTGGTCCAAATTGGTCATTAGCTCAAACCGTAATTAGCTGGTCTAAAACGCTCTTTACCTGGATTAAGATGATCTTTAGCTAGTCTCTAGCTTGTTAATATGGTCATTAGTTGGTCCAAGCTGGTCATTAGCTCGTCTAAGATTACCTTTAGTCAGTTTAAGATGATCTTCATGGTCTAGCAGCTATCATGTTTCAAAAAACAGTTTAACCTGATCAGTGGGTAGCGGGTTTCTAGCTTGTAAAGATGGTTATTAGCTGGTCCAGGCTGATCATTAGCTCATCTAAGATGGTCATTAGCTGGTCTAAGATAATCTTTAGCTAGTTTAAGATGATCTTTAGCTGGTCTACCAGCTACCATGTTTCAAAAACCAGTTTGACCTGTGTTGGCCATCTGGCAGCTGGTTTCTAGCTGGTACTGGTAGTCATTACCTGGTCTAAAAGTTACCAACAGGTCCAATTTTGTCATTAGCTGATCTGACATAGTCATTAGATAGTCCAAGATGACCATGATCCTCCAGTTACCATGATCCAAAAACCAACTTTATCTCCTTAAGCTGTTGTGTCTAGTCTACCAGCTTGAACCAGTTAATGACCACCTACTGGCTTAAACTGGATTTTCCTTCAGGGATGACGTGATTGTGGTTTACTAATGAACATCTGATGTCTGCTCTGTTAAATATTGCAACAGAAATCTCAAAGTAATACCACATTAAAAAGGTTTAAATGAAGCATTTCTGTTACATAAGCAGTCTGAAATAAGAAGTTCCTATGTTACTTAACACAAGTCGCAAATGAAGGCGATTTCACACACACATGCTTTTTTCTAAGGCACTCTTCCGATCTTCTTCGCTGTCTATTGTGGCTGATGATTGGCTGGAGTTGTCATCCATCAACGCAGAGCCATTGTCATCAGCCTGTAGGCTGGTGCACTGGGTGATCTGCAGACACAGAGGAGGATAACTGTGAATAAGAGACGAGACATAATGCTGAAATGTTATTCACTCCAGGGATGGCTGCAGGGACAGAGGCGAGAGAGTGGATTGGGAAGATATGAGCTGTTGTAATAGCTCAGGTTGCCTAGGTGACAGGAAAAGAGCATGCTGGGTCTGCTGGTGACAGTGACTGAATGATAACAGGAATTCAACACTCACCAATAATCATGACACCAACAAGACAGAGGAGATGCACTACCCTAAATCTCAATGCCATTGACCCTGTGATGTAACAATGTTCTTACAGAAACCCGTGTCAAATTGTTTTGGTTGAGATAGACCATTGTTTTAGTAGAGGATAGATGTGCATACAGCCCCCCAAGTTGTTCAATAATTTGAGACGGAAAGAGGAAGTCTGAAGACGTCCTGTCTTTGTTAATGTGTTTGTTAACCACATCAGAGGTAAAACTAGGACATAAACTATGCTATAAATCCTCACACTTTGTCACGTCCCTCACAGTTCCCTCATAGTCATGCTTGTTATTTCTACAAAGCGTTAATATCTCAAAAGTATCTTTTTGCACACTATTTGTGCAACAGACATGAATAATACATCAAATCATGCAACTTGTTTTGAAATGATGTTCTTTTATAACTAACCTACAATTTTTGCCTAGTGAAAGATTAAATTGTGCAACTGCATAGCATTGTGCTAAAATCACTCAGATATGTTCCACACTCATACGTGATTTATTACTGAACAAATTACAATTCTATTCCATAAAATCAAACTTTGCATGGTGAACTTTAGCTTTCGTTGTATGGACAAAGAAAAAATACACTGTGACATTTCCTAAAATATCATTTTATGTCACAAGTGTTGTTATTGTTAAATAAAACAAAAACTTTTTTTTTTTTTTTTTTTCCGTTAATTGAATAACTGAAATAATAAAATAAAATAAAATATTAGATGAAAAACATGAAAAGACCTAAGAATTGTTGCCTTGGCATCTAACTGCAAATTAAGTTGAAGTACTAAAAATACAAAAACAACAATAAATAAAAATGACAAATTCACATTTTTGTGGTAACTATCCCTTTAAGGCATCATTTAGCACATTCATTTAACCATTTGGTAACAATATAGGCAAAATGCCCCCAGACAATAGTGATTGTCATCTAACTGACACAGAACACTCTTTGTGGCATAAACTATTATGCATCACCACTGTTGTATGAAAAAATCAATGGCAGGCTTGAAGGCAGTCACAGGTAATGAAGAAATAATTATTAGGGGCAAAGGCCACATCAAATAACCTGCAGACAAAAACAACCACTTGTCATTGTTTTCCCTGCTGTGTGTCTGCAGTAGTGTACTGTACATCAACAGACACATTACCACTTTGTTAGAGTCAAAAACATCTCTACAAACAACAACAACAACAAAAAGTAATTACACCCATTTATTGTGTTTCCCTGCTCCTTAAATGCACTAAAGCCCTGATAAGATCTGCCCTTTAGCCAAAGCTGTTTAGCTGTTTGGTTAATGTCACAGTCACCTGTGAAACATCACTTTATCTTCATTCTCAGGACCCCGGTCACTCTTTCTCTCTCACACACAATACACTCCTTCCACTATAACTTCACACATCCTCCTCAAAGCAAGGATTCCTTTGCTCAGAGCTTCTGATGGAGAGCTCATCTCTATCCATCCATTATGTTATCGCTGTTTCCACTTTGTTTGTTTACAGGAGCTTTACAAAGCACTTCCTTTGCTTATAAGGGTGTTATTGTGTTGTGTGTGAGAAAAATGTGACACACTCTATTCCAAAATGATGTGGATTACAATGAACGGAAGTTCCTTGCATCATTTGATAATTTACTCAAACTCATGTTGCTCCAAATCTGCGTGATTTTCTTTTTTCAGTAGAACACAAAAGGAGATATTTTGAATGATATGTACCGGTTGCTCTTTTCTATTCATTTACAAGAAAAAGGGCCAGATATTAAAGGGCCATACAAAAAAACCTTAAAGTGGTTCATATCACTTTTGCAATGAATTCCTTGTCTTCTGAAGCCAATTGCTTTGTTGGAAAGAGAGGGTGCATCTTCAACCATTAATTACTGAAAATCTTGACATCTTTTCTAGATCTCCTTGCTACATTCATTAAGAGTACCAAATTGTGAACAATTTTTTTATTTATTTATTTTTTCTTAATGAATCAGTTCACAAAACTGGTCTGAATGATTATTTCATTAATAAAATCATGTTCAAATAAAACAACTCACTGAATCAATGATTTAGTTGCAGCAGTTAACAGTTCACTGAAGATTATCTGTAATTAACGTCTTCAGTTTTTGTTTTTCACACAAAGCCACTGCATGGCTTTAGAGTATTTTAAATATAGTATTCGAGTCAAACTACTTTTATGATGCTTTGCATTCTTTCTGAAGCTTGAAAGCTTCACTTGTCCTTCATTACTTCATTCTACAGTAATAACTGTTTTCTATTTGAATATATTTTAAAATTGCATTTATTTCTATGATGGCAGCTCTGAATTGTTCAGCATCATTACCCCAGTCTTCAGTGTCACATGATCATTCAGAAATCATTCTAATATGCTTATTTGGTGCTCAAGAAACATTATTATAAATGATGAAAAAAGTTGAAATCTGCTTAAATGTAACAATTTCATTCAAAAATGAATTACTTTAAAAGATAGAATCCAACCTCACTAACCCCAAACCTCTGAACGGTTATGTAAATCATGTTTATATTGTGTTGTATTGCTTCATCATGCTGTGTTGTAGTCCAGCATTACACCCCACACTTTGCTGATACGTTCGTGCCGTCAAGCTTGTCTGAGTATTATATTACACTGTTGTGTTGTTTTCTGGTGCGGGGTGGTGTTTGTGTGTTTTAGAGCAGTGTGGTTACCCCTGCCTAGCTCACAGGTCTACTCAGATCATTTCCAGATGTTTTTTGGCACAGCCTGCAGGAGAACCCCCACTCCTGCACTTTACCCTTTTTTTTTTTATCTCCACAGCTTGTTTTCCACCCAGAAGCCCAGAGTCTTTACTTGGACCTTTAATAAAAAGAAAGATCATATTGGTTGTTGTTTTTCTACAGGAAATTGTTAAAGTTAGCTCAAGCAGAGCGAGGTAATCCAACCTTCTTTTCCCCTGCTTCTTATGTATGGTACGCAGGGACTCGCGTTACAGTTATATCATGAGCGGTTCCTCGCTCAAAGTGCTGTGTCAGACCTCCATTTGTGTGGGGAATAAAACAAAACAGCCAGTTTGATAAACATGTGCTGCGTTCCTCCGTCCGGGAGACAGGCCGGATCCGAGGAGTGCTTACATATTCATTCAGGAATTTTCCATTAGCCAACAAATAATAAACTCACGCTGGATCCCCACAGCAAATGTTTCTGTGTCAGGTACAAAGTGGGGTGTCAGCTGAGCTGAATCAGAGACACAAATGACTATGATATAAACTACACCTCAGCCTCACCATGGAGAGAGGCAGGAAGTTACAGAGTAACACATAACACTGAAGAGCAACAACAATACCAAGTAGTTAAACCCAATATAAACTGCAAAAGTTTGTCTTATTTTCCGGTAAAAAAATAAGTAAACATCTACATGAGACAGAAATACCTCACCATCGGTCACTGCATTACGGTTTTACACAAAAATGTAAAGCAGCATATACCTTACATGTCTAGACCTTAAGTTCATGTTGTTTCTGTAATAAATTAATTTCCGATCATAATCACAGTGCTTCAGATCTCAGTCTCCTCCCCTTGTTGTTTTGCACCTCTGGTCATAATTACCTTTCATCACTCACCTTCTGATGGAATGATGAATGTTACCGCATATAGCCATCAATTTGGATTTACATTCTCTTCCGGCTATCATGATTATTTATGTGTGTGTTGTGCACAGTGTTTAGTATTCATTTATGTGTTCTGCCTCATAGTGTTCATGCCCATGAAAAAATATACAGTGGGGTCCAAAATGTCAGACCACATTGAAAACCTAAGATTAAATAATTTTAGCACTAGAAAGAAGAGGATAGAAAAAAATTGATTTGTGTTAATGTTCCAAATTAATTTCTCACTGAAATTCTTATGTTGATAATCTAATTTTTTCTTGAAAGAGATTAATACTTTTCATCCAGAAAGGATGCATTACATTGATCAAACATGACAGTAAAGACATTTATAATGTTGCAAAAGATTTTTAGTTTAAATAAATTCTGTCCTTTTGGACTTTATATTCTTCAAAGAATCCTAAAAAAGTTTCCACAAAAATAACTGTTTTCAACATTGATGATAATAAATGTTTCTGGAGCGCCAAAGCAGTTCAAGATTCAGCTTTGTCATCACAGGAATAAATTACATTTTAAAATATATTAAAATAGAAAATACTAAATAAAATTCTTTTGGACCCCACTTTACAAGAAGAACATACGAAGAAGTGTGTTTGATCAATGTGTGTTTTCACTTTTAAAGGTTCAGCCTGTGGGAGAGAACCTGGCAACAAATGACCCTTCAGTCAAATGACCATCTGGCCTCTCTCACCCTCAGCATGGATACAAACACATCGAAACCCCCATGTGCAAGCTGACAGAAAGCCCCCAAGTCCTTACAACCTCCTTTCTTGTTTTCTCTTTCCCTTAGTCATTCTTACTAAGTCAGTAGCCTATAGTAGCCTCAGCTTCAGATGCAATGCCCAGAGACTTTTGATGGGCAGTATGAAGTGTACTTTGAGACATACAGAAGCATGTAAACAAGGTCCTTGATCACACCTACAGTGACCCTAAAAAGCATCTAGATAAATAAAAATTCTGAATTATATCATTTTTTTTTTATTCTTTAAACATCAAACTTAAAGAAAGAGCACTTGCACACTTTTAAAAAATGAACTGAATTGAGTTTGATGATGATATTTTTGTCTTTTGTTGAGCTGCTTTATTGCTGAATCAAACTTTTTTCATAATTGATGAATTTTGCAACATCGACAATGTTATTGAACTGCACTGAATCAACATCAATCTGACTTGAGCTGAGCCAGACAGCAACATAGTGTTGGCCCAGATCCGGCCCACATCTGGCCCACGTGAAATCCATGCGGGCCAGATGTGGGCCGGATCTGGGCAGACACTGCTTGCTGTCTGGGGAATAATGACACTATTGTCTTTTTAGAGCTGCTTTACAGCAGTATTTGTCATTGATTCTGTTATCAGTAAGTGTGTGATTTAAAAAAAAAAAACATTCAAAGTGAATCCAAAAGTCTGATTTTGTGAATCTGACTTACCTGTGTTTGTCCTAGTGTGGTAGATCCCTGTGGAGAGTCCGACTGGAAGCTGTAGGACTGCTGGACACCTAGATCACAGTCGTCGAAAGTAGGCAGGGCATCTCTCCACTCCTGCGCACACAAACAAACAACATACTGCTTTAAAAGAACCAGGAAACACAACCTTCACGGTCTTTCGTAAACATCAATACTCAGGTCAAAATAAAGCTGACCCATAATTCCCCTCTCTGTGTGACTATGACGAGTGGGTGTTTTAGAGGGTCACAGCGATTAAAGTTCACATCGAACAGTTCATAGGCGAACCACAGGGCTCTAGCGAGCAGTTGGCAGCACAGTGTGGTGCAATTCACACGCCGTAATGAAAAACATAGGAACACCTGTACTGTGATGTAAACTGATGTTTTATGTGAGAGACTGATTAAACACAAGAGGGCTTATTGGTACTGTTTATGAAAAATAAACAGTGTTATGGCAGTGTTATTTTAATATTACTGATATAGTCCTGAAAATATTTTGAATTTGGTTTTATTTTTATATTTTCTGTTTTCACTTTTAACTAATTTCAGCTAAAGTTTTAGACATTTTGTTGTGTTTTTGTCATTTTTATTCATTTTTGTTTTTATGTCTATATAGTTTTTATTAATTTTTGTTTATTAATTTTAGTTTTCGTTATTTTAGTACTTCAAGTTAAACTAAATGAAATGAGAAATTATATATCTATTATAGTTAAAGTTTAGTTTAGTTTAATACTAAAGTTTAACTAAATGAAAATGCTGCCTTGGCAACTAGCTGAAATAAAATATGCTTTATATATATTTTTTTTTTATATATTCAAGTAACAGAATTTTTTATGATTTTAGTTTTAAGGACAATAACTATAAATTATAAGATAAATATAAACTTTTAAACTACAATTATAACAATAATGACAGAGGATTTTTTTAGCTGATGAATGATAAAAACATTGACGTCCAATCAGAATCCACCAAACTTAAAAAAGCTCAAGAATTTAAAGCAACAGATAACAAAACTGTTATGGTTATCTTTATAGTTATCGTTCTTGCTGTAAACTGACGTTTAGTATGATAACCCTGGTTTGAGTGTCCATTTTTTATTAGGAAAATAACACACATCAAACTATTTTTCTTACCAGGTCTTTGTCTATGACTGGCAGGATAGTGAACTGCTCCTCTGTTTGTGGGCTGCCCAGGTCTTGGCTGCTCCTGGCAGGTGGAGGTGGGGGTTTGCCCTCCAGTCTGCGGACCTGCCGCTCCCCCTTGGCTGTCCCGGTCGCCCCGGCGCTCAGCTTTCGCACTGGATTGGTCAGCCATTTCTTCAGGGTGCTGACAGAGCGACGGGAGCCTGGGGAGTTTGGGGCTGAACTGCCCGAAGCCTGGGGCGGCAGAGAGGCCACCGAGGTGGAGATACTACCCTCACTGCCAGCGGCTGAGTATGAGTCTGCACAGACAGAGAGAGGGAAGAGAGAAAGAGAGGGAAGAGGAATTAAGTTGGGAATAACCATCTGAGAGCACGACAGCAGAGGGAAAACAAAATAAATCTGCCTTATATGTAAACACACTCTACATAAACACACTATAACACTAAATATGGCCCATAGCTGAGACATTGTGAAGCATTTTTCCCATCTCAGACTTCAGGCCTGTGACTAGTTTCTTCAACTACAGCCACTTTTGACCCTGGAGACTTTCAAATACACTACTATTCCAAAGTTTAGGGACATTTTTTTTTTTTTTAAATCTCTTATGCTCAACAAGGCTGCATTTATTTGATCAATCTTACAGTAAAAACAGTACAATTGTGAAATATTATTACAATTTATAATTGGAACTAAAATAGTTTTCTCAATTTTAATCGATTTATTACTTTATTTATTTATGTGATGGCAAAGCTGAATTTTCAGTAGCCATTACTCCAGTCTTCAGTGCCACATGATTATTCAGAAATCATTCTAATATGCCGATTTGGTTCTTAAGTAATATTTTTTATTATTATCAATGTTGGATAATAATAACATGAACATTCCTGAACATTTTCAACACAGTGTAATTAACAGTGTAACAGAAATGATGTGCTTCATCATATTATGGTTATTGTGCATCAGCTGGTTTTGATAATGACACACTTGGCTTTACTCGAAGATCGTTCTGCTTTACTTGAAGATCTTTTCTTTATGAAGCACAAGGATGCACTAAAAAGTGATGTACAACTATGTTTAATGTAGTAACACTTTAATGGATATGTTTTAGGAATGTAATTTCCTAATTACTAACTGTTTCATTTTAAATGAAACATATTCGTCAACACTAGTATGAAGGAAAGAACAAAATCATGTGCATATGCACCTGTTGTGAGTTGCAAGTATGCAACGTGCACGCTGTCATTACTGAATGTGCGTATGTGTGTGTGTGTGTGTGTGTGTGTGTGTGTGTGTTAGTATATGACCCGTGCAGACAGGCCTCGTGCCGCACATCCCAGTTAGCGTTAATCACACAAGTACTACTCAAACTGGTTTAGGGCAGACTTTGAGAAGCTACACTGGTTAGCCAAGCTGTCGTGTGACCCTGAAGAGCTAAATATAGACCCCGCCCCAAAGTAGAGGCTCAGGCTGAGACTGCGGTGCTGGTGTCAGAGGGACCCTGGGAAAAGAACAGGGGGGGATGTGCACAGGAAGCACACTTTAATCCTCGTCCAGAGGAAGGTCATCAACTTTTTTTGTTCTCTCTCTACGTTGTGCCTCACGCCCCCCACTACTCTCTTCCTGACCAAGAACAGTGGCTGTCTGAGGTTATCAGCGGCAGCAAGGACAGGCTTCGCATGTTTCAGTCTCTCACCCATCTAATCCAGCCCCTGGTTGACCCCTTGATTCAGCCGAACACAGCCTGACAGGACAGCACAAACACACACAGACACACACACACACACACACACACACTTACACATACATACACACACACACTTTGCCCAGAGACACGCAGTGTTGTGCCCAGATGTCAGGCTGTGTCAGTACCTGCTACGTAACATTGCTAAACCGGTATTTTTCTAATAGTGTTTATGAAGTTAAGCTTTAGTTTCCCCTGTTTTAATGTTATTTTGATATTTGCAGCTTTAATCTAATCACAAATTAGACATGCATTTTTTTGTGTGAAATGTGACTTACAATGGTTGTCATTTCAGCAAAAACAGAAACAAATACAATAAAACAAATAAAAATAAACAACTATCTAGAATACTAGTTAGTTATTTTTCTTCATTGTGTGTCCAATGAAAAGCCAAACCAGTATTTTTTCCCTCAAGGTTTTGAGTCTCAATCAGTTTTCCTTTTAAAACCTTTTTCATTTAAGAAAAACTTCAAATGGTTTTGCTTGGAAAACTATGTAAAATTTGTTTGGATTCAAAAGTTTAAGCACAATAGACAGGGTCAACAGTGATTGAATATGAATATAAAATGCTTACTATTGGTCCGTTACAAAAAAAGTATGGACTATTTTGGCAAGAAATGATGATTTAAAGTCAAAATGCCTTAATAATGAATTTGGTTATTACAAACATGCAGATTTCACTTCACAAGATGTTAACTGATGGATTGAAGTCATTTGGATTATTTGTGGATTATTGCGATGATTTAATCAGTAGCTTGGACTCTCATTCAGACAGCACCCATTCACTGCAAAGCAAGTGATTTAATGCTAAATTCCTCCAAATCTGTTCCAATAAAGAAACAAACTCATCTATATCTTAGATGGCCAGAGGGTGAGAGAATTTTCATAAAATTTGCATATTTTGGTAAACTTTTCCTTTAAGGAACCTCATTTTGATTTTGTGTCAAATTAATGTGCATTGTTTTGAATTAAATCAAAAATCAATTTACTCTCAGCTGATCCACGTCTACCTATGGGAATACAACGCCTATTTTAGCATTCATATATAAGGTCCTTCAGCAGCTTTTGTGTAGCTCAATAGCTAATTGAGCCCTTCTCCATCCCCAGCTCCTCCTCTCGTCCAGTCAGGATTCAGCCTTCTGATTCTCCTGTGAATCAGGCTAATTTCTAAAATGTGTACAATAAACTATTGAACATTAATGATATCTGCAACACATTTATGTTGGTTCTGCTCTGTTTACCCTAGGTGGTCACTGCTCTGCCTGCTCTAGGCTGCATAGATGCGCAGGGAGTTCTTGCCCAGTACAGAACCAAACTGTATGCTAATTGTCAGTCATCTATGATGATAGTGGTCCTGACAGAAATAAGCTTCAACAATAATAAACTCAACAATAAATTAAAAAAGGGGGAATATTTGCACAAAAATGGCATAAAATACGCTATTGTACTGTGTAGACTAATCAGAGAATATTTGTCTGAGAGACCCCACGCATAAGTAACATAACATTCATGATGCAAAATGGCCTAGGGGTCTCTCAGACTCCAGACAGAACACAAGGGTTCTGAGAGAACAACGCAGAGGTCCGACTAATTTATTAAGCTAATGTTTTGTGTAGCAGAACTGACCTAGAATTTGTGCTGATACACAAAGAAACAACTCCTGTCGTGATCTAATCCACAAACTTTCCACTTTCGTCGGGGAATAATCAGTGTAATAACGGAGCTGACCTCAACCCAAATGGAATTCAGCAGAACCTAAAGTGGAAGGATTATAACTCTTATTGCTGGCTAAACAGCAGGGCAAAGCTGCTTTCCTGATACCGTGCTGCTGTGTGCTCAGAGGGGAACAGTTCTCTGTGTGAACAACATGCCAGACTGTTCCTCCTGTGTCTCCACACGGGACACAAAAGAGAGGAATGGTTTCATTCCACACTCAGTATGAACCCGACGGATTAAGAAAGAGTGGCAGTTATGAAAAAGCAAAAACCAATTCATTACCCTGTTTTGTTTTTTAAAGCAGGGAACTGAATGTTATCAGGAACTAAAGGCTGTTGGGAACCGGCAGCCACTGCTAACCATATCCTCCACAAATCAGCGGTGACACTCACATGAAACAATGCGTTATCCATCACTATATCTCCACATGCAGATTTAAAAACCCGGGTATTTGTTGAAGTAACGAGATGCAATGCAACAAAGCATGCAAATGGAGACCCAATGGTTGTTTTTAAAAACTGTAAAGCACACCTTGTAGAGCGAGGCTGAAATTACAGGAAGAGATGCTCCATTTTGATTGCTGGTAAACAGAGGAGCTGAATTGATTTGAAAGCTGCAGAGCTACGCTTAAGTGCCGGTGGTGTGTGCAGAGAGATCCTCTTAATATGGCACTGACTGAGTGCTCAACACATTAGAACGGATTTTTCTTAATAGCTAGATAGCTTCAGCGAAGGGGAAACTAGAGAGAATATATAATGAGATGTCTTTATGCAACATCCTTTAAATCTGTATCTGTACACTGTGATTAAACAGTACAGCCTGTAAGTTTTTTTTTTTTCAAAATATACGGTACATTTTTCATGGGAAAGAAAAATTACAAATGAGATCTCTTAAACATCTCAGTTATTAATATAATTAAACGGAGAGCAATTGAAAATGAGTCTCAGATTTTTCTCCTGACAAAAAGATCCTAGTAATCTCACTTTCCTAGACATTAGAAGATGCCAGCAATTTTCAAAGCTTCACAAAATGTCAAAGTCTACAAAGAAAAAATACATTTTAATATGAACATTTCTTATTAATTTCTTCTGAAACCAAATTATCCTATAGCTCTGCCAATTACACTGACTTTATAGTTTTACATACTTTATATACAACTGTCCCATCTGCATCTATTTTTATTCCTCCAAAGAAATTTTTATATCTGAGATAAGTTGATTGCAAAAAACAAAAAATGTAAAAAATTAAATTAAATTTTACTATCAGAAAACAAAGAATTAAAACAATTATATATCTTTTTTGGTCATTGAAATGATGAAAAACTAACTATTTATTCTATAAAACTATTTAAAATATTAAAAATAATGTTTGATAATTGAAATGGAGATGAAATAAAATATAAATATTAGATTACATTTTTTAAATATTTAAATGAAAATAAAATAAAATAAAGTACTACAATTACAAAAACTAAAACTGAAATAAAACTTCATTAAAGCTACATGGACACATTTCTAAATAAAAACAAAACTAATAAAAATTAAACTAATATCATACCAAAATAACACTGAATTAGACAGATCTCCTGAGGCATGAAAGAGTAAACTCTGAGCAATAAAACAATTTTGAAAGCAGTGTGTTTGTGAAGCTTCAGCTCTATCCTGAAACATCAAGTGGTTTCTGGGTTACTACATTGAATATTTCTTTTAATAATGGCCGTAAATTATAAAATGGTAATCGGGAGCTGCCCATTTATAATGAACAGCTATTGATATTACAACCTTGATTGTTGTGAAACTTCATTTACATAAGGAGTGGGATCACATTTACATTAAAATGTTAATTCAACTACACAGAACACAACCCAAAGTCCAAACTGTAGCGATAAAGTGCTAAAACAATCTGGATTCAGTCCGATTTATTGAACAGAAAGTAGACACAGTGTGAATTCTGTAACCTGTAAATATGGGCAGAAAAACAGGCCTAACAGGTTATTGGATTTCCCAGACCTCAGGGCTACCGAACAGCATTTTACTACACAAAATGTACATGCTGTTTTGTCCACACAGCAGAGAGCCACAGGCCCCCGAAACTCCAGTCTCCATCACCGGAAACCTCTCCAGCAAAATGAGTGCCCACACAACACATTAGCTGAGCGAGACGGAAACGAGAGAGCGCAGTGAAAACAACCCTGCACGGAGACTGAATAGTTATCTAAGGTTGGCTCAGTTGGACGGAAGAAAACACAGAATTCCCCACAGCCCCCCGCTGGCAGGCCCAACCATAATTTCTGGAGAGCATGTGTTTCAGCTCAGAGCGGCCGGTGGGCTGTTTCATCGGCCCTCAGCAACAAAGTCAACATGAAAGCGTGAGTGGGGGGTGAGAGTAAGGGGATCTGAGATGGAGAGATGAATGGATGGAGGAGAGCAAGGGCTCAAAATAGGAGGGAAGGGAAAAGGTCTTGAACAAACACAAGCTTAAGGCACAGTGGATACAGGAAGAGACAGAGAAAGAAAGAAAAACTAACTTGCTATATCGCTTGAAAACAGACTGCAAACAAGACAGCAAAAACAATTCTATATAACTTTGTAGGAAAATAAATAAGACGCCTGTGTGTGCATTGTTGCAGGCATCTGAATGTTATGGAAAGGACTTGCTGTTTGCAAGTGTCTGATGTCATGCAACATATACAGTCCCACAAACTACAGCTGAGCACCATGTAGAATTGAATAGAGAATGACTTTTAAATTCAATTCAATTTCAGAATAAGGCAGGCAACAGGATGCTGAATTTTAATTTCAAATTTGAACTGAAGGAATTGAAATTCAAATAATTAAATAAGATTTTTTTCATTTTTAGTAAGAATTACTCATAAACATGATCATACCACTACATAAGGGTATAGATAGATAGATAGATAGATAGATAGATAGATAGATAGATAGATAGATAGATAGATAGATAGATAGATAGATAGATACTCTTCCTGTCATGAACCAAAAGGTCCCAATTCTTAAATTAAGATTCAGATCATCTGTATACATACATGCAAGGCTTTTGAGAAATTAATGTTGTAAAACATACTGTACTGTGATAAAGTTGGATACAAAGGTATTGGTATCTCATGGTTTATCACATGGTTTACTTCCTGCATCCCTCACCATGGCAACCAACACAGCATAACCAATAATCTCTTAGTGTCACATCAATCATGCCACCCTTCCGCCCCTGCTTTGCCACTGAACTCCAATGATGCAGGAGTTTTGCTACATCAAGACAACAACCCAGTATCTTGCCAACTGGGGGATCCGGGGAATTAACATAATACCCATCCGGCACTGCAAAGGCGTTCTAGATGTTTTTCTGACTGGGTTAAGTGTGTCTCTCTCCATCACTCTGACACTGACAAGGAGAGGAGGGGATATATAATATTGAAATGAAAAACTGCTCTCCTGTCAGTCAGAAGTGTATGTGTGTGTGTGTGTCTATGAACTCATTTCTGTAATGGTGTGTCTGAGAGCCAGGAGAGATTACAAAGAGGCATTTTGATAATGCAGCCACTGCACCGCTCAACAAAATTGATAATTAAAAGCTGAATTAAGCAAAATATTAAGCCTGAGCCCTCATCGTCCCCAGTGATCAGCTAATGCTGTGCCGTTCTTCCGATTCTGCCATCTCTCTCTCTCCACAATCCTCTTCCTTCTTATAAATCTTTCTCACTTTCTTCTGAGCCCTGTCTTTATGAGAAGTCTGGTGCAACAGAAGGGATTGTTCCCTTTTTTGAGCTTCACAATCTCTGTGCTCTGGGATAATGCAGATTCTAAGACACTTGCTAAAAACTTTCCAGACTCTGTTATCTAAGGAGGAAGCGTATAACATACTTCTTGATGAAGATCAAAGCAAAAAAAAAAAAAACCTTTGAGACCAATGTGGAAAATCTGGGATTCAAAATTTTATTTAAACTTTATTAGGAAGTAGAACATGTAGAAAAAAAAAACAATTAAAAATTTTAGGATTTTGTCATGAAAAAATATAAAATATGTGATTTATATCAACAATTCAAATTGTTGTTTCATTTAATGCAAAACTTAATTGAATTAAAAACTTAATTTAGAAAAATGCTAAATATGCATTTTCAGTAGTGCACTATGGATATAATATCATATCATATTTAAACATAATTTAAAGATAAATTCACCTGAGGGGTTAAACTGCATAAGATAACAATAGCTTCAGATAACAAACACTTTTACTGAATGTATCCTGAATTTAAGTTTGTGCTTAAAACAAATAATGCCTCTGGAACAATGAATTTTGTATATTTAAATGGGTGATATGAATAGATACTGATTAATAATTTTATTTTGTTCAATAAATTTGACTTATGCTACACAATTTACAGCTCAAGAAACAACAGACAGACTCACAAGCCATAAAAGTGTGTAAATGCTTGCAACCTTGTAGAAATGTTAGTGATAATGTCTGCTGTGGGACATGTGCATGTGAAGACCAATGTGTTGTGGAGTCCACCTTTCCAGGAATTTGGGCTCCATTTCCACTTATTGATTGGCTGGTAGAGTGCTGAGGCAGCCGCTCTGCAGGAGGGAGTGTGTTGGCTCTAATGGCGGCAATTTTCAGAGAGGCTCAGGCCTCTGGAGACCCGCAGAGCTTTAGTCAGCTTTGTTTGGCATGGCCACAGTCACTTCGTTTGGATTGGGGTTGTGTCACTGCATCTGCACCTGAAGTTTTCTCTGTCTTCCTATAGGACGGGAAGTGGCATAGATCTATTGGACCAACATCCAATACCATCAAAACTAACTCGGTTAAGCTTGTTAAGCAGCTAGGTAG
This sequence comes from Onychostoma macrolepis, assembly GCF_012432095.1. Lineage (NCBI taxonomy): Eukaryota > Metazoa > Chordata > Actinopteri > Cypriniformes > Cyprinidae > Onychostoma > Onychostoma macrolepis. The sequence continues at coordinate 13,243,708 of NC_081177.1, forward strand.
GACATCAGCATCCAATATGTTGGATCTGCATCCAAAAAACATGCTCATCTGTTAATCGGGGACACTGACTGTAATTTATGGATAACTGGATGCTATCTGAAAGTTTGGAGGCTAGAGCAGAACTTTAACGGACAAGGCTTTGGAAAATATGATGTTATGAAGTGAGGATATTATTTGGGAAAAAACTGCTTTAGCTAAATAAATGTGCCAAGAACAATTTGGTTTTCCATCAACTTCCTCTTTGCAGCTATCTGATTTTGCTATAATCCAATTTCTGGAGATTGCACCTAACCCAGGCTTTCTCATTTAGACCCACACATTGAAGAAGCACATTTTCTCCAAGATGGAAGACCTCTCTTCCCAAACATGTTCCTACAACAGTAGTTCTCAACCTGGGCCTCAGCAACCTTACAAGAAGGCCTGAAGATGACTTAAAACGGCTTTATAGAAGACAATACACAATATATATATACAGAGCCCTCCATATGTATTGGAACAGTAAAGACAAAACTGTTCTGTTGGCTGTGGAGTCAAGACATTTGCAAATATGATTAAAAGATAACTGTTTCAACACATACATGTTTTACCAAATAAAAAGAACAGCACTTTTAGAGTTCATCCCACTATTTAATGTGAGCATAAATATTGGGACAGTTGAACATAAGGCAGATATAAAAGATTAAAAGCTATTATTTAGTTGCAGATCCCTTGTGCACAATCACAGCAGTGAGTCTGTGACCCATAGACGTCACCAGACTCTTGGTCTCATCCTTTGAAATGCTTTTCCCAGCCTTTAATGCAGCCAATTCCAATTGTTGCTTGTTTTGGGGAATTTCTGCCTTTACTCTCCTCTTCAGCTGGTGAAATTCATGTTCAATCGGATTTAAATCTGGAGATTGACTTGGGCAATCTAAGACTTTCCATTTCTTTGCCCTGATAAACTCCTTGACTGAACTGACTGGGTGTTTTGGGTCATTGTCCTGATGCAATATGAAGCACTTCCCAATGAATCTGGTGGCATTTTTCTGGCCAAGATGGTTTTGTACCCTTCCAAATTTTGTACCCTTACTACTGTCATCATACATTAAGTCATCAGTAAAGTTGAGAGGGCCTGTTCCAGAGGCAGCCATGCATGCCCGTGCCATGACACCACCTCCACCATGCTTTACAGATGAGGCTGTATGCTTGGCATCATTGCAGTTCCCTTTTTTTCCCCACATTTTTGCTTTCCCATCACTTCGATAAAGGTTCATCTTTGTCTCATCGGTCCATAAACACAGTTCCAAAACTCTTCTGGCTCACCTTTGTGCTTTTTTGCAAACTCTAATCTTGCCTTTCTATTTTTGTTGCTGGTCAGAGGTTTGTATCTTGCTGTGTCTGTTATTCTGTGTCAAAGTCTCCTGAGGACAGTAGATTGTCAGAGCATCACCCCAGATTTCTGGAAGTTGTTGGTGATTTCACAGACATGTATTTTAGGATTCATTTTCACAGCTTTTATGACTTGTCTGTCATCAACTACTGTTGTTTTCTCAGCCGATCAGGTCGTTGTTGGTTGCTGGTGTCGCTGGTGGTTTCTAATCTCTTAATTTCTCCATGCCCTCTGTTTTTGCTAGAGCTCTAATCGACTTCCTCTTTTCTTTTAGCTTGCTTTTCTCTCAAAGTCCTCATCTTCATCCTGGTTTGTGTGTGTCATCATCGAATGCAAGATTCAGAATGCAGAAGTAATGGATATAACTGATACGACACATTCCCTGCTTTTAATATCTGAAGAATTAATGCAACAGGACACAGCTGATCACTTAGAAAGACCTGTGAGGCAACTGTTCCAATACTTATGCTCACATCAGATAGAGGGATGAAACTCTAAAAGTGCTGTTCTTTTTATTTGGTAAAACATGTATGTGTTGAAACGGCTAATAATAAAATGTGACATTCTGTAGTTTTGTCTCATATTCATCTTTTAATCATATTTGCAAATGTCTTGACTCCACAGCCAACAGAGCAATTTTGTCTTTACTGTTCCAATACTTTTGGAGGGCACTGTATATATATATATATATATATACACACACACACACACACACACACACACACACACACACACCTTTTTAGTTATGCCAAGCTCTAAAGCATTTCATCAGGCAGAAATTGTGAGTAAAAATATTTAAAAATTCTAATCCAATAAAGCAAGAACTACAAAAAAAAAAATAATGGAGCCTTAAACTATTTTTGTGGACAAAGTTATAGATTCGAACCATACATTGTCAAACATTTACACAAAGGTTTAAAGGGATAGTTCAATCAAATATAAAAATTTGGACATGATTTATTCACCCTCTTTTCATTTCAACCCTGTACAGCTTTTTTTTTGAAAAAGGACTACAAGAGGAGATATTAAGAAGATTATTTTATCTATTTTTGTCCGTACAATGAAAGCTAGTGGGGCCTAAAACAATACTGAATTTTATTGTAGAGAGAGTGGGACATTTTTCAAAATACCTTCTTTTGTGTTCTGCAGAAGAAAGTAAGTCATACACATTTGGAATGTCGAGAGGGTGAATTAATGATGACAGAATTTTCATTTTTGGGTGAACTTTACCTCCAATGTATCAACTCTGCTTGTGTAGTGTAATTGTAGTGTCCTCTCATTCTACGATAAGAGCATCATCTACAATAAGAGCCAAAAATGCAGAATCATTTGGAGTGTCTATTTTTCTCTGTTGTCATGAAGTATGTAGTTCCTGCTCTTTGTCTCACTCTCACTCTAGACCACTTGTTCTCAACCGAGGCCTGGCCTTTAGATTGCATTTCACTTACGCAGAGGAAATGGAGCTGTTTGAGCCTCAGACAGGTCTGTGTGTGTAGAGACACTGAAGGACGGCCTCTCCTGAGTGGACACGTAACACGCCGCTTCGGATCGGACTGTACTGTACTGCACTGCACCATTAACATCATTTGCTCCGAGCCTGTGGCCACACACAACAACTCCCGCTCTCGATCAGAGTGCTGGTTTCCTGGCTGGCTGTGATTACAGCCATTTCCTGGCTTAGTTTTTCCTTGCAATGCAGCAAGACTTTTAAATGTGGCCTGATGTTTATACCCACAGCCTTCTTTAGGCTTTTAATCCTTTTTTCCCCTTTTTGTGCTTCTTTAGCTAAAAAAAAAAAAGTTCATCCAAAAATTTAAATCCTGTCATCCATTTACTCTAAGCATGTATGAGTTTCTTTTTAAAGTCTGGTGCTTTCATGCTTCAAGAAGAGCATGATGAAAGCAACGGAGTCCAAAAGACTATATTTCAAGACTTCTGAAGCAATGCAACAGCTTTTCGAGATAATTTTTTTTTTCTAGCTCCTGAGGCACTGTTCTGATTCATGTATGAGTCTTTATTTTCAGTTAGATCTTTTTAATGAATCAGTTCATCAGTAGTTAATAGCTCAATGGATGGCAACATTATCACTGAATAACAATTTTTATTTTCTCTAGTGCTTTCAAACAATTAATCATGATTAATCACATCCAAAATAAAAGTTTTAAATAATATATGTGTGTACTGTGTATATTTATTATGTATATATAAATGCACACACACAATATATATTTTGAAAATATTTACATGTATATATTTACATTCATATAATTTATATTATATATAAATATATTTAATATATAATAAACATGACATATTTTTCTTAAATATATACATGCATGTGTATTTATATATACATAAAAACATACACAGTACACACACATATTATGTAAACAAAAACTTTTATTTTGGATGCGATTAATCGTGATTAATCGTTTGACAGCACTAATTTTCTCACAAAAAACTAGCAATAATAATAGTAGTAAGTAGTAATATATAGCACTTTTGATACTTTTAAGGTCCTTTTTGAAGCTTGAAACTCCAATTCCCTTTCAGTGTAAGAAAAAACACCAGTATATTCTCCATAATTTATGATTTGAAAGGAAAAACAAATGAAATTTTGAACGTAATAAGGGTGACCCTTTTTTGGGGGGGGGAGGGGGGGGGGTGACCTGTCCCTTTAACGGCTCTTTTTCTTCATGTGTTTGTTTAATTAATGAGAGCTGGCACTTGGCTGTTTCCTCCACTGCTCATCCACCCTCCCCGTCTTCCTTCTTTGCATTTTCTCTGCCACTTGCTCTTTTGCTCTCCTCCACTCCCCCTATCCTGCAGCATTACATAGTCGCTGTCGCCCTCCTCAACCCCAGAGACCCTCAACCACCCCCACCCTGCCCAGTCTCGGTATGGAAGTTGCTTTCAAAATGCATTTCACTCAGAAAAAAACAAAGGGGCATGCGCTAGAAATGCTTCTGCAAACATGAACCCCCGCCGGTTCATTTGTGTTTACTTTTCAACAAAGAGCAGGTCTAATAATGTCAATGGTGAAACTGAAAGAAGTAAAAGTGAAAGAGAGAGTGACACAAGAAGGAGAGATTTCAGAAGGGAGAGACTGAAGTCTAGTGATTGACAGAGGCTGTGATGAGAGGTGGCAACAATACTTAAGAATGATCGACAAAGAAGACTTCAACATAAACTGACAGATTGAGTTCAAGGTTCAAGGTTCAGACAAGGCCACATATAGATGCTTTCTCAGTTCCAATGGGTAGAAATGGTATAGCGGAAGAGCAGACTGGCAAAACTGATAAATTGCAGGATAATATAAATATTTTTCATATTATTTTTTCTACTCATGTGCATCTGCATTAGCTGGACCAACCTGTAAGTGTCATAAAAGTAGTCCAATAACTATATTTCAAGATAGCAATACAATAGCTTTGTGTGAGAAAAAGATCTTTCTAGCTCTTAGGGCCACATTTATGAAAGCAGAAGTATGATTCATGAATGGATTTTTTTTTTTTTTAGTCAGATCTTTTTAATGAATCAGTTTATCTGGTCCATTAAACCAGAATGCATGATTTTTTCACCAATCTGACCGATCTGATTCAGTTCAGTGATTCATTGCAGGCTGTAGCAGTTAACAGCTCAATGGATGGCAACATTATCAAAATCAATGGTGTGATATGGCCTAAAGAAGCATTATTTAATTAAAATATTATTATGTCTTATAAAGGCAAAATGCAGTTAACTATTGCAACACCAGAACTAAGAAAAATGGCTGGAGATGTGCACGGATGGTCTTTGCAGGATCCAAGGGTTCGCTGATGATCGAAGGCAGTATTGCTGTCAGATTTCAGTCTTTCAGATCAGAGTCATACTTTTATGACATCCACCTAATTATTTCCTTATTATCTATCATGCAGCATTCTATAATACCATTTTAGTGCCACATTTAAAAAAAATATTGCTAAAATAGTCCCAATGTTCAATAATTTTTAAAGTAACAATTATGAGCATAAAGTATATCACTTTTTCTCGTAATGTTATTCACACAATATTAATATTCTTTTAATTTCTTGATTTCATGACTTCATTTTCAACATCCTAGAATTTTTTTTAAAAACTTAATGTGGCTATAAAACACTGTTGTAGCATCCTAATCGGCCATTAGTTCCCCACATGTATAAACAACAGATTTGTGGTCATTGCACAAAGCAATAAGCAACCCTCTGTGAGTGACCAACATGAATACTGTGAAACCACAGGCCATAAATGAAGAACCACATACTCATAAACAAACCCTGTGTTTTCCAGAAGTCACCTCCCTGGATTTATTGATCTTCTGTTCCTGAGTCCGGATAGGGATTTGCCACTTGTTAAGAGGCTACAAATGCAAGGTCTGAACACTTAGGCACGCAATAACATGCAGAAAAACACAAAAGTGCCCGGATATTATTAAAGCATGAGTGTGCACATATACGCAAACTCAAACACACACACATAGTCAGGCTGACACAATAATTACTGTTTCACGAATGCCCCAAACATGCAGTCTGAACCCTGATAAGAGCACTTCAGTCCTCTCAACGGAGTCATGACAGTAGATTTCCTTTTCCTGCACCACAGAATCAGAGACGTCCTCCAATTTCAGCATATCTGACGCTCTCTCTGAGACAGGCTGATTGAGAAAAGTTGAACTGTCACAACTATTTTAAGCATGTACACATGCTGAGGTCACGTCATGACCTGCTCTCACTGCCATTCCATAATCTGATGAAATGACTGGATTTCGTGCATTTTGATGACAATGAAAAGCGAAACTGGGCATAAAAAAATGCATAATGCACTAGCGATATCAGTCTCACGCTCCGAAGCGTCTGGGTAAGAGGCTTACCACTCTATTAACGCTGTCTCTATGATGGTGTGGGAATTGAGCGGCATGGCACAAGCTCCACAGTAGTGATGAACTACTGGTCTGTGGAAAAAACCACAGCATTCCTGCCTGGCTGCTCCCAAAAGCCTTCCTATACCGCAACCCCAGCCTCTTTCCCTCATCCTCTTGCCATGTTCCACCACAGACGCACTACCGCTGCGCAAGACCGAAACCGTGGCTATCTTCTTTCCTGGCTCAGGCCCTGCTGACACTACAAAAGTGGGGTAAAAGAGATGTAAATTACACCCTAGACTGGAGACCTGAGTCAACCCCGGCATCACCCCTCACTGCTGACGCACTCATCCAGACAGGCCATGACTGCTGTTGGAGTGGCCGAGCGGAGGGGGTCACTAACAGGGAGTGATGAGCTCGATAGTTCCTGATGACTCAGAATTATCTTTTTGCTGTCAGCTTAAGAAAGCACCACAGAATCCTGAATGTGAATGTCAATAATACAAGAGAGGGATGTGTGAACTTGTGAGCTTGAGCATGTGGAGAGTTGCTCGCCAGTGTATCAGTAACTTTATTAGGAACTGTAACCTAATACATTGATTAAATCAGTTTGTAAGAACAATATTTGACTCGCGCAGATGAAAAGTATGTAAGTTAATCAGATCAAACATGTAGAAAGCACTGACTGCAGAAAATATCTGACATGACTTGCCAAAGCAAACTTTTTGGTTTAACTTGAAAAAAATTGGATAGTTGACCCAAAATTGAAAATCATTTTCTCACCCTCATGTCCTTCCAAGTCTGTTAGATTTTGTTTCTTCTGAGGAACATAACAAAGCTATTTTAAAAAAAAACAATTGAGACATTATTCAAAATATCTTCTTTTGTGTTTCACTGAAGAAAAAGTCAGGTTTGGGGGTGAACAATCCCTTTAATTTTCTATTTAGCAATGTGTATCAGTAATAAAAGATTAGCTGTTTGCAACAAACCTTTGTGAAAACTCTTGCACGATACATATAATTAAGGGTTTTCTTAGCTTAAGGAGTTTGTTGCAACCGAGTCCTGAGCTTTAGCAATCTAACACATGAATTTGATGACGTAACAGACAGGAGGCCAAATAGTCACTAAACAGAGGCCAAATAGTCCAAGTTTTTGAACTGCAGTTGAGTGTGTCAAGGGGAACATTATCAAAAACAATGACATCATATAACCAAAAAATTGACAAATAGGTCAAAGCTCATCAAAAGGGACAGACCATAACTGACAAACAGAGAAACCGAGCCTCAACAAAAACAAATAATGTATGTCAGGGAAACCATTTGGAGATGTCTTGTATCACAAATACAAGCAAAACCTTCTACTAATCAACCAACTCAACCAATTAATCAGTCTAATTTTCACACACAATCAAACTAGTGCGACTGAGCATGGTTGTGCACATTTCTAATGAAGTAGTTGAATTTTTATACAAATAGAATCTATATAAATGTATATAAAAATAAAAAATGTATGAAAGGAGTTCTGTTGTGCTTGTATGAGTCCATTATGCAGATCCACATACTGGAATAGTGTGCAATCTGCATGATTTTCATTGCAGCCCTGGGCAACAATAACATCCTGAACACGTGGGCACAGAGACAAGGAAAACCAACAGCACCTGTTCCCTATACGGGATAATTAAGGTAGAGAATAACAGAAAAAACAGCATCCCATTAGGATGAGCATGCACATCGCTTCTGTCCATTACCATCTGTCTGGAGTTATTCTTTCACACTACTTTGTGACTGTACCTCATCTTCCATCACAACACACACAGCAATTAGGCATGTGACAATGTGTGTGTGTGGGTGGACCTCCCTGTGCGTAAACTTTTATCTGCCTACAGCAGCCTTTGGTTCATGTGGCAGGTCTTTTAGGCCCAGTTGCCACTGATTGGATGGCTCATGGAGATCATTCCAGAAGAGAAGCCCTGCATTACGAGGGAGTCCACGTGGCACTGCCTGTTTGTGCACGGATCTCCACAATTATGATCATTAGAAGCAAAAAAACAAAAACAAATCCCTGAAGTCGTCTGCTCATCCACCTCCCAGTTACTGTACCCACACACGACCACAACAGAGCATCACATATTGCAGAGTGCACAGAAAACACAGATTTTTTACAGTCTAAAAGTCTCACACACCATACTCACAGACCTCCCACAGTTCAGTCAATACATACTGCGCACAAAACTGAAAAGCAATTTCTGGATCTAAGGAGGGCCAGCTTGATGCAGCAGCAACAACAAAATGTTATATCTAAACATCCTTCAAAGTTACATTTACTTAACAGACTAAACAAAACAGCATTATTATACAAGTAGCGTAAAATATTAAGACTAGCAGGGAATGAGAGAAAAATTATAAAACATACATTTATAAATTACATATATAATATGTAATTATATCTAAAAATATAAAAATTCTATATATTTTTTTCTCTGGTTCTTAATATTTAATGAAATACAAACAGTATACATACTGTATATAACATATTAAGACTACCAGGGAACCAGGAATAAAATATGTCTGTCTGTCTACATATATATATTATGCAACATATACTGTATACAGCATAACATAAGTGAAAGTGAAGTGACGTGTGGCCAAGTATGGTGACCCATACTTGGAATTTGTGCTCTGCATTTAACCCATTCAAGTACACACACACAGCAGTAAACACAAACACACACACCGTGAACACACACCCGGAGTAGTGGGCAGCCAATACTGCGGCGCCCGGGGAGCAGTTGGGGGGTTCGGTGCCTTGCTCAAGGGTCTCACCTCAGTCGTGGTATTGAAGATGGAGTGCTGGTTATTCACTCCCCCCACTGACAATTCCTGCAGGACCTGAGACTCGAGCCCGCGACCTTCGGGTTACAAGTCTGACTCTCTATCTCTTAGGCCACGACTGCCCCTTGATAAGACTACCAGAGAAAAGTTGAATATATATATATACTCTTTAGTCAAGGGTCTGTCTAAGCGAGACTAGATTCTACATGGCAGGAACTGCAGCCATGCTGAGCGAACCTGTTGATCAGAAAATGGTAGAATAAAAAGTCTTCATCTTGCTTTCTGTGTAGATCAAAAGGCAGATGAGCTCAGCGAGTGTCTGCTATGATGTTTTAGCGATATGAAAGTCCTTTCTACTGATCAGAGGAAAACTTCACCCCTGCAGACACACTCCTCATTGCTATTGCTAAGACAATGCTTATTTGAGGAGGAAAACTCAGTGTATTTAACCATCTGAATAGCGTCTTATGGGGATTTAATAACAAGGGATGCCCGGTATTTCCTGTCTAAGGAAGGTTGTATTTAGCTATGTTGAGGTAGTTTACTGGGTGTCACCATCTGCGTGGGAGGATCTTCGCCTTGAACGTTGTGTAAAACTTACAAATGATAATACTTCCAGTGACTCACAGGTGCATCATAGTTAACATGACTGATTGCACACTGTATACAGTATGTGCAGACCAATAATGGTTGTTAAGCCTCCAGCGCAAATTTTTATTCCTTACCATGTCTCTCTGTTTCTTCTAAGTCACATTGCCATGGCAACTAAACCCCAAGGGAAGAGAGTTAGGGACAACCACACAAAAGAAAAGCTGTCAGAGAGACACGTTACGGGCATCGACTGACATATGCATACAGCTCACACAAGTCTGAAAGTTCACTTTATACAGTCAGCTTGTTATCACTCACGTCAAAGACACACTCGAGCCGATCACTGTCATGTTCAGCACAAGAGATTGACTGACTGTGAAAATGCCAACTGAGCATCATCAAACGAGTGAAGGACTGGTGTCAGGAGCATCAGCATTTGGTTACAGGATGAAATCTTTCTTTCTTTTTTTTCATTCTTTATTTATCTTACAATCAAAGTCATCAATTATTAATATATATCAGTGTTCCATGGTTTTACCATTTGCTATCAGATCACAGGAACATGGTACCTCTCCAGTACTTTTTGTAAGGGTTCTTTCTTTCTTCCCCAAGAAATAATATGGTATTAACACATTTTTGGACAGGGAGCTAATACCATGTTTTTTGCATATACCTTACAAAAAAGTACTAGGGGCCACGGTGGATTTGCATCAAATGGTAATACGCTATCGTAGTACTGAAAATACTACAATAGTACCCCATAGTAAGTGTTGTTTATTTTCTTTCAAGCAGAAGGAACTACTGTAAATCCTATCTATCTATCTATCTATCTATCTATCTATCTATCTATCTATCTATCTATCTATCATATTGGACCACAGATGGCACCTCTACAGTACTTTTTCGCAAGGTTTCTCTTCATTTTTTCTTTCTTTCACAAAATACCATGGTTTTACATGTTTGTACATGGCAGCATGCTAATAACATGTTATTGAACATGCACCATGATATTACTATGAATTTATTTTTAGCATAATAAATACAATGACATGTAAAAGTTCAATCATCAGCTATCACTGGAACATGGTACATCTCACCATTAGAGCTATTTCTCAATTTCCTCCTTTTTCTAATAAAACCAGCATTTGGCCCCATACGGTACTTAGATCAGCAGTTTGAAAACTACAGGAGTGACTTAACTAACAAAGCTTGATGCTGAAGCAGCACACTTTCCGTTCTAAGAACAAAGCACATAATGTCCGCTTAAAAAACGCTGTCTGCTACACGTATTTCATTTCCGCCCAAGGTCAGAAGTAACTGTATACAGACATGCATTTCTTAGTAAGTCACTGGCTTGTTGCATAAGCGGATAACACGCTGGATTTCATAAACAAGCTATTATTCTCATGCTCGCTCTGAGCCTTAGCAAGGAGCATCTGTCCTTTTTTTGTATTCTGTGTACACGGAGTCAAGCTGCTGTTGGTCCAAGAGGTTAAAGAACTGTTTCTGCTCCACCACAATTTGTTTGTTCACTACAAGAAAATATGTCTACCAGTGCTGTCCATGAAGTACCCTCGAGGGAATACAACTTCAAGAGATTGCCAACAGTGACAGAAAGATCTTTGTGTTGAAAAACACAATTCAATAATGTGCCACTAAAATACACATCAAAAGTAAATGAAAACACTCCTCTCACCACCAAGATAAACACCAGAAGCGTGTGGCTCATTCTGGCATTCGTAATGTTGTGAATCACAGCACAATTTAGAGCAGAGATGATGTTCAAGGAGCAGCAGAATGTGGAATTCAGAAGAACGATGTCCTCCCTCTTTCTTTTTTTCTAAACAAGGCATGGAATGTACTCCTGCGTCTAATAACTTGTTCCCTCATTCTTTTCATCCTTACACTGATGCAAACAGCAAACGCAATCTGATTACATCTAATTAGCCAAATGGCATTTACAGTGTCTAAAGATCTAAGATCTCATGAGCAAAGATGGCAGATTTTAAATTACACATTTCCGGTGGCGTCAACTGAGCAGCGGATGAATTGAAATGCTAATGTATGATTTTCTTCTCATATCCTCCTTGGGGAGTTCAGGGTCAGAGACAGAAAGAGAGAGAGGGAAACGCTGAGGAAAAGCAAAGGCGAATATAGTTGAGGAGGTTATTGTGTCCAGCTGTGGACAGAAGTTTAATTTAGTCTGGTTCAGGGGGAGAGAGACAAAGAGAGAGAATCAGAAAGTGAGATTTGCCCCTGGAATGATCTTAACGCTTCACTTGATGTTCACATTCCTCATAGGCATATCATACAGCTTTCTGCCCAATATTCAGCTGGGGCTATTTCTTCATTTTGCTGGAGGGGCTGACTGAGTAAGAGATGGAAAGAGTGAGGGATGGAAGGAAAATATATCAGGGAGATTTACAGTGATAGAAAGAGAGAGAGAGCAAAGGAGGGAAGGAAAGAAAGACAGAGAGAAGGAAGGGGGGATGGGGTGTTGTGTTAAAAATATATCCTACTACTGAGCGAAGAGCAGTCTCAAGTACCTCAGCTTGCTTTCGGTTTTTGCTATTTTTGCAGCTTTTTCCATAATGCATGGAGGAACGAGACCTTATAAGTGGATGACAAAAAAAGATGTCCGCAAATTCAAAAAGACTTCAGCTAGTGGGATGTGAACATAAATCATACCCATCTACTATACATAATATCTATCAATGTCTCTATTTATAGATCTATTCTATGCACACACAGAAACGAAATAGTCAGTTTTGATTTTATGTTGACTGTAAAAGCAGGTCTCTTGCCACAAAGGTTGCAGGTTTAGTGCTGAAGAGCTCGTCCCAGTTGGCTTTAGTACCACTGCACCCTTGAGATTGGCACTTAAACCCAGTTTGTTCCAAGCATACATGCCATAGTAAGTGGCCTCGCATGAAAAACGACTGCTAAATAGCAGCTAATAACCCGTCCAATCAGACAGCCCCTTGAAGAGCCACTTATCAGCGTTCATGTGCAATGGGAGCAGATCAGTCTTTTTTGTATGAGATAATTATTATTGCTGTAGTTGTGAAGCCCTCTCTCCCTCTCTGGGTTGAGTAGCTGCCAAGCATTGTGAGTGCCAGCTCATTACGAGGCTGAGTCAAGATTGTTCAGAGACACTGGGCTCAGGTGGGCTCATGGTGGCCTGGATGTGTGTGTGACAAATCCTGCAGAAACCTGGGAATACTGAGACCAAGAGAAAGCAAATCAGGGAAGCTCACCTCAGATTTCTCTAACAAACCACATTAAAATTAAGAAAAATAATGTGGGCTAAAGTTGAAATGGACCCTATGTTGGAAGTTGATGCTATGTCTCAAAATGGCTGTATGAAGTTGCACACTACAAGACTGGAGTGTTTCTTGTTTTCAGTCATGCTGATGCACGCTGACCCAGTGTTTTATAGATACATATAGACAGACACATCTATAAATAGGATTTATGGATAGAAATGTCTATCCATCCATCCATCCACCTCCCAAAAAATAGCAATGAATGTACAATCAACTTCTTTCCAAATTGTCTTACTCGTTCAATCATTTTCTTTAAAGTAGTTCATTCCAGGATGAAAATTTCCTGATAATTTACTCACCCCCATGTCATCCAAGATGTTCATGTCTTTCTGTCTTCAGTTGAAAAGAAAATAAGGTTTTTGAGGAAAACATTCCAGGTTTTTTGAGGAAAACGTTCCAGGAATTTTATCCATATTTACATTTACATTTACATTTAGTCATTTTGCAGACGCTTTTATCCAAAGCGACTTACAATTTGGGGAACACATGAAGCGATTCATCTTGAAGAGGCAATTCGACAAAGGAAGTGCTTGTAACACCAAGTCTCAGGCATTGTTTAAATAAGTACAAGCTAGCAAGGGAAGGAATAAGTAAGGAGAAAGATTTTTTTTTTTTTTTTTTTTTATGTGTAGGTTGAAGTCAAGTAGTGTCGAAAGAGATGAGTTTTCAGCTGTTGCTTGAAGATTGACAGGGATCCAGTACTCCGAATATGGGTGGGAAGATCATTCCACCAGCCAGGAGCAGTGAGCGAGAATGTTCTGGAGAGTGATTTTGAGCCTCTTTGTGATGGTACCACGAGGCGTCGCTCACTAGCAGATCTCAGATTTCTGGAGGGGATGTAGATTCTTAATAGTGAGTGCATGTAGGCGGGTGCTGAGCCTGTGGTTGTTCTATGAGCAAGCATCAGTGTCTTGAACTTGATGCGAGCTGCGATTGGTAGCCAATGCAATGAGATAAAGAGAGGTGTAACATGGGCTCTTTTGGGTTCCTTGAAGACCAGTCGTGCCGCCGCATTCTGAATCATTTGTAGAGGTTTGACTGTGTTTGATGGAAGTCCAGAGCATTGCAGTAGTCCAGCCTAGAAATGACAAGGGCCTGGACAAGAAGTTGTGCAGCATGCTCCGTCAGAAAGGGCCTGATCTTTCTGATGTTGTGTAGTATATAATGGACTTCAATGGTGGCCAATGGTTTGAAGGTTCAAACTGCAGTTTCAATGGAGCTTCAAAGGGCTCTACACAAACCCAGCCGAGGAATAATCCTAAACGATCAGTTACCTTTTAACCACAAATGCTCATCTTGCACTAGCTCTACGATGCACATGTGCATCTTCATGCATTGCGTAATCACGTTGGAAAGGTCACGCATGGTTAGATCTTCATCTGTGTACTTTGGTTAAAAAAGGTAGGGTAGGGTGAAAAAAATCCATCTAATTTTCTCCTCTATCTTCAAATATCCTCCATCGTCCAATATCTTTGTTTTATCTTTTTTTGTACAGGACCGGACGTTTGACTTTCTTTGCATGTTCGCTTTGTAAACACTGGGTCAGTACTTCTGCCTACGTCATGCGTGTGATTAAATAATGCGTGAGGTTGAGCATGTGCAAGACAAGACTTTGTGGTTAAAAGTATATACATTTAAATTTTTTAAGAAAATGATCAATCATTTCGCTAGATAAGACCCTTATTCCTCGGCTGGGATCGTGTAGAGCCCTTTGAAGCTGCATTGAAACTGCAGTTTTGACCTTCAGCCCGTTGGCCACCAGTGAAGTCCACTATATGGAGGAAAAACTTAAGACATGAACATCTTGGTTGACATGGGAGTAATTAAATTATCAAGAAATTTTCATTCTGGATGTGAACTACTCCTTTAAGTGGACTACATTGTTAGAGTGAGGTTGGGAATAGCGAATTAGGGTATAGGGTGCAATTTGAGCTACAGCCAATATGTCAACAAACAATATGGAGAACGTGTTTGCTCCCGTTTTCCCAAAAAATCTGCACAGAACAGGAAAAAATTTAAACATCATAGAGCAACAAGTTTCTGTGTTGTGGTTTGCACTTTTCAGAGACACATAGAGAGAGCAAGACAAACAATTGTTGTTGTGACCGTTTCTCCACCCCTTTATCGCGTTTCTCAGGCATCACCACAGTCGTCTTTGAAATTGGTTCAGGGTGAAAATGAGAAAGGAAACCTGCAGGTGAAAATGAAGGCAAGCGTGGAGCCATTGGTTTCAATATACGCCACGGCCAAAGAAAACAGAGGCTTGGAAAGGAGACCATCCTCTTGGCAGAGCAACGGCGCTGAGATCCTACTCCATTTGTTCACTTCTTTCTTGCCACTGGAGTCTGTCTGATATCCTCACATGTGTTATGCCTGCCTGTACTCTGGAAAAGTATATATAAAAGCAAGATTACCTGTGGGTTTGTGACATACCACTGGAGGTGTAGAGGGCTTTGCAGTGGTAGAAACGCAATATAGCAGCAGATGTTGTGACTTACTGCAGAGTGGTACTGTCTCCCTCTTAATCACTACCATGACGGGAAGCACATGCTCATACCCGGGCTTCATTAAAGGATCGTTCTTCACCAGCCGCCTAAAGCAGATGGGTTAAGAATCTTTACATGCCTCTGAAGATCATGTAAAGTAATAAACATGATATTGATGATGAAACAAAGAGATAAAGTAACCATATATACATTGACAATGTAACAACACATTAAAAGTGAAGATTGTAAGATTTATTTTTTCTCTTAACCCAGTTTATTGTTCACTAACTAGCCTACCATGCCATTTCTTAACGATCCATCCATCTTTTTCGAGTTCAACCTGAAGTGGGAGTTTGGGGAGTGAGCAAGCAAAAATTCGAAGACTTTCCCAAATAAGCAGAGACAGATAATTGTATAAAACAAGGGAAACATTAGGGGTGCTTTTACAAGAAGGAATTTGATGGAATGTTTGGGTTTCATTTGAGACACTGAACTTGAAGTGTTTCTTCATGTTAGTTCTTTACTGCCAAGTCTCAGAAAAATAGTAAGATTTTGTAAGAATAAAAATAACCATAATGTCAATCAAACGGTTTTTGGAAATTATGCTTTATTTCTGTAATTCTGTTAAGTGACACAGGCGCAGAAACTGCATACTTCACATTTAAAGAGAGCAGACGCTTTTTAAAATCTTAGCAGGTATAGGTCTCTTAAATTTACTAAACAGCTGTGCTACTTCACTATTTGAGGCAAAAGAAATGTCTTATTCACTATCTAATCCAGTTTAACCAGGAAATATCCATGTAGGACTTGCTATTTCTAGTAAATTGCATGCTAAAACAAGTGCATGCTAAAAAAAATAACACAACTATGCTAATCAGTGGGCGCAATTCCTGAATCTTTTACTGAAATGGTTCCCGGCCTGTATGGCAATGTTCTTCTCAATGAACACAGCTGCAAACTCTTCAACAAGCTCCTTTGTCCAGCTCACTTTAAGCAAAGATGTGTTTTTTCCTGAGGTAAAAACTCAGCTTCCTGTTTCTATCAGAGCCAAGCAAGTTTCAGAAGATAACACAAAGTCTTAGCTCGGCTCAGACACAATTCTTGAGTTATGTCTCTTCAGACTGTTTGCATCCGTCCTTTACTTCCTCCCTTTCTCCTTTCTTATTTTCTAACTCATAACATTATTGTCTTTCTAGCTGCATGTTCAGTGTGATGCTAATAGCAATTACTTTGAAATGTGCTGTCTCAGCTGTAAGCTTTGCTGATGCTTGATTTCATAAAGTCAATGCATGGTGCCATTATGTCCAAGATTTCTGTTCCAAGTTTATTGATTCTCTAAGTGGGTCTATGAATGATACATAGACACACATGCAGACAGCCTATTTGCAACCAAATGTTTTCATTCAGATATCAGTGGGGAACTGTCTCAGCTACATAGTCATGGTCACCTTAATAGTGTCTGAGCAGATGATTGTCATGCAACTTGGTGCTCATTAGGATGGAGAGAAGAGACGTCATATGGTGGATTCCTGCTGGGCTTGTAAATAATGGCCATCTACAGCTGCAGTGTGGAAAAGAAACAGCTTTCACTGCTCTGCAATTACTAGAACGATGGTTTGGCTAAAAAAGCTATGTGATTGCATTCTCCTGGTCTTTGGAAAGACGGCTACACCACTAGGGAACTGACGGAAGAGGTTGAGTTTTTTAATACTGATGCATAAAACATCATTTTTTTAAATCAAGCTTATGGTTTGTGGATGAGGGATGAGGGAGGGAATGGTGCATGAGGGAATGGCATATAGGGACCAGGCTTTTTGACATTGGCAAGTAAGCAGAACATCAACCTACAAAGAAATGTGTTAAAAACAGAGCATGCATTAAATTGATCAAAAGTGACAGCAATGACATATATAATGTTACAAAAGATTTTGATCTCAAATAAAGAAAAATACATTTTCTATTTAGCAAAGAATCCTAAAAAAAATTATAAAGTTTTTCATGAAAATATTAGGCAGCACAACTGTATTCTACACTGGAACTGTTTCTTGAACACCAAATCAGCATATTAAAATTAATTAAAATAGAATATTAAAATAAAAAACTGTTATAGTAAACTGTAATAATATTTCACTAAATTACTATTTTACTGTATTTTTGATCAAATAAATGGAGCCTTAAGCATAAGAGACTTCTTTCAAAAAATCTTACTGACACTAAACTTTTAAATGGTAGCATGACACATGTAAAATACATACAAATATGTTATCATATTTAGAAGACACTCCATAACTTAACAAAATTCAATAAACAAAAAGATAATTAGAAATTAATGAAACAAAAGAAATTGAAACAAAAAAAACCCACCAAAAGTACGACGGTATTAGGTAATAATTCAGAACCATGGTGTGTACTGTATATCAAAGTTCTGTGGTACTGCCATGTGGTACCATAGTACTTTTTAAGAGGGGTTACTACAGGTTGTGGAAGTTGCTTCCTGGAAGCGCAAGTTCTGGACTTTTCCATCCATTACACCCTCACAGACAGGAAAAACCATTGAAGAAGAACTGATATGTGAGGATAATTATCTTTGCACAATCTAGATTGTTTTTCCTATAAACATCAAAACAAAGAGGGTGTATGCAAGTGTTTGCATTGCACTCTTAGTAAGGAATATGCGTTTCAGACATCTGTAGGGTCTCGAAAGGGATGTGCGTGACACTGAACCAGACCGATAGCTCGCCCCGCACATGCAATCACATCTGCCCCTTTAACCATGCAGAAAACAGCACGTCGACAGCCCTCCTGCTCGGGGCGCATTCAGGTTGTGTACTTTATTCCCAGGGCTGAATAAACATTTAGCCCTCATCCAAGCGTGATTAAACGCTCTTACATAAACCAGCCATTTATACTCCATTCTATCATAGAGAATAGAGCTTAGGTGTCAGAAAGAGGCATATAATCTCCAAGGCAGGAGAGTCAGGCTGGTAAAGTGAAAGAGGGAGAGGGTGGGAGGAAGTCACATATGGGTTTAAGCATCTCCATCTGCCTACAGCTTTCTCCTAATGTGATTTATATTTAAGGAGGAGAGCCCGATGCTAATGCCCAACATTAAAATTATATTTGCTGACTTAGAGTAGCATTCGAAATCAGCTACACATAACCACAGGGTACTGTCACTTCGAGACGGTCATCTTTGCTGGTGAAAGTACGTACACTGCCATTTTTCACTTACAAGGTGTTTTATTCTCTTTCCATGGATTTTTAAAGGTGCACTTAGCAATTTTTGTTTGACTGACACTGCAGTCGTTTTGGAGTTATAGTTATGTAGTATTATGCAAAGTAATAGTTTTCTACACTGTATGCATACACTATTCAGTTAGACATGATTAATTTATTCTGTGAGAAATAATAGTTGGGTTTCTATGATAAAATTAATAGTTATAATTCTTGTCATTTGATCTAAACATGATGGCCGCATGAGGCCAACCACTCTGTAGGGTTAAAACTGTTTTAATACAGCAACAAAGTCAATTCAAAGTTATAATTCTTTGACATTTCTTCAGGGAATACGGATTATTCAAATGGCAACATCCATAACTAACAGCTATTTCAGAAACTTTGCAGCCCTTACATGGCTTGCACGGTTTGGCACGACTTCAGAATGATGTCTGAGGTTAACTTAGATGATCCTAAGTGAAGGTAGAAAGCACATACTCTGGCTTAGAGGAAGAATATCCATTACATAAGCACTAGAGATTAAACTAGAGGCATCTGAACTATGCCAGAGCCCCGCAGAGTCAAAACGATGATAAAAGTGCACACGAAGAAAGCTTTAAAGCATTGCACTTTACATAAATTACACAATTTTAGATTGAAAACAGATGGGTAGAAAGAACCAATTGTGTAGATGCAATCAAAATTATTTTCCTTTGTAGCTACCATTTAACATGTCATATTTTACTTAAAGTTGGACTCACTACTGCAACTTTAAAGAAGGAGTTCACACAAATATCAAAATTGTGTCATTATTTACTTACCTTTATGTCGTTCCAAACCTGTACGACTTTATTTCTTCTGTGTACCAGAAGAGAAGATATTTTGAATAACAGTACTTGTCCCAACAACGAAAGTCACTGGGATCCAAAACAACACTGCCCCACTGACTTTCATGGTGTAGACAAAAAAAGAGAAAGGCTCGGATTGACATTGGACTGTGGGTAAGTAAATGATGACAAAATTTTCATTTTTGGGTGAACTATCCCTTTATTAGCAGACACTTCCATGACTGGCTGAAAATGCTGAAAGACAAACCAAAAAGGAAGGTAGAGAGACACATGGTGTCTTTAGTCAAAGTCTCACTGTTGAACAGAGGAAGGAATGTTTCTGTGCAGCCCCTAGTGTTTCATCCACCCACGTGCTGCACCAAAACCCCCCCTGAACACATGGCACCCTGTCCTACACGTAAACACGCTCCATCTAATGCACACATGCCGTTTCTCGCCGCTTGATAATCGCATGAGAGGGGGAGTGAGATGAAAAGTGTGAGGGGAAGCCGTAACCAGGACAAGTGACAGACATCTGTTGCTCCAGCTGAGCGCAAGCAGAAGAAAAAGAAGCGAATCCCCCTGATGCGCATGCAATGCAATACACTGACACTCAATAATCACTTCAGAGACTAGGTGGGTGAGCAGATTTGGAATGCGAGAAGCACTGTTGACTAAATAAGAAAATTTACAACACCAGTGTAGGAGAAAAACACTAAGAATAGCATTCAAACAAGCTGCAAACTCAAAGCATAGTAGTAGTTTTCTTATCCTTCATCTCTGTAATCAAGTCCACCGTGACAGTGTTAAAGTCACTGACCTCTGACCCGGGCATAACAGCAGCCGCACTTTGCCAGGACTTTCCGAAACAAGTGGTGGCAGGCACAGCCCCGGTGGTGGTGGCCCCCCTTCATGGTCTACCCCAGTCGCTGACCACAAGATTAGCAGGCATGGGCATGGCACATCACACGCACGTTCACGCCGGGGATATCCCTGCAGCGGTAATTCCAAAGAGGTGTGGGGGAGAACCTCAAAACAAATCCCAAGAGGAGTGAAAGTTCTGATAGTCAGTTAGGGAATCATACACCGTCCGGATATCCAGTCTCGGGTTGTCACTGCACAAGACGAGTCAACGGCAGGCAAAAGCACAGCTCAGTCTCCCTGTTTTTCCTCCCTCCTGCTCTCACTGTCTGCTCAAATGACAGACTGTAAGACTGCCAGAGAGAGAGAGAGCGAGAGTGAGAGCGAGCGAGAGAAAGAGGGGGATGAGTGGGCGGAGTTAGCAGCTTGACTTGCTGGCTATTCCAGGATACAGCTCCCACTCCCCCTTTTATCCCCTTCATCTTGCATTTACTCTTCTCATAATTCTCTCTCTGCTCTCCATTCTATTCAACCATCTGTCTTAGACTTTTTTAGCACATAATTTTAGAAGATCTCAGACGGCTGGTCCTAATTCAAACCCTCATGAGTCATATCTAAGATAAACAAGGTGGAGAATAAAATCTGAATGTGAGCTTGATTGCATGTGGTAATTATTTCAGGAATACCGGGCTAATAGAGTATCTCTACAACTACCTCCACTCAGAGAGGCGTTCACAGACCTGCTGGGACGAGGAACGGGTGTGCTGTGTTTACTGTAAACAGGGTTACAGAATATGTGGGCGTCAAGATAAAGATAGCTGCTGTTTGATTAGTTCTGAAAGTAACAGACCTGGGAAGACACACAGAGTTGGGTGTGTTGAATGCAGATATCACGTTTCAAATAGTAATGTTTATAGGTTTTGCTCATATGTTTTCTGTTTATGCATCTTGGAGGCTTTGATACAAGGTGGTGAGTGTGAGTTTGTGTGCTTGTCACCTCTGAATGTTCTGTTGTGGCACTGGTGACTTACAATGTCATTTCAGCACAACCAATGTGGGAGTGTTATTGAGGTAAAGCTGACCTAAGGGCTTTCCCTGCCAGACTTAACCAGTAGTAAAGGCCAGTTTTATTAGCCATAATAATTAGGACCGCTGTAAGATTAAGAGTTGTTTACCAATCCTAAACTACCCGAATACCCCAAACTTTCACAAACTGTTCAATTTTAGCATATGAGAGAATAGTTCAAACTGTTGAATGACAAAATATGTAAACTGAACACTTGTGACTACAAGAAAGGATCTACGTAATGACATTTCCTCAGATGATCTAGCAGTTTTTAAAGTTGATGATGTACTGCTTTGTCTAATCAATAGCTAATTTCCATCCAAGTTAATGTAAAATAAATAAATCCTTAAAAATGGATTCAACCTGGTTACTTTCACTACACTCTAAAAAGTGCTGAGTTAAAGCAACCCAAGTTATGTTCAATATGGACAAACCCAGTGACTGGGTTGTTTTGACCCAGCAGTTGGGTTAAATGTTTGACCAACATGCTGTGCAGTTTTATTTAACTCAGCTATTGTTTAAAAATTACTATATGGCTGGCTTAAAATGAACCCAAGATAGGTTGGAAATTGCAGACACATAATTACTAGAGGCATCACAAATAATCAAACGGTGAACATTTATTAATAAGCAGTTTAATAAATGTACATTATTTCATCATTATTTATTAAACCTATTAATAAATGTTGATTTCCAACCTATTTTGGGTTCATTTTAAGCAAGAAATTTTTGAACAATAGTTGAGTTAAATAAAACTACCCAGCAGGTTAGGTGAAACGTTTAACCTAACTGCTGGGTCAAAACAACCCAATCGCTGGGTTTGTCCATATTTAACCAAACTTGGGTTGTTTTTAGCCCAGCATTTTTTAGAGTGTAATCTCATAGATATGTTAATGTATAAAAAACATTAACATTAACCTGGGGTTTACAGATGTACAATATAAAATCTTTAAAGCTGATGAGGTAACCCTGGGTTGAAGGGACATTTCACCAAATAACATAAAAAATTAAATGTCTGTCATTGTTTACTCACCCTTATTTCATTCCAAACATCTATGAAATATTTTGAGAAATGTCTCAGTGTTTTTTTGTCCATACAATCTGAGTCAATGGTCACCAAAACTGTTTAGTTACTAACATTCTTCAAAATATCTTCTTCTGTGTTCAGAAGAAGAGAGAAAGTTGAAAAATGATGAAGTGCTGACAGAATTTTCATTTTTCTGTGAACTATCCGTTAAACAGTGTCAAGTGTAAAAAGCTCTTTAAAGAGACAAGGCGCGTGTAAGCAAAATGTGTGTTGGAATGTGATGCTAATGGTGAAGAGGAGCAGGAAATGGAGTGCAGGCCTCTTCTAGAGTACATGAGCAGCTGGGGATTTTGCTGAGATTGTGTGTGTGTGTGTGTGTGTGTGTGTGTGTGTGTGTGTGTGTGTGTGTTGATGGAATTAGTCTCTCTCCAGAGCCCAATTACCCGGTGTCTATTGCAGAAAAGCAGAGCGGCTCCTTATAAGTGCGATACAGCCAATGAGAATGGAGAATTCAGCCAACAAACATTTCCCCCACCAGGAAGATTGAACATCAGGACTGAGATCAGAATACACATTCAGAATACACACACTGCATCAAAGTCAAACAACCTGTTTTGTATATAAAATTATTTACAGTTGAAGCTGTCATTACAGGCACAAAATATCTTACATGTAAGACAGTAAGTGCGTTCGATGCTATTTAACAATTTGGCTTCAGTCAGATTAAAGCAATAACTCATATTTTTTGGACACTTCAGTCAGACGCCAGCAATCGTTCCAGTTCAAAGCCAGACTATCTATCAGACCTACACAATGCGACTGTAGATTGGCTTTGTTCAGCATTATACATATTAATCAGACTACCATTGGCCTCAGCATTGTGTGCTTGCTCTGAAAGACAGAGATCACGTGTGACATACATTATTAATCCTTCAGTATTTGTTAACGCATAATGTCATATTTGGACAGGCAGATGGAAACTGTAGCTTGGCCATTCAAAACCTGCTGTGGCTCCATTATAAACCTGCATGTAAACAACTTAGTCGGCCCATCACTGTCACCTCAAATCGGCAACTGTCATTGCAAACGAATGACGTTACTTTGTTACCGCAAAATTGCTGTCAGCCCCTTAACACCTCCACCAGGTTGCAGTGTTGTAAACCGCAACACATCACGCTGTTGTCTGCCTGTGACGTGAATGGCAGAGGATTTTTCTCGCAAGAACAAAGCTGCATTTTCTCTCTTATAATCTATAATCCAACTACAAACAGAACAAACAGTATTTTGATTTGGTTAAAAGGAAGACAAATTAAATTGAAACTGAAAAAGCCATTTCAAAGGCACACTGTAGGATGCAAAGACTAATGCCACACATCAAACAAGCAGTCCTTTCCTGTTTTTGTTCCTTCTCACTTCAAGTGTACACTGCTTACCACAGCAAGAAAAAGGGAGTTGCATGGCTATGACAACAAGTAGCTTGCATCGTGATGTTTGTATACGATCACGAGTCAAGTGTTCTCTCTTCCTCGCTAACCAGTTTGCTTTCTCTCTTTGCAATACTTGAGGAAATTAACCATGACAGGAGTGCAAATTTGGTTAAGCTGTTCTGAGCGCTTGTTGTGTTTGCTCTTCCAGATGAGGTACAGCATGTTGTTTCTTTAAAGGCATGCAAGTGAATCATTTCAGAGGACATGCAGATACCTCCCTCAAAACCAACACAGTGTACAGTAGCTGCCTAAACTGGTACAGGGAAGAATGTAATCACCAAATGAACACCTGTTGCAGTGTATTTACTTTGTAAAAAAAAATCTCATTTAAATCTCAACCATGTGATCTTATGATAAATAACCAGGCTCACACTAAAGGCTTATGCTGTCAGTATGGATTGCATTAACATCTCTGATCAGTAGAGGGAGTGTATACTATGTGCCTGGGCAAGTCTTTACCCCTCTAAAGAATCTTTCTCTGTGATTTGTGGCACTGAGGCATGAGAAACAGGCTTTTCATTGGTCTTTCTAAGAGTGTCTGATCAAAAGTGCATTGCACTTTTATACTGTATTTTATGCATTTTTACAGCAAAATACAATAATAATAATAATATTAATATATCTTAATTACTATACTAATTATAATATATAAATAATTATACATACACATATAGTTTTCTAATTATATATATATTATATATAAGGGTAATATTTGAGTAAGAAACAAATTACTAAAATAATGTAATAAACATTAACTTCAATGTACATAACTGACAAGTATTTTACTATTTTTGTTATTTAAAAATACTGACAAAATAAAATACAAATACAACCCAGTGTAATAAATAAGACCGGGACATCCAGAAGCTACTAAGGTAAGCTGCCTACTCACAATTTTTATTTTATTTTTTTTTGTATTGAAAAAAATTCTGATTGAAAATACAATAATGTAATGTCTGGTTAACCAATAGACAGGTTTATACAGTATCTTATTTTTCTGTTAAACTTACAAAAATGTGCAGAGTCTGAAAGGCATTTTCCAATGCTGAACAAGACTACACAATTTTAAGGTTGTAATAAATAATGTCTGGCATTTGAATATTGTAATCCATCAGCACAGATACATCTTAGAATTCCATGGTAACAGGGTAAAAGAACGAAGAAAGAAAGAATACGAGATAAAAAGTGCATTAAAACCCATACAAGTCTTTTTTATCTTCTCTTTCCTCTGTTCTTCCCTCACCCTTTCCTCTTTCTATTTATTTATTCATTCTCCCCACTTCATTGCCTCCATTTATGAGTCTGCCACGGCACACGCATACTGTATTCAAACACACACGTAAACTCATCCACACTCATCGTCATACATACTGCATTCAAACATGAGAATATATACACAATACAAAACCGCAAATATAATTTTCAAACAGGTTTCCCATCAATAATTCATCAGCCAAACAGATAGTCCTACCTCAAACTCACGCAAATGACATTATTATGATGGGAGGCTCAAAAATTATTTTGTCAAAGACTACGCTTATCAATGTTCACTCGCATTTAAGTACATGAAATGAAAAAATGGATTGACAAATAGCTTAAAGTAGTGTTGGCTCTGCTTGCCCACTCCCCTCCAAATAGTTTTTACACATACTGATTATGATGGATTCTGGCGTTGCTCACTGCATGCTAATTACACAAACAATGGTTCAAGACACAGCTTTGACAGTGACGGGAACAGTGAAAATGTTAGTAGTAGAGGGTTCAAGGTCAGCAAGCTTAAATATGTAATTATGCAATCATGCAATGACCAATACAGCTGTCCCAAGTTAATTTACATCAACATGTATAAATGAAAAAGAAGTAAAGTGACTAAGTCTTCTCATTGCCCTTCTCCAACCCATTCTCAATCATACTGTGCAGTGCCTTCACCATACAGTATTTTTATTGGGATGTTTAGACCTCTCGAATTCTCATTCTTTCTCTTTCTAAAAGCAGGAGCTCCAATTAAGGCCTGCATGAATAGGCAGCAGTGTGGGAGAACAGAGACACAGCTGGCAGAAAGCCGGCTGGCTGCAGTGAGCTGGTGTTGTACGCTCTGCACTTTGTTTGCTGGTCTGTCTCCCAACCCCAGCCAAGAGATTGGCCAGGACTCTCACAAAAATATATACAAAAACGTGCACACACAGTCACATATTCAGATAGAAAGGATATGCACCATTTAGAACTGAATCGAGAATTTAAATGTCAAATTAGCTGCTAAATTTGAAATTAGGCAGCAAATGAGATACAGATTTTAATACAAAGTGGAATTTAAAAGTAATGATATTCAAAAATTAATTCATATAACTGTTCTTATTTCAGTTCTTTTTTTAGTATTATTATTACTACCCATAAACATGTTATCATACACATTCCATTTAGGGTATTTTCAGAAACATTAGATGATATTAATAATAAACCTTTGACTGATAAATTACTATGTTTGTATAAAATAATCTTGAATTCTTTGCCATCACAGGAATAGATTACATTGTAAAATATATGTAAATTTTAAATGGTAATAATATTTCACAATATTACTGTTTTTACAATATTTTTGATTAAATAAATGCAACCTTGATGAGAATAAGAGATATCTTTCAAAAAAAAAAATCTTACCAACCTCAAACTTTTCTATCTATCTATCTATCTATCTATCTATCTATCTATCTATCTATCTATCTATCTATCTATCTGGCTTAATTCAACAAATTAAATTTCCTGTTATTCCAATTCTGTGGGATGTGGTCAATCCTGTGGGATGTGGTCAATAAAATGAATTGAAAAGAAGACACAAATGCACATTTAAATACATGTCATTCAAAAACATACATACTGTCAACTGTACTGTGTAGAATGATGGGAAACATATCAAGCGGTGCCTCCCACAATCCCTCTCACCAGAACTCCCCATCCTTTGCATACTGTACTTAAACAGACGCACCTCAGCTGAATACTCTCCTCCAGATCCTATAAATCTAACCGCTAAGATGTCCTGTGGAGGATTTTCAGGATTTTCAAAGATTAGTAATGAGATATTTAAACATATAGGTTTATCCAATGTAAACACAATCCTTCTTACCATCTAGACATGCAACACAGTCCATTCATCCACAAATTAATGCAGAGATTATGTAAGGCATATCTGTTTTAAATTATACTATACACAGACTCCAAACTACTTCTGCTACCATTTCCATATAAAGTCTCCTCTTACATCTTATTCTGATGACTAGAACAGCATGCATTTCCTCTCGGTCCTTTATCTCATCCTGGGATTTCTGTTCATAAAACATCACAGTGTGGAAATGCCATCTGTGGACCAGTTTTGTTCCCTGATACATAAAGAAGCAGATCATTAGATCTGATCTCTGCAGACCGCTGTCTCTGTCTGCATGAATGTTGTTCTCTCAACCCTGTAGCCAAAAAGACAATGACTCAACAATGTCAGGTTACCCTTTTCTCATCTTCAGATCAAAGACGATCTCCCCAGAGCGCTGTTCATCATGAGGACTTGGCTAAGGCATTTGGGGGAAGGTGTAGCAACCTCTGCTCTGATTAATGACCAACAAAGCAACAGTTAGCACCAAAGAGGCAAAACAAAACAGACCAACGTCCACCACATGACCCATCTGATTCCCAAACTATATCCTAAACCACAGATCTGTCAACAACGGGATACATGTCACCCAACAGTAACCATATATCAACATCCAGTGGAAAAACACCATGCCAAGAAATATACAAACAGCCCTAGAGCTTGACGATGTTCCTGACACAGGCTTAAACTGTTCTAGGAGCTGATTGAGAGAATGATGGCTGATGGTTACTGGGTGTGAAGGTTTGGCTTCTGGCCTAGAGGCCAGCAGTTTATCAATGTGTCTCCCGCTCTGGAGCATTAACTCGAGAGAATGTTGTTACTCCTTTACAACTCTTGGGTTTTTTTTATAAGATTTGACCTAAATTAGATTTTGTTGTACATCTATTCTTTCTACACTGTAAAAATTACCGTGATTTTAACTGTAAAAAAGCTACAGTAAAAACCTGTTAAATGGTTAACAGCAAGTTCCCCTAATATATACTATATATTTTACGGTGAAATACCATTTTTGGAAGTTAAAAGAATGTAAAATTTACAGGGAAAAATGTAAATTGACTTTCCCAGAATTCCCTGTGCTGCATTTCAAATTTTGTTTGAATTTGATGTTTTTTTCTTTGAAATAACTATGTTTCTTCTTAGTTTTTTCTTATCATTTATGTTTATTAAGGATGTATGTTACATCTAGTGTTGTTAAAGTTTATTGCATATTTCAGTTCAATGAGTCTAACCATGATGGTGTTTAGTGTTTGTGTGAATGACACTGTGCACCTTCTATATACATTAATATTTAAAAGCTGCTTCTGATGGGTTTTGGTTCATCATGTGACTTTCTCATCACCACCTGCATTTGGTGGTTATTAATGTATTTCAAAGGTACAAAACAGATTTCAGTACTTCAAAAGGTTGGTATATTAACATTATATCAGTTAATGAAATTATGGTATTTACCTGTAAATTTAAGTTAAAACCGTAAAACCTAAAATGTTGCTACCTTATCTTTTACGGTAGAATTCTGGCAACCACAGCTGCCGGTTTTTTACCGTAAATTTTACAGAATGTTTTTTACAGTGTATATAGACTGTTTTTCTGTTTTATTTTGTGGCTGTGATGTGCAAAGCTTAGAGCCACATATTTTTACAATTTAGAATTGAATTGAGAATGCATTATAAATCCAATAGTATTTCTAAATTTGAACTGAGGTCACAAAATGATGAAGATTTGCAATTCAAATGTCAATGTAATTAAGTATTTAAGAATTTAAGTGAAAATTATATTAAATAGCGAAATTCATTAAAATCATTGAACTAGAAAGGCAAAGTTTGACTAGATAAACAATGAATGTTAGCTTGACAAAACCAAATAAAATGGTTTAAAATTCTTTAAGTTCCTAGGCTTTAAGGGCAGAGAACAGAAGCACAATAGAAGAACAGAAGACAAGTATGCAGATAGAATGACAGAAATATAGAGAGAATGACAGCTAACAGGATTAAAAGATTTTAATATTCTAAATTGTAATTTGTCCATGTGATGGCAAAGCTGAATTTTCAGCAGCCACTCCAGTCTTCAGTGTCACATGATGCTTCAGAAATCATTCTAATATGCTGATTTGGTGCTCAAGAGACATTTCTTATTATTATCAGTGTTGAAAACACTTGTGCTGCTTAATATGTTTGTGGAAACTGTGTTTGAGTTTGTGTTTTTTCAGGATTCTTTGACATATTTAATGTTCAAAAGGACAGCATTTAATTGAAATAGAAATCAACGTAAAAGTCTTTGTTGTCACTTTAGATTAATGTATTCCTGATAAATAAAAGTATAAATTTCCTTTAAGAAAAAAAAAACTGACCCCAAACTTATATTGTAGTGTATATAAAACAATAAATGGACAGAATGATAAAATAATAGACAGAATGATAGACAAACAGACAGAATGCTATTAGACAGAATGATCGAATGAGAGATAAAACAACCAAATGATTTACAGATAGATACTCTATACATTTTTTTGGACCAAGGTGGAAGGACTTACCACTTCCCAAAATGCATTACCTCTGACATATTGCAATTCAGTAAATGTCTAATCCTTTCATTTCTACTGAATTTTATGTGGGGTGTGGTCAATTCTTTCTCATGACTTTAAAGGACGCCGCTACTTCAGTTCTGAATTCTGGAAGTTAGGTAGGATAACAGACACACTGTAGCAATAAATGTCAATGTTTATGTTCTAATAAAGGTTTTACATGCATTAAACATGCTCAATAAAACATATAGACGTGAAAACACACACACACTGGGAAAGCCTGAGGTAACCACCACCAATTTTCCCCAGTGTGGCAGTGCAGCTTCAAAGCTGTGGTAACAAAAGCCCTTTTAAGGTTGGGACTCGCTTAGCCTATGGGTCTCTTGGGAATTCTGACTCCACATTCCCCCAGCAGTGTGTTGTTGTTTTTTTTTTTAGTCTAAGGAATATGTGGAAAGGGGGTCTTTATAATGGGCCAACTTATGAATGGATGAACATTTCTTGCAGAACAAACCATATATAGATGATTTTTGAGATACGCCACTACATAATGTTTTATGTCAAATATCAGCACCCAAAAAAATCTTTGTTTGCACAGCAGGCATCTTCTACTGTAGTGATGAAAGCATGATTATTTTCTGAATGCAAGAGAAAGATACATCAGCAACACATGACAGAGCCAAACAGCTTTCCTGTAACTAAATAATGAATGAAGAATAATGAATAAAATAATTATGAACAAAAAATACTGCGCTAGAGTTATGAGGCTCAGCCTTGAACCACTAAAATGAATAATACAAAAATTATGAACAACAAATAATTGTTGTACCCTGCAATTTTAAAAGGTGAAATATTTCTTCACAAAATATTTCAAGCAAATACATCTCAGGGATCTGATTATGTCACTCTCACTATCTGAGGTCATAGGCCCAGGAAACTGTACATGTATGAGCCATTCACCTTGGAAAAATCTGCTCTTGCGGCCTCCATTTGTTATGGTTTTCCAGCATTCAACCAGACAAAAGAAAAGAATTGAAGGGCATACATATCGCTTTGAACATTTGTGTCATCATCCACAGTCAACCCTGTTATGAAAGAGCTACATGACGTGCTTCAAGACTCTTAAGAGTGCAAAGTGAAGCTTGAGGATTTAATGAAGACTTGAGGGCTTCTATCCAACGAAATGTCCTGAATGGACTGCAGGACATAAGCTTTTGGTAAGGAAGAGAAGAAAATGGAGTAAAAAAAGAGGGTGAATGTGTGCAAGCTACACGTCTGCATGTGATTTAGTGAATGCTGGCACTGTCCCGTGATTCCACTGAAGCTGCTAAACGGCATCTTGTTTCTAATCTTTAACAGATGGGTGATCTCCTGTGCCTCTAGCTCTTCTAGTACTGCAGGGGCCTCTTTAGCCATAGACAAAGCAAGGAATGGAAATTTCACTTTTCACTTTCAGATCTTATTGATTGGGGAACTGAAAAGTATTAAATTGAAGAGACGGCATCTTACAAAATGGCTAAAGCTCTTTTGAGAACTTACTTGGCTAAACAGGTTGCTATTAAAGCAACAGTTGACCCAAAAATAGAAATTGTGGCATTGTTTACTCACCTTCATGTTGTGAAACACAAAAGGAGACAAATTAACTATGTTTTCCATTCGCTATTTTCAACAGGATTCAACTGCATGTTCTGAAGCCTTGTATGAATATCTTTGAATGAGAAACATTTTATTTAAATGTGTGTGTGTATATATTTATATATATATATATATATATATATATATATATATACACTGTAAAAAATCCAATTAACAAAATGTTGGAAGGGCAAAAATATTTAAGTTGAACTAATTTTATTGCTTGGGCTTAGTTGAGAAGCCATATTACATTAAGTCTGCACAAATATTTATTAAAAACATTAAATGAATGGTTATTCACAAATCCAATCAACATTCAGAATGCTAAATGTTGACTAAACTAATAAAAAACAAGTCAACACTGAGATCATTCCGCATGTGCACGCGCCTGAGTGACTTCGCGGGAGAAACAGCGCCGCTATCTTGTCACGTTCACACATCAGGTAAGTTGCACTAAATAAATTTAATTTTTTTAGACTAAATGTAACAAAACAAAATCATGCAACATATTCAGTTTTTTTTAGGGGACATTTAGAAAGTGTTTTATGAGTTGTATATCCGAAGAAAAGCGGATATTTAAGTGTATGTCACTTTCAGGTGTCAGTGAAGTGGCACTGAATAAATATTTCTACTTAACGTTAGACTGAATTTATCAAAACGTATATTAAAAAGGTGTAAATGTTTTATTTAAAACGTATATGTTTATACACAAAAGTGCAACATATATAAAAACATAAAATAAGCGTAGTATATGTCTGAGGGAAATAAAAGTGAATGTGGTCTTTCACCTTGTTTAATCCATAAAACACTTAATGCCAAAAGCTGTGTTACTATAATGAATTTTAGCTAATTTTGGCGAGTTGTATGATATTTGTGTGTTTCCGTGCCGTGAAAAGATATGAAGAGATCGCGCGGTCTTTCTCTCTTTTATAAGCCAACCGAAATTTATGAAACTGTACCTTAACATAAACCACAGTAATGGGCTCATTTTAAGTTAACATGGGCGTGTCAAATGGGTTTTTGCCACGGTGAAATGCAGCTGTTTTCAAATGGGGCGGATTTTAAACGGCGTTTCTGGTCTCGTGAAGACGCTTCGGAAGATGAGTTTGTCGACTGAATCGTTTCACAGGCCGTTCAAAGCGTCTCAGTCAGTTCCCTAGGTAGTGAATCACTAGATCGTGCACACTAGTCCCTGCACAGGGAAAGACCGTGATCAGTAAACACTGGGACAACTGATCAATCAATTTATAAAACGTCACCATTTATCAACAACAGGCAGGACCCATATATTTTGATATTATTTTTATGCTATTTGAGGTAACTTAGCCCTATAATATGAAATGTGCATGTTCTATTACAAATCCAATCAGCATCAATGCTCCCTGTTGTGCAACGGATTGTGGAATGGATTTGTGCTAAAAAAATAAATAAATAAATGGTTGCAACTTCTGTTTCATCTCAAATTTAATTAACTGATATTGATACATTGTAAATGATTTAAAGGCATCATTTCATTTTTGAACTTAAAATGTACTTTTCTTTCTCCAATTAGGGTGTGGCCAAAGGATTCATTGGTGCTTTGTCATCTTTGCAAGATTTCAGATGCAACCCAGTCAGTTTTTCCAAGGCACCAAACACCAAACCGCTCCACTGCAAGTACATACTGTGTGTGTACTTTCAAGACTTGTTTTTACTTCAATTATAATGTGTTTTACTGTTCTCAGTGGCATCTACGCTAATATTAGTCTGATTCTTTCCAATTCCAATGTCACCATAGCCACAAGATCCAGTCTGTATCCAGATCAGATGGTGGATCAGCAGCTAGAGACAAGAGACAGGACTTCAGCCCTGAATGTCAGCGGAGACCATGTCAGCTTGATGTGCTCCAGAGACAGATCCCCTCCAAAGACCTCGTTGGCCACGAGAACCAGACAATCCTCTGCTCAATCTGACCTGTGTTGCAGCCTAGAATTAAACCACGTCATGCTGGTTTCGTCTGGCCAGAGGAGAACTGCCCCCCGACTGAGCCTGGTTTCTCCCAAGGTTTTCTACTCAATCTCTGTCACCGATGGAGTTTTGGGTCCTTGCCTCTGTCGCCTTTGGCTTGCTTATTTGGGAACGCTTGGCTGATTGCACAGACAATATTGGAAGAGGAACTGGATGATGTCAACACTGAATCACCAATGAACTGACTTTAACTGGAAAAATGATTTGTTAATGTCCTCTTGCATTATTGACAAACTATTTTCCTGTTTGACTCTGTAAAGCTGTTTTGACACAATCAGTATTGTATAAAGCGCTTGATTTTATATACTGTAACACCTGTTTCATTTTATTTATTTATTTATTTTACTTCTGCCTCATTTTAAAGATGTAATTGTGAACAGTAATAATATTTTTAAATGCTTGTTTGCTAACATTTTGTTTTTCTTAGTTCATTAAACAATGTTTAAACTGAATTTTGGAGTTGTATTACAGATGTAATGTTTGTCAACTGGAGCTTTAAAGGGATAGTGCACCCAAAAATGGAAATTTGCTGTTAATTTACTGACCATCAGACCATTTAAAATGACTTTTTTTCTTTAAGCCTGTATGTTTAGTTTGTATGAAAAATTTTATAAATGGATATTGTTATTAAATAAATGCTATTATGTGTTGTAATGTGTGTGTTTTTAGTGATTGATAAACATCAGTTAATCATTTTTAATAATTTTGTTAAGCTATAAAAATATGTTTATGTAGTTCCCCAGCAATTTCTTATGATGCCCAAATAATAAATCTTATTTGAGGTGACATATAAAACCCAAGAAGTAAATGATTAAATTTTAATTGACATAGCTTGCTGTAGTTTTCTAAATGTTTAACCAATTAAAACATTTTAGGTGAATGGACTATAAAACAAGTTCAGTAAAGGTTGAGCCAACTAATAAATAACAATTCAGATAACACTTTGAAGTCAGAAATTGACTGAACGTAAAATTTCTGTGGAATTAGTTACTAAATAATAATTAGTTGAAACCACTTTAAATTTTTTACAGTGTATAAGGTATGTATTTATGGATGGCAGAAAGTCTCATTTTTGGATCAACTATTTTTTTTAATCATTTTTCACTTTGGTACGTTCATGAGAGAAACGGTAATATCTCATTTGTAAACAAATCATTCTTTTGATTTGAATCTTCGTAATTAATCAGTGCACAAAACCAGTCTAAATGACTCACTGATTCAATTGGACTGGACTGTTATGAATTGTTATCATAAGTAGATCAAAGAGACCATTGGTGCCAATGCTTTCTATGATCTACTTAGGCTTATGATGCTTTTGGGAAACACAGCTCTGGTTACTTAATTCATTTTGGTGATAGAGACAGTGGTGAACATTTCACTGGAAGGCAAGATTGTCGGTGAATAGTGTATTCTGCAGCTACTGTACAGCTGAAGAAGACTTGTAATTCAGCGCATGGAGTCATGGATTACTTTTGGTGTTTATGACACATAATGGTGCTTTTACATCCTTTTTGAAGCTTGAAAGCTTTAGTCATCATTCAGTGTAACTGCAAGTGCTACAATCTCTTCAGAACTTCTCTTGTGCTCCAAAAATGTTATACAGGTTTAGAATGACATAATGGTGAATAAATGATATGCAAAAGAGTTTTCATTTTGGGGTGAACTATCCTATTGAGAAGTAGTCATTTCAGTCATCGCTTGTGAATTTTCATTTACAATTTTTTGTTTTCATTCACAGCATCGAAGTAAACAAAATAAGTAAACTTACATAAGGAAGCAACTCTGATTAAATGGGCACTGATGCTTGGTCTTGGTATGTCTTAAACTAATATTTAGAAGCTACAGCTTTGACACTGCAATTTATCTAAGCAGTCTAATTTGCGACAAACATCCTAGGGCTCCTTGCTTTCCTATACACCGCGTCCTCAACAGTTAGTGATTTGGCTACATGTCACATACCTCAGTATTCAGCAACCATCCCACTACAAAGCTCTTTTTTTTGTTCTGATGAAGTCAATTTAATGGGTTTAATTCCAAATAATCATAGCTACAACAAGTAGTGCATCTTACTGACATTGGCTAAAGGCAGGCGAGTATGTCTCCCATCTGGAAGCTGTTCAGAGCAGCTTTTCATCCAGTTTTTGTCATGGAAGATTAGCAAAGATCGTTTCCTCTCTACAACTTGATTAAATAAGTTTGATTATCAGTTCAGGCAGTACAGTTACAGGGTGTGGTTCATTAACCACCTGCTTAGACCTGTGACAGAGCCAATCTGATAACAGCTCTGTTACCTGAACTTATCTACACCCAACATAAATTCACTCACAGCCAAAACACATCATTAGCCCTACTTACCGCTTCAGACTTTCATTGTTGGACTGCAGTTAAAATAATAATACATACAAAAAACTGTCATTTTCCAGCTGTAATTGCATCCAGCTTTCAAAAAATATATCACCATGCAGGCTATGCTGATATTCACCGCAACAGTAAACATATTTCAATAAACAAAAATGAATAATGAGTAACTTACATGTTAGACATAATATCGCCAGTGAATATGTCCAGTTTGGCTGCATTAACAAGAGTAGGCCCTACTGAACGAAACAAAAAGAGGATCGATTGTTCCACAACATGGCGTTTATTTCCAGAATGTAGCTGCATGTTTGAATGAATCTGTTGACTGAACGATTCAATGACTCACTCATGTCAGTTGTTTCGTTTCTAAATGAATCAGTTTGTTTGAAGGAATCGTTTTAATGATTCAGTGAGTCACTCATAATACACAGTTAGCCTACTTGTCACCACCTACTGGCGTTGTTGTTAAAGTCTGGTTAATAAGAACAAGCAAAAGGCACAGTTAAACTATGTGAAGTATGTACGTATGATTTACCTACTTGACTTAATGTAAAACATGTCTTAAAACTGTTGTTATAGATGTGAAAAGGGAAAAAATAATGCATCTGTTAAGTATTTATTTATTTAGAAATGAAGGCAGGCATTAAATATTGCGCATTTGGACAAAATGATTTTAAATATTACATTTTATTCAGATTGTTTTATTTATTTATTTATTTTTTTAGATGCTACATCTTCATGATCAAGGATTTCCAGGTCATGTGCTGGAGAAACAAGGAAACATCCGATTACTGAGAAGCATTCAATG
This sequence comes from Onychostoma macrolepis, assembly GCF_012432095.1. Classification (NCBI taxonomy): domain Eukaryota; kingdom Metazoa; phylum Chordata; class Actinopteri; order Cypriniformes; family Cyprinidae; genus Onychostoma; species Onychostoma macrolepis. Next base: position 13,280,142 of record NC_081177.1, read on the forward strand.
AGTGTTTTCAAACAGGTTGCGTCTTCCATTGGGCAGACAAACAGGTAGTCCAGCCCCAAACCCATGCCATTGGTTTAGCCACTGTTAATAATATTCTGCGAATGGAATGGTCAAACAAACAGATCAATGTTTTGATAGCGCCACAGTGTTTAAGCTTTTCAGGGAAAGCAAACTACGCCTTTAAATCTTAGGTGAAGTTATTTTCAGCCCATGCTGAAACCATTATAATTTCATGTGAGCACCCAAAACATGTTGATAGTGTTAACTGCACTTGTAAATATTTGGCAAACCCTAAACACTGTAGGCCAGAATGTTTGTTTGTACTGCGGGTTGAGTGCAGCAGAAAGACGCCTTTTTCAACCCATAATAAGGATATCACTCTGTCATTAAGCATATTGTGCAGATCAAAACAACTCCTAATATCACATGTGGCAGAAGTGAGGCGTAGTTCAAACAGAAATGATAGCTGCTTTAAACAGGAACATGGCCTTACATCAACATCAACACTGGCATACACTCCTTTGTTACTGAAGGTCAAGATTGCGCCAAGTCAATCTTCAAACTCCATGTTCTTTTTTTTTTTTCTTTTTTTTTTTAATGTACCTTGGCTCCATATCCATCACGTTGGAGTTGATCACTGGCAACTATTGTTGTTTATGTTTAACCTGCTAATAGTGAAGTCAAGCAACATTTGACCAAATATGGTTGTTGTGTCTTACTTGCTCTGTCTCTTCTTCGTACTCTTTCCAGGCTGTCCCGGGACATATCATCCCAATTCAGTCCCTCTGTGTCCCATGGGCGTTGTTTTCCTGTTTTCTGTTCCTGTGTCACACTCAGGTGCTCAATACCCTCTGAGTTCTACAACCAAAGATGGACAGACACAAATTATACTTGAAATGTGTATTTTCATCTGTAAATATATATAAACTTTCATGATGAGAGATTTGAAATTACATATTTTATTTTAGATATTAGATATTTGTGACCCTGTCTTTGAAATCCAGGCTAAAGTCTCAAAAGCTAATTATGAGATAACAAGCATCAAAGTTTGATTTCAACCATTAATTTCACTATGATTTCGATCTTTGACATGGCCTTACTCAGTCAATATTAAAGATATCAAGGTTACATTTTCACAGAATGGTCTTTACCTTATGAAAGATGATTTTAGAAAACAGTAAATCACAAAAGAATGACTTTAAGCTGGGTTTTCACAGTCAGGGTCATATTTATGTAATTATTTACTGATTTAATTAATTATTTAATATTTTCACACACAGTCACACACAAAATGGTTAAAGAATGTTTAAACATGTTTATATAACAGTTTCAGTTTAGTAATGTTTTTGAAAGAAGTTTCTGATGCTCACGAAGGCTGCATTTATATATTTAATCAAAAATACAGTAAAAATACAGCAATATTGTGCTATTGTGAAATATTATTACAATTTAAAAACTGTTGTAATATATTAAACTGTAATATATTTTAAAATGTAATTTATTCCTGTGATGGCAAAACTGAATTTTCAGCAGTCTTTATTCCAGTCTTCAGTGACACATGATCCTTCAGAAATCATTTTAATATGTTGACTTGGTGTCACTTTTGATTAATTTAATGCATCCTTGCTGGTTATAAATATTACTTTCTTTAAAAAAAAAATCCTACTCACCCCAAATGAAGGAGTGTATGTATGTGTGTATTTATACACACATAGATGGACATTTTTGCCCTTTAATTCATCCTAAATTTAGTATGTTTTTAGTGCTGTTGTCTTTGCCCTACCTAGGTTGAGCCATAACAAATACTGAAGATTGCCAATAAAGATTAAGATTTTATAGAAAAATATTTAAGGGATCCAAAGGTTGACTATAACTGCAAGATAATATTTTCATAACAATAATATTTTGGGAATTCTCTATCCAATAAACTGATAGTGAAATGGGACATTTTTTATGTATGTCACGTTTACTTTTATGTTCTTAGCAGAAGGTTTCCTACCATCCAGTCTTAACATTCCTCACGCAAATGTTTTCCTCCTCAGACTTTATTTTGGCAAGGGCAATGGAACTAAAAACGCAAAAGAGTGGTATTTTAAACCCTCTGCATTGTTGCTCTTAAACTATTTGAACTGTGTGTATATGTATGTATGTATATATATATATATATATATATTCATGGCCAAAAATATTGACACCCTTGGTAAATATGATCAAAGAAGGCTGTGAAAATTAATCTGCATTGTTAATCCTTTTGATCTTTTATTAAAAACATTCACAAAAATCTAACTTTTCATTGGATAATAAGAATTTAAAATGGGAGGAAATATCATTATGAAATAAATGTTTTTCTCTAATACACATTGGCCACAATTAACGGCACCCTTTTATTAAATACTTTTTGAAACCTCCATTTGCCAGTTTAACAGCTGTAAATTTTCTCCTATAATGCCTGATGAGGTTAGAGAACACCTGACAAGAGATCAGAGACCATTCCTTCATCCAGAATCACTCCAGACCCTTTAGATTCCCAGCTCCATGTTGGTGCTTCTTCTCTTCAGTTCACCACTCATTTTCTACAGGGTTCAGGTCAGAGGACTGGAATGGCCAGCAGAAGCTTGGTTTTGTGCTCAGTGACCCATTTTTGTGTTGTTTTTGAGGTTTGTGTTTGGATTATTGTCCGGTTGGAAGATCCAAACATGGCCCATTATAAGATTTCTAACAGAGTCAGTTACTTACTGATTTTTTATCTGTTGGTATTTGAGAGAATCCATGATGCCATGTGTCTAAACAAGATGTCCAGGACCTCCGGCAGAAATATAGGCCCACAACATCAAAAATACAGCAGTATATTTCATTGTACAAATGGGGTACTTTTTATTCCTGTGTTCACCAAACCCATCTTGAGTGTTTGCTGCTAAAAAGCTCATTTTTTTAGTTTCATCTGACTATAGAAGCCATTCCCATTTGAGGTTCCAGTCATGTCTGACAACTGAATATGAGTTTGTTTTTGGATGAGCGAGGAGAATTTTTCTTGAAACCCTCCCAAACAACATGTGGTGATGTAGGTGCTGTTTGACATTTTTGTTTTAAGGTTTTCTGACCCCGACACTCAACTATTTTCTGCAATTCTCCAGCTGTGGTCCTTGGAGAGTCTTTAGCCACTCAAACTCTCCTTCTCAACGTGCATTAGGACGATAACGTCCTCTTCTAGGCAGTTTCGTAACATTTTATGTTGATTGGAAATTCTCAATTACTGCCCTGATGGTGGAAATGGGAATTTTCACTGCTCTACCTCTTTTCTTAAAGCCACTTCACTAATTTGTGAAGCTCAATTATCTTTTGCTGCACATCAGAAATATATTCTTTGGTTTTTCTCATTGTGATGGATGATTAAGGGAATTTGGGATTTGTTTTCCCTCCTATTTATATTTCTGTGAAACAGGAAGCCATGGCTGGACAATTTCATGTTCATAATCACTGTGGAGTGCTCAAAATTGCAAATATGAATGGGAATATACTTCAGAGATATTTTTCTCATAAGAATTTCTAGGGGTGCCAATAATTGTGTCCAACGTGTATTAGAGAAAAACATTTATTTTATAATGATATTTCCCCCCATTTGAAATTCTTATTATCCAATGAAAGGTTAGATTTTTGTGAATTTTTTCAAATAAAAGATCAAAAGGATGCAGATTAATTTTCACAGCCTTCTTTAATCATGTTTACCAAGGGTGCCGATATTTTTGGCCATGACTGTATAAATATATATATATATATATATATATATATATATATACACACACACACACACAAACACACAGGTATATATAGTGTTAATGAGTTTAAGTAAAAGGGTATTCTCATTTTTTCCCTCATGCTCTTTTGATGTCTTACAGTTTGAGTGACAGGTTCATGTTTTTTTTGGTTTTTTTAAAAGTTACATGATTCAGAAAAAATAATTGGAAAACCTTAAAGAACAGTAAACAGCCAATCAGACCAACAGCTTGACAGCTATTTTGAGAAGACGGCATGTGTGTGTTTGTTTATGAGGAGATGTCTTAATCAGCGCTAGTTTCCTGTGCCTGCAAGTGCTCTAAATTCCTCCTAAACACCCAGGAGAGTGTCTTTCGTGTGTCACTGCAACCCGTCACAGCGGTCTTGCATAGTTTTCCTCCAAAATGCTTCTCTGTCATTCTCTGACTGACTTCATTGTTTATCCCTCAATTCTTTTCCTATCTGTGATGTGTTCCTCGTTTGATAGATGCCATTGTTATGACATGATTTTAAACATGGATGTTCACAAACAAAGGGTCATTTAATCTTTCTATCAACTGTTTTCTGAAGCTGTACACACGTACAGAGGAAGTACACACTTCACATTTTAAGTTCATCTGTCATTTCTTTTCCTCAAATTTACAAATACACAATCTGGAGCACGTCTGCAAATAGTTCCTTTTGTAAACTGGCACACATTAATTGCAGGACTCAAGCCAGTTAGATTGGATGACTGACAATAAGCTTATCCTTCATGCATCTTTTTCTGATTTCACTGGCCGTTAATCTTTATCATCTCTTAAAAAATAACAGGAACTGCTCAGTGAATTATGATTATAACCATGCTAAGTTACAGTAAATTTAAAATGCATGTGAATTGTTCTCCAAACACGCAACACTGCCGTTCATTATTTTGAGTTACATGCAAATCTTGTTTACATGTCATATATGAAAGCAAATGCTAAGTAAAATAAAACCTAAAGCCTCTCAACGCACAAAATACAAAATTAGGACAGATATTATTGTGCAATAGTCACATGTGTGTTGCATTAATATTGTTCAACAACTAAGTACAAATGTGAAAGGCCACAGAAGTCACTCACCCACTTCTGATTGGGTATCGCCAGAGATGTCAGCATATCCGCCATAGCGCCCAAAATCTGGTCGGTTCGTCCCTGGTTCTTTGGAAGAGACTTCATATTCCAGCAGCCTCTGTCTACGTGAATCTCCTTGTCGATATTCCCTCCCTCCTTCAAAATCCCTCTGTTCCTTATGGTTTGTCGTGCCAGAGCTTTGATTCACAGCCCAGCTCCAATTTTCTATGATCCTCTGGAACGCTCTTGCACATAAATAATGAACTATGGAGGAGGCTGGTCTGTTTTTGTCTAGTTTAAAGTGGACGAGAGAGTGCTGTTGCCCAAACTAAAGCGTCTTCTCTGGCTCCTGTCCTTCACACAGGTGGGAAGGTCTTGCTGTGGGTCTCAGTCAGGCCTCTCTCCCCCTCCCCCCAAAATCAGGGTTGTTCCTGAGAGAGGGTTAACCACAGTAAGCCATAAAGATAGCTTTCTGTTCTTTCTCCTTTCCTTTCCTTTGAGAAAAGTAACTTGTTTTTGCAAGTTCCTTGGCTTTTGGGACCTTTTGTGAACAGAACATCTAACCGCTCATGAGTCAGCCTTTCTGGACTGTCATTGGCTGCGTGCATCTACCACCCCTTCAGCCGACTCCTCTCCACCCTCTCTACATCAATTTCATCTTCTATTGTGCCTCCCTTGCACAACACCACACTGATTCTTAGAATAATCCTCAAGTTTCTGTCCTACTCCTCTATCTCCTACTTCTTCGTCCTCCTCCTTTTCTTCTTGTACTTTCACCATCATTCTCTCTTCTTGTTTCATATCCAGTCTGAATGGATGACACATGGCTTTTGGCATGGTGCAAGCATAAAAAGCAGCAAATAACCCAAATAAGGCAGCTGTGCTGGGCTCAGGGCACCAACACAGAAGCTATCAGACATAATTCATAATGGCTGCCCACTTTAAAACTTACAACAAAAGATTGAGGAGGAGGAGGCTGCCAGAAATTTCTAAACATGAGTCTAATTAAGTGTTTCTCAACTTGTCTGTCCTAATCAGTAAGACTTTTTTTTTTTTAAGAAATTAATATATTTATTCAGCAAAGATGCATTAAATTGATCTAATGTGATAGTAAAGACTTACATTGTTACAATAAATTATATATTCAAATAAATAATTAAAATAAATGCTATTCTTTAAAAAGAACAGCATTTATTTAAATTATTTATAATTACACAAAAATATCAAGCAGCACAACTTTTTTAAACGTAATTGTCATTAATATTATTAAAGTCCCTTTTAAAGAAAAACAACCAAACATTTTCATGAAATAAAAAAAGCATAATAAGGTAAAACTAAACTAAAATACATTTAAATGAACTTATTCAAGTTAATTTTTGATACACTGTATAAAATTTTAAACTCTTACAAATCCACTTCATTAAAAGTGACAAATTCTTTTAACATCTTTAAACATACTGTGGCAGCCCTGAAATACTCAAATTTAAAAACTAAATATACTAGAAAAACTAAACAGAAACCTCAAAACAAACTAACTTTTTTTCATAGAGTAGCTAATGTATTGTGCTAGAAATCATTCATTCAATTAACCCACCATAAAAAGGGCTTTTTGTTAGATCTTTTGTTTACTTATCTAGAACCTGTGCGAGACCCAGGCTTATTTTAGCCTTGATATTTTCCAGGTTAAATGAATGACCGTGTCATGACGATACACATACTTGGGTGGCCCACAATATATATGTGTGCTTTTCTGAGCAGAGTAGACATACACATTCCTGAGCCTGCTGCTCATTCCCTCTTCACCTGGCCTGGAGTCAAGACACACGTTTATACAATTACAAACGTTAGTCTATTCTCTCTCTCTCATATTACAGCCCAAACCGCACACAAATTTGGGTCGGATTTTCATCTAGACAGATTCTTCTGTGATGGTGTATGTTCACGGACACTGAGATCTGTGAAAAAAGAGGAGGACGGTGGAAAGCCAAACGTTTAAGAACCTGAGCCCCTCCGAGCTGGAGCCAAACAGTGTAAAGATGGGCTGTGGAAACACTGCCAAGAGTCTAATAATAACTCTGCACATGGCTGTCTTTAGCACTGCTTTTGTGACTAAACTTAGTGCTCAGTAGCCCGTCATCCTGCAAACACTCACCTCATACATGTACACGCACACACAAATGCATCATATGGTACTAATAAAGAGAGCTAAAATGACATAATCTAGCTAGCACTGGTCTCTCTCTGGAACAAACATCAGATCTTTAAAAAAAAAAAAAAAAGTTTACAACAACATACCATTAGAAGGACATTCAGTACTTTGAACATTATGACAGTGTGCTGTATAATTATGCTATAATTGCACAGAATTAGAATTACCATAGGTTACTCTGTCTGTCTGTCTGTCTGTCTGTCTGTCTGTGTGTGTGTGTGTGTGTGTGTGTGTGTGTGTGTGTGTGTGTGTGTGTGTGTGTGTGTAAACACTGTTTGTACCGTGACTGACACTGAAACACTGATTTCTTGCAGTGTGCGTTCACAAACGACCAGTCACGCGCTTAATTAATTACAGCTGTCTCCATGAATATGATGACTTGGGAAGTTCATTTTCATAAAAAGTTACGCATAAAAACTATAAACGAAAGTACACTTAAACTGAGCATGTCAAAACTAAGCACTGAATTGTGCTGAGGTCGATTTTGTGATGGCACACCGAGTACCCTGAGAACACTATACATAAACAACACCCTATCTAGTGACAGATGCAGTATTGGTGCAGTTTGCTGCCCTCTGCTGGCACAATGAGGAATAGGCACTCAAAAGCGCACTTGTAAAGCAATAAACACTGCGATATGTAATTTGCGTGGTATTTATATTACCAGACACATTTTAACCAACACATTTCAGATTTCTTTTCTATTAAATCTCTCTTCTCTAGTGGAGAGAGTCGCCCCACTTGAATAATCTCTAAGGCCAGCTGAGCTTCCTCTTTCTCTGCCTCATTTCCTGAGTCTATGCACTGCAATAACTCTTCAGCTTCAGGTCAACAGTCTGAGAAAATAACTGTGGCCGCACATCACCTCTCTGCATGCTCTCCGAATCCAACTCATCCAGCCAACCTGACGTGATCCAGCTCTAAAATTCCCGAAGGTTTGGCTGGTCTTGCTTTCCACTGAGCAAACACTTTACACACTAGTTTTATATACAGTAGGCTTACTATCATACTCATGAAGTTAGGGTTATATAAATTTAAAGTCAATGATAAAGGCTAACTGTATTTTTAAAGTGATATTTTGCATATGTAAAGAAATGAGCATGACAGCTTGCACTGATTTGTGTTTTTGGTGTTGTTGTGGTCTTTAACAGAGAAATATGAATGGACTCTTGTGTTTATGAGTGTTACATGCTTCTGACATAGAGATTTGAAATGATTGCTCCAGTTGTAATTGGGCTACTATAAATAGAGAAACCATGAATTTAGTTTCTATCTGGAATACACCATTCCAGTCACTCAAGTTTGTTTTGTTCAGATTTTTCATTCCAAGGCCCTTATTACGTGGGCCAAAATGTATTTTGTGGCTAACCAGCAAATTTCTAACCAGGTCAATTTGCTGGATAAACTTAACTGAATTTGAAATCCTTGTACTTTGTCTGTTTGTTCTTGTGGTTTTTCACAATATTGTGATGTCATGCATAAGGCCCCTACTTTTAAGAGTTTCTGCTTTCTCGGTTTGATGAAATTTCAAAGCACATTGGGCTTCACTAATCATTTCATACATTTTGTGTATTTATATGGGCAGAAAAAGTTCTCAGACTTCCATCATATGAGAACGTATGTGAGTTTTGTATATGAGTGTTTCAGTTGATTATTAAATATATTATAAATTTAGAATAAATTTTAAATCAGGTCATTTTTTTTATTAAATACAGACCATTTTGGAGCAGCATAACAGAAATAAAAAAGAAAACAGCAGTTATGTAAAATGTAAAAAATTATAAAATTACCTAAATTTCAGCTCTAGAAAAGACAATAATGTCATTATTCAGGTCAGGTCAGGTCAGGTCAGGTCAGTGTGGATTTGATTCAGTTCGATCTTAAAGTTCATCAATTACAAAACAAATTCTATCCAGCTATAAAGCAGCTCTAAAGAATCAATATTATTCATTTAAATAATCAATATTAATCTTATTCAGATAAACCAAGTTCCATTTAGTTACTGTGACAATGTTTCAAAACTTCCTCAATAATGAAACAACTTCAAAGGCAGCTCTACCAAAGACAAATTGTCATTGTTCAGTGTTTGGTTTGTTCTTATCAAGTATTGTCAGTGCAGTCAAATTGATAATATTTCTGAAACCTGATTTTTTTTAAGCCTCCTTTTAAACCCCAACAATTTCTCCTCTGAACTAACAGTACAAACCTATTAAAATTTCAGTGCAAAAGCATTTGTACACAGATTTCAAACACAATGTGCATATCCACCTATGTGAATTTGGGGGAGTCTGGAAGTTCCTCAAAACATGACCACTAATAGTAAGTGAATTACAATTAACTTAATTACATGTCATACATGGCCTAAAATAACAGGTGTCTTCACCGGTTGGCCAAACGACTATGATATTGGAATAAATGAATAACAATTGATTAGATTAATTTCAGTTTCAGTCCCTCTGATTTTTCACGTGACTGCTGCAAGATGAGCCTTGCCTGGCTGTAAGATGTGTGGCACGAGGTGTTACCTGGGCTTCTCTGATATGCTTAAGCTTGTTTTAATTGGCTAAACTCTACCACATTCTGATCCATAGCTATTTCAGGGCACATAAGACACAGGCGGTTTGAAGACATGCCAGGCAGAAACAGGAAAGGAACAATACAATGCAACTCGCTGGAATATCAATTAGTGGCAGGATGATTATAATAACTGCAGCAAAGTTCATAATACTCTTCTCAGCACACACATGCTCTGTGGAGTTTACCGTTTTATGAATTATAAGTTTAAAATTCTTTAGTGCTTGTATTGTGTGACATAAATCTGTAATAAAATCTCCAGTTAATTGTAAAATAGTTTGTTGCTCTCAATAAAAAAGGAACTTTTTTTAGTCAGTCAAAGAGAAACATGCCAGCCCAGACTGGAGAAATGAAGTGGTGACAACCTTACAACCACAAAATCCTGGCAGCTGCCATTTCTGAATGTTAATCCATAAATCTCCTGTAATCAGGATGAGTGGCCATGCCTGTCTTAACAGAGCACCTGTGTCAAGATTTGGAAGGATTCTTCAGTGATCGGAGGCCTAAGTGTCCGATCGGAGGGCTTGGGAGGAGGGGACAGGCAGGGACACGGCTCTGTCCTGCGGGATCAGACAGTCTTCAGTAAGAATCCATACTGGGAGGACTAAATAGACACAGCAGGAGAATGATCTGATCACAGAGAGACGTGGACAACGCTAAAACATCTTCTGAGCACTTTTAATGGTGAGATTACAACAACAGACAAAAACAAAAACATTTTTAGCAATTTTATGTAATTATTTATTAGTTTAAGCAAAAACGCATGGAAATTTGAGTTTCATGGAGTCCTCATCGTGTAATGCAAAAATGTATCTAGCTGGAGTCACTCCCAAAATCAGTTTTTAATGGGCAGTCTCTTGGGGATCCCTAAAAAGTTTGCTTGGGGCGGAACAGGAAGTAAATAAGACATTTTTAACTTGTAAATTAGGAGAAAGAGCGAGTTTTAGCTCCTACTGTCAATTTGTAATGTTTATGTGGATCTACTTCCCAAAGTTCATTTATTCAGTCCTGCTGTTGGATGTCTCCAGATAATATAATGCTAAATAAGCATAAAATAAGTTAAAACTTTATGTATTTGTGCAGATGCTGCATATGGGAGCCAAACTGTTGGAAACTATGTGTCAGAATACCTTTAAATGTTCTATGGTGTGCCAAGTGCTATTATAATATACATAGCAGTTAGTTTTATTGTAAATATTGTGCATGCATTTTTGATGGGAATGTATAAATTGTATCAACTGTGTGAGACTACGTGGAATAAAAATACAACAACAAAACTTAAAACTTCGTTAAAAGTGGGCAGTTAACAGAAGTGAAACGACCACCATCTAAAAACAAACTTTCTCTTAAACAAACATACAGTATATGTGCATAAATCTTGACTAGTATTGTGTGGTGCAGTATTGTGTTTGGGCTGACAGTGGGACAGTGTTGACAGCGTTGTTTTGATTCTATGGTCTGGAGAGCTAAACCAGCATGTGGACAGTGTTGTGGCTCTCAGAGGACAGACTGTTTATGTGGCACTAACAGGGAATGTTTTCCCATCCTTGCTACCCCTTCTGTCTCACACACACACACTCATACACACACAGTGCCTCTATGTCAGTCTGTACTGGCCACTGTGTTACCAGTAAAAATAGCTAAATATAGCTGGGAAAGCACTCTGAGAGCAAATACGTTTTATAAAAAGATTTAAAGAATCTGTTTTAAAAGATTCAAACAATAGTCTTTTCATGCATAGGCAATATTTTACATCATATTTTGCATTGCATCTTTTTTTAATTAACAATGCTGCATGTGGCTGCACTTTCTATAAAAAAGGTAAGAAAATAGCCATTTGGAAGCTTTTATTGAAAACTTACATGAGTAACCTGAGCATAAAGGAATAGTTATTCCAAAAATGTAACTTTTCTAAAAATGTACTCTCAGGATGGCTGAGATATAGATGAGTTTGTTTCTTCATCAGAATAATTTTGAAGGAATTTAGAATTACATCACTTGCTCACCAATGGATCCTCTGTAGTGAATGGGTGCCGTCAGAATGAGAGTTGCCTGACAAATGCATCACAATAATCCACAAGTAATCATCTTGCGAAGTAAAAAGCTCTGTGATTGTGTTAAACAAACCCATCATTAAGAAGTTTTTATCTTCAAACCTTCAAATTTCTTCTGGCTGAAATACAATTCCTCTATCAGTAATATTCCTTTCTCCAATGAAAACCCTGTATCTTCTGAATCAGGAGAGAAATAGGCACAGATCAAGTACTGTTTACAAGTAAAACATTTTCATGGTCGGAAGTGTTATAATGTATTATGGACTCTTACCACAAGTGTTATTATGGCTCATGGATATTTTGGCCAGAAGTGACCGTTTAAAGATAAAACGCCTTTTACAAGCATGCAATAACTGATGGACTGGAGTTGTGTGGATTAGGCAATTTGTGGATTATTGTGATGTTTTAATCAGCTCTTTGAACTCCTTTCCTGACGGCACCCATTCACTGCAGAGGATCAGTTGGTGAGCAAGTGATGTAATGCTAAATTTCTACAGAACTGTTCCAATGAAAACACAAACTCATCTAAATCTTGAATGGCCTGAGGGTGAATAAATACAGCAAGTGTTCATTTTTGGATGAGCTATCCCTTTAAGTGCCTTCCACAATTGCTCGCTCCTAGACATTTAAAAGTGGGAAGTGGAAATGGTCTTAACTCTGATGATTTTGATTTGCCAAGAGTCAGGCCTTGGCTGACACATAAGCAGACACATTACTCATGAGGTTAAAGTGTGACTAACTGAATCTGTTCTCCTGAGCCATTAGCGCAATCTGCTCTTTCCAAACCATTTACAGAATTTCACCAGTGTTCAGTTCAGCATATTACTCTCATTAAAACCCCACATTAGTAGAAATTAAAGTCAGAATATCAATGTGTTATGCTTGACTTGTGAAATGATTACTCATTTTGCAGTACGTTTAGTTTGGCATACACTTACTGACCTTGTTTTCAACATTCCTTTGAATATTTTCAGTAAGCCTGAACAAAAGTTCATAGGTTCCTTCTCATTCACATTCATCATGTTTGTTGCTTAAACTTTGTACTTCGTAAGTTCCACCTTCGGTCAAAATAAATAATAGTAACAATGTTCTCCTGTCATCCTCTACCTATAAATAGTTTCATCTCAGATACAGCTATAGTGAAGCTCTTCACAGACATTGAGCCTGTTACAGCATAGTTGAGTGAAGTTGTACAGATTATGTCTGTCAATCACAACAATGTTCGCCTCAGATGAGACTCAACCAGTCCAGCCCCGAACCGCTCTCTGACTGAGATGTGCCACCTGTTCAAACAAAATGATCGAGTGTTAGAAATTAAATAAAATTATATTTAAATTATTTCATTATATTTGATTGTAATTATATAATTAGTTCCTAAAAAGCCACAAATGGCTACAAAAATATCACTATACACACTTAAAGCTGCAATGCAATAGAAGAATCATTTTTGGTTCCCAAAAGAAGCTTTGAGTGAATAGTTTGAGAGAAGAACATTTAAAAAAATCTAAAGAACCTTCTTCCACTATTTGTGCAATGGAAAGTTTCCATGGATGTTAAAGTTTCTTCATAGAACCATTGTTGCCAATTTTTTGTTCCTTGAAAAAAAAAAAAGATAAGTAAATAAATCCCTTTATCAGTATTTTCGCTTTATTTCCCAGTAAAAAAAAAACAAATAGCTAAACATTAAAAACAATACTGTTTGTGTATTGTATAAAGTCATTACAAAACCCTTTAAGTGCAAACTTTGCACATGCCTGAAAAACTTGCTCATGAAAACGAGAAAACATGATTGCATGTTGCCACTTCTGGATTATTATTTTTTTCTGCAAGTTTAACTTATGATATAAGATTGGCAAGCTGTTTTTTCTTACTTTAAGTTTAAACCTCACTGAAAATTGTTAAATTTGTGGATTTTTATGTGTTTTAAAATGTAACATTGTAATGTTGTCTGCTTCTCAAGTAAATTTAAGTTGTTCTGATGGTGTCCACTAAAAATACATTATTTTGACAATGATTTTTGCTCCCCAACTAATTAAAAAAACTTAAATATTAGGCTGTTTAACTTAGTTTTTTAATTTTTTATTTCCAACTATGGCACTATGTAAAATAATAAGTCTTTTCATAAAAGAAAAAAATGAGCTCATATTTATGGCAGTAGATTTTGTTGTGCACTCAAAGTGTGGTTTCAGCTTGGCCTTTACCTTTATCTTTGCAGATTCCAGGGAGGGAGCGGCGAGGACGCAGATGATGATGAAGTGCCTGCTGAGCGTGTGAGTCCTGGCTCGTGCTGGCCAGATGGCTGAGGTTAAAGTCACGGTGCAGGAGGATCCAAATCTGGGCTCCGGTCCAGATGAGGATGCCTCTGAGTTGTCAGTTTCGGAGAATGATTCAGATTCTGGGAGTGTGCTGTCAGATGACTCCGTGCTCCCTGACTATGAACGGGAAGATGCCAGTGGATGCTCTGCCAACACCTTGTACCAAGCCTGTGCCAAGAACAATGTGGCAGCCCTCTGCAGAGTTCTGGAGAGGGGTGTTACAAGAGACGAAGTCATGGAACTAGACATAAATGGCAGGGTAGGGAGTCAAATAACCTTATTATACTCATAAAGCATCATCCGTATGACAGAAATTTGACAGAAGAGCTGATTTTCATAATTTCCTATGCTGACAAATCCCCTTCTTGTTCTCTGATAGAACGGTCTGATGGTGGCAGTCTCAAAAGGCTTTGTGGATCTGGTGTATGGACTCGATCAGTGCCCTTTTCTGGATATCAATCATCAAGATAATGACGGCAACACTGCACTCATGATTGCTGCACAGGCTGGTAGGCTCTTTATTAACACATTAAACAAAAGAAAAATGATAAGGTACGAAGGACCTAATTCCTAATTCCTTCTATAAAAACTGCAGGTTTTGTAATCATCCTCACCTACATCCTAAATTACTTCAGTGGCGTGGACATGGAGCTCCGGGACAACCGAGGCTTCACCGCACTCCTCAAGGCAGTCATGCAGGGCAGCAATGACTGCGTGGCTTCACTGCTCATGGCTGGTACGTTATTTTAGGACTGTAATAATTAGTTTACAGACTGACCAGGTCAGACAGATGAAATCCTACCAGCTTCCTGCGATCTGTATGAAGTGAATTGGTGTTCCTGTTTCATCCCAGAATTTAGAGCAAATCAAAATAGAACAAGGTTTTAAGTGCCTGTTAATGCCAGTTGTCACAACATTTTTACACTCTGTTTTATATGCTATATACAGTTGTACATGCTATATTTCATAAGAGAATGGCAAATATTTAAACGTCACAATATTGAGTACCAGTACTAAAGGTTGTACATCACAAAAGTACAAAAGTTTCTGAGACCACTATTGAAAATGCTACTGTTTAGCCATTTTTTTTATTTTGTTTTTATACATGTATTACAAATAATATTATCAGAAGAATTGTGAGTGAAAATTTTATTAATAATGAATTGTATTAATAAAAATAATGATTTCAGAAAATCTTATTATTGGACATTTCTTAGTTTAAATTGTATATCTATATATGTGTGTATATAGAAAGGTATGTAAGGTAAAGTAGTAAAACACAAAACAACTTTTGAAGCACAGTGATGAGGTGGCACGACGTAAGCGCAAGCAGGTTTAAAAGACCAACCTGAGGACATTCTCTTTTCTGATCCCTTGGATAATCGCTTAGCCCTCACGGCGAGTAATGGATTAGCCATGTGTGCTCTTACCGGTGATTATTTAGATGTGACAACTTACTACACTCACTGTACCTACAATGCAGGTAGTCAGTTGTCAAAATGTCAGTAGGTTTACACTTATCTAAATACAATCAATTTAACTATCTTTACAATAATGATGTTATTACTTGCTCTAATGTGGTGGTCTTGAATTGTATTGCATTTGTTATGACACAGGTTAACTTAAGTTGGACAAGCTAATAATAATAATAATAATTCTTAAATACTATATCATTTTATCATGTACCCAATTTAATAATTTAATCAAATCAATCACATTTGTTCAAGTACCCCAACGTGAAAGTTAATAAAATATGTCTCTTTCTCAAAATTCATGTAAATGTGTTTTGCTCTACTTGAACAGATATATGTGAAAGTTAACAATGATTTTTTATTTCACACTTTGGTTGCTTAATCTGATTTGTTTAATAACTAAAATTCATTTAAAAATGGAAATGCAAGTCCTTCAAGACCAGACATAGATGTTCTACCCAAAGTGGCCACTTGGCGGTGTAAAAACAACTTCTTTTATTTTTCTAGTCATACAACCAATAACGTTTACACCATTATGCATTTCATGCCAAAGTAACTATAGCCACAAATTCAACTCAGCTCAACTTTGTAAACCTACTGTAATTTATAAAAATTTACAGCAAATCGGCAGATAAAAAGACACATCACAAATATAGTTTATATATAAATATAGTTTTGTTATTAAGTATTGTGCTATAAAGAATGTGCTATGAAATGCTTACTTTTTTTGTTTACAAAAAAAGTTAAGCATTTGGATTTTTTTTTCCTCATAGTGCGTAAGCTATGAGGAAAAACTGTAATATGATCTCCTTATGTCTCTGCTTTGCTAGGAGCCGACATAAATGTTGTGGATGCCACAAGGGGGAAGGACATACGAGAATGGGCTCTGAAGACAGGTCGCTTTGAGACTTTAAACAAACTTAGACGGCTGAACAGCAGGCCTCAGGCTGAACAATTCAGTGAAAAATATGTCCCAGAGTGGCCAGACCTGAAGGAGCTAGTGGCCAAGGCCACAGCCACAAAAAGCACAGGACAGAAAGTTGCCCATCGCCTGAAGTCCACGTTCACCTTTAATTTTCCACATGACCCCCAGGACAAAGGCATCATGGACCATATGGTGCGCATGACCACAAGCATCCACAGTCCCTTGGTGGTCACCGGATGCCGTCCTTTGTGTCCATCGAGCCCGCCGGAGATTGGAAAGAGACGCTTGGCCGTGCCTGAACTGATGCAGATGCACCCTGGGAAAAAGCTTGAGGAACATGCGATACGGCACAGCTATGGCTCCATCTCTGTGGCATCTACCTCCGCCTCTTCTGTGTCGCTGGGCTCGTGCTGCTCCGACTCGCAGCGGAGAGGCAGCGTGCTCTCCATGGCCTCCAATGGAGTTCGCAAGTTTGTCCCGCGCAGCATGGCCCGCCGCAATAGCGTGTTCCCCACCGGCTGCGTTCCCCAAATCAAAGTGACCAAGTCTGGAGAGCCAACACCCAAGAAGGAGAAGAAGAAGAGGCTTACCAAAGGTTACTTAGAGCCACCGATATGGAAGTATAAGGAGGCTAAAGAGGAGAAGAAAAAAGGGAAGAAAAAGGAAAAAGAAGAACAAGAGAAAAGGGATAAAGGAGCCAAGAAAAAAGCTAACAAATGAATAAACTGCCAACAGGTTGCCATGATGCTATCAGACTTGTCTGCCATCATTCTAGACCTTTCATATCCGTTTCAGGAGTTAAAGGGAAATGGATCTTGCTTTCACTGTCGTTTTAAATGAATGGATAGCAGGACAAGGCAGTCTAAAGACATTTGATTCATTTATGTAATCTCAATATGATTTATACCTCTCCAACAACCAGTAGGCCTATATTTACATCCATTTTGAATATTTTCACCTCTGTTTTTCATTTCTGACGTTTCAGGTCTTCTTCTTTAATGCTAAGGCAACATTATTCATTGTAATGGATGATTTTACAAAAGACTTTTTAAGCTACACTACCGTTCAGAAGTTTGGGTTCAGTATGATTTTCCATTTTAATGTTTTTGAAAGTCTCTTATATTCACCAAGGCTGCATGTATTCAATACAGTAAAAGCAGAAATGTTATGAAATATTATTACAACATAAAGTAACAGTTTTCTGTTTTAGTATATTTTAAAATATAATTTATTCCTGTGATGGCAAAGCTGAATTTTCAGCAGCATTTACGCAAGTCTTTAGTGTCACATGATCTTTCAGAAATCATACTAATATGCTGATTTGGTTCACAACAGAAGCTCTTATTATTATAAATATTGAAAGTAGTTGGGCTTTTTAATATTTTTGTTGAAACTGATACTGAACTGATTTCAGGATTCCTTGATAAATAGGAAGAAGAGAACAGCATTCATTTCAAATAGAAATCTTTTGTTACATTATAAATGTCACTTTTGATCAAATTAATGCATCCTTGATGAACAAAGGTGTCATTTTCTTTAAAAAAAAAAAAAAACATAAAAAACATAAAGAAAGAAAATCATACTGAGCCCAAACTTTTAAACGGTAGTGTATTTGTCCCTGTACTGTTATTGTCATTTGTCTGCATTACACTATTCTGCAAGCACTTTAATAGTCTTTTATCATACAGGCAAAAGGACACTTAGAATATTTATATTTTCTCTTTGCCTCTATGCAATTACATTTGAAATTAAATGGATGTATGAATTTGTTCATTATTTTGTCTTTTTGTGTCTCAGGGAAGGCACTTATTGTGTATAAAGCCAAGCACTAAAATGACCCCTTGAAAAGAAAAATCTATGCAACACTCGTTTAATTATTATTATTATCATTGGTGTGCGCATGATTATCCTTTAGACTGCAAGATGGAAATTGTTCTGTACATTGCACCAGCTAATATGTTATGTGTTCCTGTTTGTTTTGACTGACTATACATTGTTTGTGATATCTAGTTGAATGAAACATATAAAGCAAAACAAAAACAAAAAAGAGAGAGACTTATTCAATAAAGTTTAAACGCACATATTTGTGACACGTGTTATTCTGCACTAATTTAGTTCCATGATATCACTGGAAGTTTTAAACCAATCACTAAGCTTAAGGCAAGGCTATAATTGGAGCAGTAAGGTCAAAACACAAAGGAGGACAAGTGGACTTGTAAATTAATCCACTCATTGTGCCATCCTTACGTAACTGATCAGATCTTTGCCTTGAAGTAAAGTGAGGTAAAGCCATGTAAACCAAATTACAGGCTGAGCAAAACTTTTTGGGAACACAACTATTTTTTCACAACAGTTTTTTTTGTTTTTCTTTTTTTAGTATCATATCCTGCTGTTCCTTTTCTGAATGGGGAATACGCTGAGATAAACTGCTGAAGCCGATTTGCTCTTCAATGTGTAGCTTACAAGTGAAAATATATCAGCAACATGAGGGCCTGATGGACCTCATTTGAGGTAGATGCCATATTTAATTTAATGTGAGTGAAAGAAAAAGTGTGAGGGATAGGCATACAAATTGTCAAAACAGATTTGGAGAAATTTAGCATTACATCAGCATTACATCACTTTCTCAACTCTGTAGTGAATGGGTGCCGCCAGAATGAGTGTCCAAATAGCACAAAACACAACAACATCACAATAATCCACAAGTAATTAAAATAATTCTAGTCTAGTGAAAAACTGTGTGTTTATAAGAAACAAATCCATCAAGGCATTTTAACTTTAAACCATCACTTCTGGCAAAAATGGTTATACTACAGGGCCGTTGAATGCTTGAATCTGATTGGCTGACAAACATCCCGTCGTCAATTATTCCTTATACATGAACAATTCCTTTAAAAATTTTCAAACAAAGCATCGAACAAGTTTTTTAAACATTCGAGAATATTAGAGAATTAATTGTTCTGATTCATTTAAAGAAGTGGTAAAAAGGGAAGTGGAGTTGTCCCATGCTCAAAATAATTTCAGCATTACATCACTTTCTCAACTCTGTAGTGAATGGGTGCCTCCAGAATGAGTGTCCAAATAGCACAAAACACAACAACATCACAATAATCCACAAGTAATTAAAATAATTCTAGTCTAGTGAAAAGCTGTGTGTTTATAAGAAACAAATCCATCAAGGCATTTTAACTTTAAACCATCACTTCTGGCAAAAATACCAGTTCATAATCCATAATAATGCTTCCTTCAGTTAAAAACTCCATCCCATGTTATCCTCAAAATCCACAAAATAGAACTGTTTCGGCCTGTTTTCACTTGTAAATGGTGCTTGATCTGTGCATATTCCTCTCCTGATTCAGACAAGACCACTTTTTCACTGGAGAACGCAATATTATGGATAGCCGGAAGCAACGGTTTCTTAAAGAAAAAAAAACACTATTCACTTTACAAGATGTTAATTGATAGACTCGAGTCATGTGGATTACTTGTGGATTATTGTAATGTTTTTATCAGCTTTTTGGACTCATTCTGATGGCACCCATTCAATACAAAGGATCGACAAGTGATATAATGCAAATAATGCTAAATTTCTCCAAATCTGTTTCAATGAAGAAACAAAATCATCTACATCTTGGATGGCCTGAGGGTGAATGCGTTTTAAGTAAATGTTTATTTTTGGTTATACTACAGGGCCGTTGAATGCTTGAATCTGATTGGCTGACAAACATCCCGTCGTCAATTATTCCTTATACATGAACAATTCCTTTAAAAATTTTCAAACAAAGCATCCAACAAGTTTTTTAAACATTCGAGAATATTAGAGAATTAATTGTTCTGATTCATTTAAAGAAGTGGTAAAAAGGGAAGTGGAGTTGTCCCATGCTCAAAATAATTTCTCAGCAAAAAGGATTTCAATCAGTCATGTGGAAACAGTTAGTGTGTGCTGCTGTTAATAGAAGTCTGAGAAAAGACAGACCTCAAAATCACACATATCATGGGAACTGGGAAAATAAATACACAAATGCTGTTCAAATAACAGTTCTTCTTCTCCTCTCCTCAGATCTGAGGAGTGCCAGCTGTGTCTGAAAACACCAGCCAAGAAGATTGAAAATGTCTCCAAAGGAAACTGCGTGGACATTTTCTTTTGTGTGTTATGATGCAGTCTAAGTTAATATTATTCTTGGAACTTATTTCTTGATTATGTTGTAATGAATGAAAGATGGGGTTTTTGTTTCCATCATATCTGTAAGAGCTGTCATGCTGTTTACTGAGATTCCTCTCCGCCTCATTGGAGCATATGGGAGGCTTCAAGCTTTAGAGGGAGATGTCACCATAACCTCAGGCCGCCCTGCCCTCAGCAGTGTCCCATCAAATAAACCAAATGTCCATCTGTGTCCAATCTACTTAAAAGCAATATATGGCCTCAGGATCACCAGTTTTGCTTATCATTGATGATGTTTTTATGCACATCATTTTCAGATTAAGATCAAAATTCTAGTCTTCATGTGATTTTGTGAAAATGAATTTACATGTTCACAAACATATCCAGCATATTCTGAAACAATGAAAACGTGAATATTCTCGCTTTTGACATTTCTTATGATGCAATTGTGATTTTGACTAGAATTTGGTTGTATTCTAATAGAGTTGAATGTACACTACTGTTCAAAAGATCTTTAAAAATAAAGTAAGACTTATATTCAGCAGAAAATGCATTAAATTGATCAAAAGTATATAAAGTAAAGACATTTATAATGTCACAAAAGATTTGTGTTTCAAATAAATGCTGTTCTTTTGAACTTTCTATTCATCAAGGAAACTGTTTTTAACATTGATGATCATTTTTGCGTATCAAATCCGCATATTAGAATGATTTCTGAAGGATTCCATGACACTGAATACTGGAGTAATGGCTGCTGAAAAGTCAGCTTTGCTATCAAAGGGGGGGGAAAATACATATTTAAAATATATAAATGGTTATTTGAAATTGTATATTTCACAATATTGCTGTATTTTTACTGTGTTTTTGATTAAATAAATGCAACCATGGTATGCATAAGGCAACTTCTTTCAAAAACATTACAAAATCTTAGCAAACTTACCAAACTTTTGAACGGTAATAGCCTATATAAGAAATTATTTCTAAATCTGAACTGAGAAACTGTCAAATATTAGGCTACAAAAAGCAAAAAAACAAGCATTTCCAAAAAATAACAATTCATTATTCAAACCTTGCAAGGTTTCAAACCTACAGCCTTTTGGTTACCAGCTCACATCTTTCAGGTTAGGGCTACACCACCCAAAAACCCTGCATGCATGACCATATACTGACAACTCCAATGATAAACAAAATTAATCCATTTATTTTAAGCTGTAACACAATACTTTATTCGTTTTCAAGTGAAAAGCACAAACTGAATGGAGATCACTTTTGAGATGCGATTTGCTCAGAAGGCACATGAATCCTCTGTGAAGTTCTATTCATAAGCAACCAGCTATGAGGAAAAAAACAGACGTGGAAAAAATGAAAGGTCTTGCAGCAACAGGAAAACAGCTATGAGAGCACATTCCAAGTGAACCCCGGCTTAGACAATGAGGGGTGGGACAAAACTGTATATTTTAAAAATCTGTAATCTAACCCATAAATCAAGAACATTGCTCAAAGTTTGCTTTACACTTATCGAGATGGAGTCGTCAGGAGTCGATCAGGGAATGTTTATTTCCAAGCGGAAGAAGACTGTTTCTTCTCCGAGAAGCAGTTTCTTGTTTTCGGTTTATCAGCTCGAGATTTGACTGGAGATATATGCCACGACTCGATATGTTCTGCATTACGGCGAACTACGCAATATTTCGCTTGAGGAAATAGGACTGATCGGACTAGGGGTGAATGAAAACTGAACTGTAATAAGTTTAACTATAGAGTTTACACCGAGAGTACCAGGATGTGGAAAAAGTTAAGGATCCAGCACATCTGGATATGACTTGCGCCGCTGATTTCACTCGCTGTTAGGATATAATAGTTTTATGTTTTGAGTAATGAGAGACGAGTTTCATAAGTAGATGAAGTTTGATAAACTTAATTCGTGAGTGAGCGCAAGACGAAAATCAGGTAAACCACCCTTCATGTTTTCTAATCTCTATTTCTCTATTTCTCTCTCTCTCTCTTAAAAATTGCTCTTATGGTTAATATATATGAATAGCCTACTATTTAGAGTGCATAGTTGATAACGTTTTGAATGAAACGGTCATGAATAGTTGATAAATGCTACAAAATACACAAAATAGTCGTTTTTCCCCTTTAAATTTCTATTTGAGATATGTTCTCTTTACAGGTGAGTTGATAACAGAAGGGTATTTAAATGTGTGTTACAGCTTGGTCATTTTTAAATGTGTGCGTGTAATGTCTAATAATTATGCAGTATCTGAGAATTGGATGATGCTGTCATATAATAATGTGCTAACAAATGTGGGCTGCATCATATATCACAATGCCTAAGTATTAGAATTAACTACTACAATAATTTAAATAACCTTTAAAATTGTTTTAATACCAGTATTCTGTGTGGATGTCTTTGCACGTCACGTTTTACAAGAAACCTTGTTGCACTCACTGACACAAACAGAGCTCTAAATGAAACCCACATCTAGTTATCATGAACCGTGAGGTCAGTTCGTTTATCTCTGTAACTGTGAAATGCTGGTGCTTACAAATACATCGAGGCGTACCAGTCCTTTTTAACTGCATTCAAAACAGGCAAGTTCCTACAGCTGCAAGATGGAGTCAGAGATATGCTGCTGAATGCTAAATTTCCCCTTAACTATTTTCAAAATCCTGAGTCAAATTCTTGATTTATTTCTTCAGGTTAACAATATTATGTGCAGTTATACTTTTGGGAGGTCCTACAGAATGGCATGCTATAGGCCTACTCCATCTAAACTATTTTAAATAGAATTTTGCTCATTCTTTTATAGTTGTAATCTTAATACATACAGCTTTTTCATTGCTTAAAATGAAGTAGGGAATGCAAAAAGTGAGTAAAACGGTTCACTGTCACTTACGCATTCATAAAAATGTTAACCCAAAATGTTAAAATAAAAAAGCATTCTCTATATTCACACTACCCAACAGGATAAGTCACTTTATTACAGTTAGTATTAGAAATAACAGTAACATAAATAAATGTAAATATAAATGACAAAAAGCTGTGAACAGCAAAGGGGTTTATTCTATTTCAGAGAATGAGAAAAGTGGAAGAATTAGAAAGTGCACTGTTTAGTTCCCATGGGTCTGCTCTTTGAGAGAGAATGCTGACATGCAGGTCATCGAAACAGGAATCGCATTTCATCATGTTCACTTTAAGCTTTGATTCAAGACGGACACTATCTGATTTGAGAAACATCCTGGCAGCTTGGAAATAAAGATCAGTGTACCCAGAGAGAAGAGAGCATTTCCAAAAGGGTGGGGTGGTTTTCCGCCTTAAATGTGCCCCAGAGGGCCTAGCAATTACCCATTTTTTTTGTGCACTAAGCGTACGTGACAGAGTTGTTTACACTGACCCACCTGTGCTTACACTGGTCGGCTTAAATGGAAGACTTAAAAGTCTACTTCTCAGATAAAATGACTCATGCTGGAATCTCGCTATATGTGTTTCTATATCAGGAAGTGATCATCCTCATTTTCAGTTACTCATTATTTGTGTGTGGGCTTGCATCTCGCCATTCATTTATATCAAATGTATTGCAGATAGCAGTGTCACAGATTAAATAGACTAAACATTGAAGGAAACTTCTCATGCATATGGCTGAAGGCAGTTTTATGTATATGATATTTCCTCAGAAGGGAAGGATTAACTTATACACATCAACTCTGGCTCTAATTACTGATCCATTTCAAAACATCATGGCTGACTCTGTTTTTCCATGACATCACATAACTAGTATACCTACTTTAATTATAGTGTTGGGGCTACACAAAAATGTTCTGTTGTTTTCAGCGTACTGTTATATAGTGATCACAAAATGAATTCGTAAAATTTGGGACACTTGATCAGTTAAAAGTGTATGAATGTCATTGCTTTAGATTTAAAAAAAAAAAATAGCAAACAAACAGGCAAATATGCTATCTCTGCAACAATGCGAGAGATTTTCTCAGAATTCTAATAAGCCTATTTTATATTAGAAAATTAGAATTCTGAGAAAATCTCTAGCATCGTTTTATATTTCTATATATCTATGTGTGTGTGTGTGTGTGTGTGTATTTGTGTATATTGTGGATATATATATTTTAGGGGCGTAACGATACACGCATTCGTATTGAACCGTTCGGTATACGAGGCTTACGCATTACAAACCGAACGATTCATTGGACTAATCCTATTAGCTACAGCATATTATGCTATTAAATATTAGTGTGCGTGCGCATAGATAGAGAGTGCGTTCTTTCACTGCATGATTCAGTGACAGTCTATTAAAATACATATAGAATGATCACAAAATTCAAGATATGGGGTCAGAAAAGTATTAATATATTTATTTATAAAGGTAAAAAATTAAAGGTAAAAATCAATTTAAACTTATTGGAAAAGATTAATCTGCTACATGACAATAGGCAACATCAGCTGGAATACTTCAAACCGGAGCTGTTTTTGTTTTATATGCTAAGAAGACACCCCAGAAGATGGGACAAGTATAGCTCCATTATTGTTCAAAGTAAAAAATTAGTTTGAATAAATAAAAAAATTTCTCTGTCATTTCTTTCTTTTTGCTGTATCGAAAACGTACTGAACCGTGACACCACTGTATCGAATCGAACAGTGTGTATTATAATGTAATGTAATGTATTATACATTTATATAATATTTAAAAATTGTAAACAATAGAAATATTGTAGATAGATTAGATAAAAGACATTAATATCAAGAAAATAAAATGTAGTTCATGTATAAAACAAAAAAATAATATATATATATATATATTAGTATTAAAATATTTATATATATTCATATAATAAATATGTTTCATGTAATATTTTGACATTTTTAGTGAAATAATTTTTATAAATAATCTATATACAACAAAACAGTATTTCTTGTTGAAAGTGGCCTTGGCCTTGAAGGCCAGCACTTCAGCATGCAGGTTTTCCATCATCTTCATATAATAGGTTTTCACTCAGCCATTTTGCTTGCGTGACCAGTTGACTTCCAGACCTAGAGGAACAAGCAATCCAGAGTATCTGGACGGCTAGCCGGGTGCGGCCTCTGAATGGCAGGAAGTATAGCCATCAATATTTACCCAGAGTGTCTGCGAGGACCAGCGGCACAGAGGAGAGCGAGGCCTCCACTAAAGTCCTCTCCCACCCATTCTGACTATAATTGCTACACAGACAGACTGACTGGACCCTCTCCATCTGTCGTTCTTTAACTCATGACTTCCTTTGGTGCGGACAGGGGCTATTGAGCTATTTTCCATTAGGGCTTGTAAAGAGATTCCAACACTACATGTCACTGTATGATTACGATATTTTATGATTCCAGCATGGAGCGATGCCTTGTAAATGTAGATCATCGAAGGAAGGTGCAAGGGGCATGGGACATATACATAAGAATAAATGGAAGGAGCTGGAAGTGTTTTTTTTGTGCTCGCTCTTACCCTCTAATCCCTCTTTCCTAGACATGAAGGCTTCTGAGATGCTCGCTGTACTGTTTGTTTTGGTGTATTCAAGGAGTTACACAACTCTCGCAGGTGAGGTTATATAATTGCAGTCACACACGATTTTATGTATGCATATTTCTGAGTGTTACACGAAAACCAGCCGGGTGATGTAGATATTTGTTTCCTGAGTAGACAATAAGCCAGAGGAAGTATCTTCCTGCTCTGCTTGGACATCTTGTTAGACACAGTTGCAAACAAACACGTTTCTTTTTTCAGATCACGTTTTGACAGACTCTCCCCCAGGGAATGGTGAGTATGTTGTCAAATACTGTATATAGAATCAACTGAAATACTGTAATGTTATTCACACATAAAATTGTTACTTACATCATCTCTTTCTTGTCCATACATAAAGGCGAGGAGGGCAAATTACAGTGCAGCTGTGAGAACACATATGCCTGTGTAAACAACACCTGCAGGGGCCATATTTGCTTCTACACTTTGGTACATGAGCGGGTAGTCAGGGGCTGTTTTCCCACCAGCGAGCAGTGTCATGTGCCTGATGTACCTGGATTGTATTCCGAGTGCTGCTTGACAAACTTCTGCAATGCAAACCTCAGTGTGCCTGAAAAAACAGGTAAGTCATTTTTTTTTTTTTACGTCTTTTTTTAGCTCAGAAAACAGTTACTTGTTTTACAGTTAATACAGAGATTAATTAGTCAAATTAAAGACTCTTTTGCCTTGGTTGGCCTGACATTTGTAGAAGTTTGCTCTCTGCTGCCTCCTACTGTTATATTGGTGTTTGACAGAGTTTAATTAAACTTGTTTAAGCTTATGTTACTTTAACTCAAATAGAAACAACAATTTAAATATATTTAAATATAAAGATATATTTTAAATATGTTTCAAAATACAGAGAAATGGCCAAAAATATATTGCTTTTAAATATATTGCTTTTATATATATTGCTTTTATTATTTTTTTTTTTTTTAATTATTATTATATATTTTTTTTTTTATATCCTCATATATCTTTTATTATACTTTTAACCTAAATATATTCATAGTGTCCAAAATATATATTTTTTAAAAATGTCTTGCATTTACCAAAAATGTATTTTCTTGCCCTTTTATATATCGTTTAAACTTTCAAATGACATTTATTATATATAATCATCACATCAGTTGGCTCATAACAGTAAAAGTCTCTTGCATCATTTCTTTGAAGATTACAGTTTGTTTGCTACTTTATATCTAATGCAGTGATAGTCATACATTTATAAGTGATTACGTCTCCAGAAATGTCCGAATTCATTTTGAGGCCACTATATTGGATGGCATAGTACAACAACATTTTCACGCCAAAGTTGAATCTTTTAAAAGAACATAAAATGTGGCTATGCAGCACTGGTTTTTTTTCAGATGGTCTGGTGCAGTGATGTTACTGTCTGTTGTGTCTGTTTCCAGTGGAAAAGCCCATCAGAGTGATTCTGCTGGTGGGAGTGCCGTTGTTGGTGCTGCTGGTATTGTCGATGGCAGCATGTGGGCTCATGTTGTGGCTGCGTACGAGGCGACAGCACCACCAGCTGGTGGAACACGACACCTCCATGCTCAAAGTCCCCAGTGGAGGGGACCCAACATATGGGGTAAAAACACTACTGCTGGGTGACATTCACAGCTTTTTGACTGATCTCAGTATCTTCACTCTATTATTTGTAATGTGCTAGTCTTAATGATTATTATCTGATTTTGCGCTCTTATTTACATTAGAGAAAAATCTCTGTTGTTTCTCATAGATAACAATGAGATTCAATGGAGAGAAAATGTTATCTATGGAGAAGATACCCTTTCACAATGTCATAAACTGTGCTTAAGATTCCAAAGTTTGTAATCAGAAGTGGAGAAACATCTGAGTTTTTTAGTTAGTTTTAGTTAGTCAGTCAGTCTCCTGAGCAGCCTCTGAGCAAAATGTTCCTCCGAGTTGTGACTCAAATTGTGTGTGATTTTTTGTTTGGTCAGTAATCTAAGTGTGTATAATTCTCCATTTTAGGACATATTTGATGAGTTTTGTACGTCGGGCAGTGGGACCGGCCTGCCTTATCTGGTACAGAGGACCATGGCTCGACAGATCTCTCTTGTTGAGTGTGTTGGTGAGAGAACATTCATATCTCATTACACAATGCTGCATTGGCAGAGGTTGAAACAACAGCAGGGTGACGCTATGAAGTCTAGGAGGTTGAGATGTGTCATGCTAAAATTTATTGTAACAATGTTTTATTATTATCTTAATAATAATTTAATAAAAATAATAACTATTAACATTCATTGTAACAGTATTTTTAATATTATTATTATTATTATTATCTATCAAAAATGTATTTAAATGTTATCCAATTATATTTAAATTATATATAAAATATATTTAAAATATAAAACTAATAATAGTGCACTGATGATCACTATACATCACTATAATATGCATCTAATTTCATTATTAATGTTCCTCTCTGAATTTTTCTGACAGGTAAAGGGCGTTATGGAGAGGTATGGAGAGGCACCTGGATGGGAGAAAGTGTGGCTGTCAAGATTTTCTCCTCTCGTGATGAGCAGTCCTGGTTTAGAGAGACTGAAATCTACAACACGGTCCAACTAAGGCATGAAAACATCTTGGGTAAGTTCCACCCACACTGCATTTTTCATTGCTTGTGTGGGAAGGGATCATTCTGCGAGTACTGCTGCAGCCACAATATGTTCTGACTTACCCGAACATTACACAACGTTTGATTCAAAATGTAATATTTCTCTCTTACACATGTTCTCTGTCCGGCTATCAGGCTTCATAGCATCAGACATGACGTCTAAAAACTCCAGCACTCAGCTGTGGCTGGTCACGCACTTCCATGAGTTGGGCTCCCTCTATGACTTCCTGCAGTACAGCACGCTGGACCCCGAGGGCTGCCTTCGCATGTGCCTGTCTATCGCCAGCGGCCTTGTGCACCTCCACACCGAGATCCTCAGTACGCAGGGCAAACCGGCCATTGCACACCGAGACCTGAAGAGCCGCAATATTTTAGTGAAAAGAAATGGCCAGTGCTGCATTGCCGACCTGGGTGAGAAATTAGGAAAAAACTGAGTCTTTAGCACATAACACATTCCAAACCATTAGTGATACAGAAATGAATGACTTCTCACATTGTCCTGTTTGTTGAGGGGTGATGTGTTTTGAATACCAGAGTATAATTGAGGCTTTAAGGTCCCGGTGGGACACATTAGTAATCATCTAGCAGAATACAATAGCAACCACCGGAAGACCTTATGCTAAATATGCAAAAAAAAATTAGAAGACTTAAGCAACCGTATACCCTGGAAACTGCAACCAACTGCAAATTACACAAGTGACACGTCTTGGGTATTCTATAGACTTTGACTTAAGCAACCACACAGCATAAAACATGATAAAAACAGTCAGAACCACATAGAGACACCCGGCAACCACCTTAAACACTGTAGCAACTAGGGCTGAGTAAAAATTTTTACATTCTCATTCCCAGTTTTACAAAACGATATCAATTAAAATCGATTGTCAATTAGTCTAGTCTCTTTTCATTTAATGAACGGAACAGTAGCACTTTAAGCGCAGCACAAAACGCGCGTGAACTGATCACGTTCTCCACTTTAAAAAAGTTCATTTTAATCTTCAATTTTATAGTAATGTAGTACCAACCGACTCTCCTGTATTTTACAGCATTAGTTGGGTTTTTTAAATTGAGAAAATTTGCATGTACTGTACGCGATGAGTCAGAATCTAATCGAATTGTGAAATTTGTGTCAAAACCCAGCCTTACTAGCAACCACCTAAGCACCTTTGCTACCAAATAAAAACATTAAAAGAAACAGAACACTTATACACAATAAGCAACTGCATATTAGCAACACCCTGGAAACCACCCAAAACACTGTACCCACCACCTAACAACCACCAGAGCACGTTTGCAATTGGATGAAAACACCCTGGCAACAACCTTACCACCACAAGAGCACCTTTCAACTGCATAAACACATGCTAAAACACCAGAGCACCTTTGTTGCCAAATAAAAACACTCAGAAACTTTTACACAACCACATAGCAACACCCTGGCAACCACCTAAAATATATTAGCAACCACCTAGCAACGCCTAAGCACCTTTGCAACCACATAAAAGCATGATAAAAACAGAACACCTCAGCAACGTTCTGGCAACCAACTAACAACCACAATAGCAACAAGAGCATTTTGGTATTGCAAAAAACATGCTAAAACACTTAGCAACTATAGCAACACCCATAACACTTTAGTATAATGGAAGAGTCTGTTATTGCCAAATCAAATTCCCATTTTACTTTGGCAAATCATTTTATTAAGGGTGAAATTCCAGTTGATAGCAAATACTTTTTTGTTTTTCTTTTTAAACAATGTCTTCTGTATGCTTTCGCAGGCCTGGCTGTCATTCACTCTCAGTCTAATGATTATCTGGATGTGGGCAATAACCCGAGGGTGGGCACCAAGCGTTATATGGCACCGGAGGTTTTGGACGAGAGTATTCGTGTTGACGTTTTTGAGTCTTATAAACAAACTGACATCTGGGCCCTGGGTCTCGTCTTGTGGGAGATAACTCGTCGAACTATTGTAAACGGTAAGATAGGGTAATTATTTAACTTTATTTGGTGGCACCACTGCTATTCTGTACTCTTGTGACTTGAAATTCATTTTAATTATGCTTCAAAACGTTACATACATATATTGACACCTAAAACCTTAATATGCAGAGACTTATCAAATAACAATTGGGTAACGTTTCATTGCACATTACAACTTTCATTGAAAAGTTCTCTGACTGCAGGATCTCAATGTTCTAACTAACTTTTGGTCTTCTGTTGCTAAGCAACGATTTTCACCATTCCGATAGATGTGATAGACTTCTCTATTTATTTTTTCTTATAAGTTTCTTCGTCTTACTTCCCCTCCATCCCTCCCTCAGTTTTTTCTCCATGGGTACATCTGTCTCCTCTATCCACCCACGATTAGCGGCCCAATAATTATAAACAATCTTATCTGGTGTCAGCACTCCCGCTCATGTAGTCC